>NC_136498.1:76983759-77128759 GCF_053919585.1 Euprymna scolopes
TTGCTTTTAATAGGATTGAAACCGCTATCTTCTGACAATGCTCATCTGAATCAATTCGCTATCCACTGCGTCACGATCCCCGAAGAGGATAAGTTGACAAAAACATAATGAAACAATAACTATGAAGATGAAAATAACAGACCGCAAAAAAATTCGCCTCATTGTTTGATTTTAGAATTGTGAAATGGTGCATTCTTTACTACATTCCAAACGTAACACGCTATCCATTCACCATCTAGATTCGCAGAAACCAGATAGAATAGGACGACTTCTATCTGATTCATAAAGGCCTCTATCGAGTTGTTTTTTTATCTATTTAAATAATTTCAAATTGAAGGCATCTGATTACGAAGTCGTTTATGAAATATTGCAATACTAGCATGGGTGTCCGGCGTTGCCCGGGTGTTTGGAGGTGTGTGTTGAGCAAAAAAAAAAAAAAAAAATAGTGGTAGTAGGAAGACAGGCTCGAACCCCCCGTAGGAAAAGAACGGGGAAAAACGTGACGTCTTTGCTGTTACGACCACCACCAAACCGGAAGTGACGTAGATTTAAATTAAGGCTAAACAATCGAAAAGAGGGGATGATTTTCGAAAATATCGGTTAAGAAAGCGACTTTCGAAAATATCGGTTAAAAAAGCGACCCCTCCCTGTAGAAAAGTGCCCAGTTGAAGGCGAAGAAATTAATATTTTTAGCCAATTTTTCGATATTTGTCGTCTGAAGGGTCGAGCTTCAAAACGATACTGATCTTGTGAAAATCCGTCGCCTCTGTCGAAGGTTTTAGGCAGACATGCAAACGTACATACAGACATTTATATATTGGTAGCTCAAATTTTTTACCCAAAACGATTAAAAAGCTTGCCCTATCTTTGAATACCCTTTATGTAAAATTTATATGCTTAGATCAGAAATTGTCTGAGTAATTTAGTAGAGACCGCAGAGGTCAAGTTTTTTAAAACTTTGACCCCTATTATGACCCCTTAACATTTATTGTTTTGGGCTCAAATTAAGTTATTAAATTAGGTCCATGTTCAAGGAACCTATATCTAAAATTTCAATTGTTCATACCCAAAATTGGCGGAGGAGTTTGATAGAGTTCTCAAAGGTCAAATCGTTAAACTTACCAGCCAAATTTCTGTCCTAAATGGATTACAAAGATTTTCTCAAATCTCAGTAACCTGTATATCAAATTTCGAGTCTGTAGAGTTATTGTGTCGGAAAATATACACAGAGAGAGAGAGAGAGAGAGAGAGAGAGAGAGAGAGACACACACACACACACGCACACATACACACACATAGACACTTTAACTTTTACAGATATACTAGTCTGGGTGCCCGGCGTTGCCCGGGTGTTTGGGTGTGTGTATTTATCAAAAAAAAAAAAAAAAAAAGAAAAAGAAAAGAAAGAAGTGGTTGTAGGCAGGTAGGCTCGAACCCGTACTGAAAAATAAAAAGTGACGTCTTTGCTGTTTCGCCCATCGCCAAACCGGAAGAATGATTGTAAGTTGATTTATTCAAGTTCATATATGGCATTTTTAATGGCTGATTCTGATACAGCCACTCGTGCGCCACCACCGAGAATCGAAACCAAAACCTTCAGCTCACGACTTATTTTTTCCTCTGCGGCCATGAAGATATATTTACTGCAACGCTAAAAATTAAAACATGAACCAATAGCTACTACGGTATGCGTTCGTAATGGCGGCGTTCGACCATCACCTGGCAAATTTCATTTTTTTTAATTTTCACACTTTGCACCGATTTTTCCGGGCTAAAACCCAAATATAAAGTTTCGCATGGATTCAAATACCTTATATATGAAGGTTCATGTCTTCTAGGAGGAGGTTGGTAGGCAAAATTTTTAAAACAAAAATATATACGCATACATAAATACATATGGAAACAGTTTTGCGTTTACTATAAACTTTTTACGCAAATATTATGCAAGTATAAATTATGTAGAATATCTGCATGAATATAATTACACGTAATAATAGTTAACTAAAGATGATCATCCCATACAAAAAAACAAAAACAAAACAAAAAAAAAAAACGAAGAAACTAATAGGGAATTAATTAAAATGAGTGTTTAAAAGAATATGCAAATTAGCTAGATCTTCTGCTAGTGAATGCAGTTCCACGCCCTATACATAACAAAATTGTATTTTGTTTTTAAATGAATAGAGAAAGGGATTTTAATATGAATATCAATACACATGCTCGAAAACGAATTTATAGAAGATGGATAGATATAGTAAATAAAGAAAAAAATTTTCAGGAGTTATATTGTTTGGTTTTCATGTCGGAGAGAATTATATATATAACATTTGTTTATTCTTGATGGATTTGCATAAAGGATGAACACTTATTCATCAATATTGAAAGCATAAAACACATGCGGTAAAATGCCGAATATCGATACATCGCCCCCCCAAACATAATTTATTTCGAATATATTAGAAATTCTCTACCTAATTATCCAAGTTTTAACGTTTATATTATTTTCATTGCGCACTTTTTCATTTAAAATATCGTTCTCTTCGATACTCGACATTTAATGGCTACCAAGACGTATTGACATGTTGTGGACAGCATAAAATGTTGAATGTCTATAAGATAGATTTTATAGAAGACTAGTGAGGGGGCGTCCAGTCTTGCCAGGTCTTAAAATATGCTTCAATACATTTTAATTCATGCAGATTTCATATTTATCATTATAGAGCCAATTATCAATCATATATATCTATATATATATATAAAGTAGTAGCGTTCGTATGTGCGTGTGTGTGTGTGTGTCTGTGTGTACTATCTAAATTAAATTAAAGAAATATAAAGGCCAAATGTGTGTACACCTCTCCTTGCCCAGAAATGTTCGTGCCTATGTTAGGATACTTCTATCAAAGGAGACATTATATTGTATACGGACTTTCAATATATAGCATTATTCAAACCACATTTACATTATTGAGTTACGGTCATTAACATATTACATTAAATTAAATCTATTTAAATAATTACCTCGATGACATTACTTATTCGACATAATAGCTTTGTTTCAACTGTACTAATCAAAAAAAAAATTAATTATTTAGTTTATTTAAACTTCAAGTTATATTTGATTTAACTGATTTTATCTGAAATCTGAAACCGTTTTATTTTCAAACGAAAAACCAGAAAATCAAAAGGGGAAATAGTTGTGATAGTTTAATTGAAACGGAGCACGTTATTAAATATTTGTTTTCATTTCAAAATATTATTCTAAGCTGAATTATTATTTCTATTTTTAATTCGAAGGAATTTTTTTTCCGCTTATTCTTAATTTTTAAGTAACCTTTTTTATTTGTTAGAGAAAAATAATTAAAATTAATGTCCTAATTTACCTGCATCCTCACGAGGGCAGAGTTAGTCAGAGACACATGTGAATAAAATCCATCATCCTCTGCCCTTTTTGTTTATAAAAATTAATCGGTGTTGGCCAGGATTTATTATAATAATTATACCATAGCAAGTGTGTTTAATTGCCTGCGAAACAGATTTTCTTTATAATTTATTTAATATCTTAAATTAAAAATGCTAAGTTTTTACGACGTGACCCAGCGTCGTTTAACCCCTAGAAAAAAATGATCAATATCAAGTTTCTTTCCAACTCCTCAAAAAAAACTTGAAAATGACAACTTTTAATGGTTTTCGATGGTGCTGAAAACGAATATCACATTTAAATTAGGGCAGATAAGTAGTTTTCATGATATGAAAAAATACTTTTTCAAATAGTGGGGGATCACTTTCCTATATATAGACCATAAGGAAAACTTCACCAACAACCCCTCTCGCAGACTTATAAACCCAGCCAAAAGCGAAATAGGATTAGCCAGTAAAGCTCTAATAAAAGAAACAGTCAAGAATATAATAAGTAAAACCAACCTCAACCTATGGGGCAAAATGCAGTCAGTGTTAGAATGGTTTAACAATATAACCGACCCACATAGATGCAAATTCACACAACTAGATATCACAGACTTTAACCCTCCATCACAAAAGACACACTAGAAAAAGCATTGGAATTCGCATCAAAATCCAAAAAAAATCAGCAATATAGAAATAGAAACCATCATGCATGCTAGGCAAACCCTCTCATTCTGTGAACGGAAAACCTGGGTAAAAAAAAATCAAACCAAGAAGACCCATTTGACGTGGCAATGGGGGCCTACGATAGTGCAGACATCTGCGACTTAATAATATAATTGTATAGGGACGACGGCCTTTGTCTCTCACGCGATCACAACGGAATTAGCTTAGATAAGCTTAGAAAAGATCTAACCAAAACTTTTCATGAACTAGGTTTTAAGATAACTATTAGCACCAACCTACACGAAGTTGACTTTCTAGACACAACTCTAAATCTAAAAAATAAGACACATAAACCCTTCCACAAAACCAATGAGACACTCCGATACATAAACAAAGAATCCTGTCCCCCCCCTACGGTCTTCAAAAACATGGTTGCCAGCATCAGCAAAAGAATCTCCACGCTCTCATCAAACGCCGACATCTTCAACCAAGCAGCCCCATATTACAATGAAGCGCTCCAAAAAACCGGATTCAGGGAAAGCATCAAATACCAACCAACCCAAAATCAGCCAACAAAAGACAGGCGCAACAGGGGGCGGAACATCATTTGGTTCTCACCTCCGTTTTCCCTCAACACAAAAACACGAGTAGGGCACCTATTCCTGAAACTGCTAGACAGAAACTTCCCTCCACAACATAGACTGCACAAACTGTTCAATAGAAACACGATTAAGGTCAGCTACTCCATCGCTCCATCGATTAAAAAGATCATCACAAAGGAACGCAATGAAAATGAAACTGAGGGCTGCTCTTGCAGATCCAGGGAAGACTGCCCCTTAGAGGGAAAATTCAAGACGAAATCCCTCGTATACGAAGCGATACTCACGCTTGAGACCAGTGATAAACCAGAGACATACATAGGGATGACGAAAGGGACGTTCAAGCAGAGATTCTACATGCACAATAGTTCCTTCAGGGCAAAGACGAGGATAAAGACAGCTTTAGCCGCCCGAGTATAAAGACAAAGGAACGCAATTCAGCATAAAATGGAGGATCATTGAAAGAAAACCAGCATACTCACCATCCTCAAAACGATGCCCACTTTGTGACGCGGAGAAATACCACATCATAAAGGCTATTAATGACCCTCAAAAGACCTGTTTGAACGTACGCAGTGAGACACTCAAAGGATGTCTGCATAGGAGACAAGCGCTACTAATAAACTGGGAAGACAGAATAATAAACGAGGGCCCCACCTAAAGGAGTTCTCCAAGAGTATTCTAGATGCAGCCAACTTTACGCATAAACCAGAAACGGGTAACGGACATCTAGACTCTTGTCAAAATACATTCAGCACAAATATTAGTATATATAAAGAAGAATAAGACTGCCTATAACACAGTACACAGATATAAAAAAGAATTTAGAATCAAATGACACACCCACCCTCATCTATTATAATATTTAATACAAAAAGTTAAAAGGATAAATAAGATAGATTAGTTACCCCCTTAGACCACTAAAACACATGTTGCCTCCCCTCAACCGAAAAAAGGTAGAGAGGTTAAATTAGATAAATTAATTATCCCCCTTACCCAACCAAAAGCAACGAAAGGCAGACCGGAAAAAAACAAACAACACACAATTACTAAAACGCATTAAATAAAAAAAATAAAAAAGAAGAAAATTCATACCGGATTAAAATAAATTATACAGGAACTAGCTATAGTCTAATAAATAAAAACATACATCATTATATAAACAAACATGCGGACCTAAAAAAATATGCCCCGGGACAGAAAACAAGATGGCTGACGAGAGCCGAACATTATTTATGTGTTACCATTAACGGTTTCCCGTTGTGTTTGAACTCGAAACCGACGGTACCAATGTTTTTTTGAACTTCTGTAAAACTAATATATATATATATATATATATATATATATATATATATATATATATATATATATAAATGAATAACAAAAGTCTATATTCCAAATTTCATGATGTTGACCATCTTACAATTTATTCCTTTAATTCAGTTGACACTTGCAATTCTTGAGAGTACCTGTTTCGTAGCACAAAATCAATCACTTAATTATTATATCAATCAGTAAATCTATTTCGCTCTTAACTCATCAAAAGAAATAACGACAATCAATCCACCAGAAGGAAATAAAATACGTTTGAACACGATTAAGAAATCCGAAAATTGGAAAAGAAGCTGCAAATACCTTATAGCTTGCTTACATTACGCCATTTTGATTTCTAAATTTAAATATTTCCAATTTGCATCGAATTTGATCTATAAACAATAATTAAGCAAGATTCCTTAATTTCAACTTATTTTGAAGACTCCTTAAGCTTAAGCCTTACATTTTATACATTTTCTAGAATCACATTGTGTAATGGATTTTATCAAACCTGGAATAAGGATTCTAGATATAAGCTTTGTATCATTATCTTTTGATTTTACTTAAAAATATATAAAGTGCAAAACTATTCTGTTAAGAGAAACTCCTGCTAAAACATTGTCCGAATTGCGAAACTCTTTAAGGCCAAATAGGAATGTTAATGAAGTTTTTAGAAACTTGTCTCTAAATTGTTTTCAGAAAAGTCGCCATTACTTTTTAAATTAGATAATTTATATACTTTCTTTTTCATATAATAATTAGTGCATTTGAAACTTTCACGCTGGCTATGTGTGAGAAAGGACACGTCCTCTCTTTTTTTATTTTATTTTATTCCTTCCACTCATGGTAACAAGGGCTAAGAAGGAAATTTCTTTTCCTTCGGGCAATAAAAGTGAAAACACGTATGAAATATAAATATCACCTGAAAGAAAACCGAAATACCGGGGGATCGACGATTTTATAGAAGCCAGAATCGTCAACTGGAGACCATTTAAATTAAATATAAAAGAATATTTAATGTCGAATTGACAAAATGTCCTTTTCATACTCTCTTATCAAAGGAAAGTTTAAACTTTTTTCTCTGGTCACGTGATTTTTTTCAATGTGTCCATTTTGTTTTTTTCATTGGAGTAAACAACTTGTAGTTCATAATTTGATTGGTTAATTAGTCCGTTCTAATTCGTATTTGATTTATTGTGCATATGTATTATTGGCTGATTTAGATAAGAATATTTCAGTATTTAAATTTAAAATTAACAGAGTAACGAAAAGGTTGAGGTCTAAAAATGGTGGGTTGAGATTAGTTGAACTGATCATAGATAGGAGGTATTTTTTTTAGGATAACCCAAAAATGCGATTCGGTAATCGTTAATAAAATTCACAATATCTTTTATAATCTAACCATATTTAATACCAACAAATTCCAGTTATGCTAACTTGTCCACCAAGTTTTAGTCATTAATACCGAACAGTCTTTGCTATATTGGAATTCAATGAAAAACGCACCTGGTTACGACGTGTATAATTGTAAATAATTTCCACATTCGCCTCTTGGCATTGCTTTAACATCATAGTTAGGATGTATTTTAGGATAACCCGAAAATTCCATTCGTGGAATCAAGGAGAAGCTTTCTTAGCCATGTTGAGCCCCGAAAAACGTCCCAGTTTTTTTTTTTTTTTTTTTTTTTTGCTTGGTTGCTCACCTCTGTTAACGTGGCGAAAATACTATATTTTCCCATGTTCGTCTTTTCGTGTAACGTTGGGCAACATTTGTCTATTTTTTGTTTATTGAAATGTTACATTGGGTTATTCATTCCCACAAGGCTTTCAGCAGAACCCACATTCTCACAAACGACACAATCGTTATAATCTGCATCACGTGCCAAACTGCATCTGACCAGACGACTCGAAAATATTCCCCCGTTCTACTGATATGAGAATCTCTTCTTCTTAGACCCCCCGTCTCAATGTAGAAGCACATCGTTCAAATGGAAAACATGCAACAACTTGAGAACAGAAATTGGCGATCAAAAGTTTCAATGACCAGATGGGGTTACAAAACTAATCAAACCATCAGTGAATGAATACGATGCAACACTGCTTTGTCTCCGCTCTACTGATCAACCAGTCCAGCTTAATAGATTTTGTAGAATACAACAAGGATGCATAAAAAATGTAGGAAACAATTGTATGACCATATGCTTCAAATAAACGCAAAAAAGAAATCTTGCTTGAATTAAGGTTGTAAAAGCAAGCTCTAAAACCTATACAAATATTACCTTATATGCCAAAATAAAGAAGAATTATTAGTAGCGTTAAAAAGTTTTCTTGCTTGTGTTCTTGGTGCTATATATACTAGTAGGTAGAGCTTAAGCCAGCTTGTATGAATTTAGAGAGCGTTTCATTAAGTGCATGTCAGGACGGCCTGGCGGCGGACGGAAATAGATTCAGTACACTCAGCAAGTGAAGCGATAGGATCAAGGATATGCTTCCTATGCAAATCACAGTAGAGAGCAGGTGTTGGTTGTTGGAGGGAAATTTGCGTCACGTGTCGACACAGACTTTTCGATTCAGTTCGTGGTAAGGAAGCGACCAGGCTGCACGTACTCCCGATGTAGGGATCTAAATTGAATTTTATGGAAATTGTCCGTTTGTCGACCAAATTTCTTATTAAGTAATATAATTAAGTAAGAAGAATTTATTTTAGTTCGTATTTTATAATGAAGAAATTTTCAGTCTCTCTCCTTCTGTGAATGTATTTTTCTTCATAATAAAACCTTTAAATCGCAACAATCCTGTTTGTGTTTCCATGCATGAATTTTATTCGTTTTGAGCAACAGTAGATCAAAGCAATTGGACGATCCAACGATACAAATCAACGGCATATATATATGGGAAAACGACGGTGGAAAGAACAAAGACTAAGTCGTATTATGTACTAAGGATTTTTATTTAATAAAATTTTTGCTTGGTTGCTCACTGGTGATAACACACAGGTACAGGTTTGTTGAATGCACAAGTACACGCGGCGAAAATACTATGTGTTCTCATGTTCGTCTTTTCGTGTAACGTTGGGTAACATTTGTCTGCTGAACATTTTTTTTGTTCATTGAAATGTCACATTGGGTTATTCATTCCCACAAGGCCTTCAACAGAAGCCACGTTCTCACGAGCGACACCATCCATCTATCCAGCGCGGCCGTAGCTGAGATTGAACTCGCTACACCAGCTTGTAGTGTAATTCAAATCATATCGGTAGCTGAATACTTGATGCTTCGCCAGAGCTATCAAGCGTATTTTTTTATTGTGACGCTATCACTAGACGGGGTGCCTACTACGGCTTAAGAGAGTCCCATCTACCCTTGAAAGAGGGATAGACCGTGCCAGTTTCTCAACCTGATATTTTACCTCGCGGTACATAAGCGTCTCGCCTTCTTGGTATTGGTCAGGCTCAGCGTTGCTTAACTTCGGTGATCTGGCGAGAACCGATGTGTCAACGTGATTGTGCCGTATAAACGAACGACACACTTGTTATAATTGGTTCAGTTATCACGACCACATGATATCAAGACTGTAATTCCTCATTTATATGCTCTACTTCATAGAGCAAATAATTAAGCTTGTTATATTTTATAAGAATTTTAACATGTAATATAAGAATCCACTGTTTTAAGCACTGTTGATATATGGAATACAAAATTAAAACTTAAACAGTATTACGACAAAAACTACGTAGTGCAGACGTCTTTTTAATAAATAAATATAAACCCTGTGTTTCGCTTTATTGCAGGTCAATATTTATCAATTTTGGAATTGCTATGAAACGCAGAGAAGTGAAATTTGGTACACTGGAAGAGCATAATAAGGTGTCTTATTTCCCTAGGTTTTGTGGAATTTGAACAAATATTTTGAAAATCATGCTACTTTTTCTATTTTCTGTTAATTTTAAGTGAGTATCACTTTATTGCAGGTATCCCAAAATGCCTAGAAAGGGTCGATTGGCAGCTAACAATTTCAAAATTAAAAAAATATTCACCTGCAATAAAACACACAGGGTTTATTCATTTATTAAAACAAATTCAATAATTCGAATTATAACAATTTCTTCGTGAGCGACATCAAGTTTTTTTCTTTTTTTTTTTTACAATACCAGCAGCAACAGCTTGGATTTGATTTAAAACTATGTATGTTACTTAATAACTTGATTATCTTCTTTTTTGTTTTACTTTTCTTCCTTCTAATTATAACCAATCTTTAATGAATAACATTTATATTGTTTAATGATGTTGTCTCTGTTGTTTTCGCAAGTGTTCGTCGTTCCTCATTTCATATTTCTTTTTTTTTTACCTGTGTCGTGAGAATGAGATTATCCCATCCCCATGTTTCACTGTCATTTTTGTCCTGATTCTTATTTATTTTCTTCTAATCGATTCGTTATGTTCGTTTCACAGTGGAACAAAAGAAAGATGCTACACATTTTTAAAAATTCTTCTATGTAGTTATTCCTGATCCCAGACAACGTTGGGTATCACTGCTATTTCATTAGAATAAAGAGTATTAATATAAACAATGGAAACAGTAAACGTTTTCTGGATTCTACAACGCAATCAACTGCATATCCGTTGATGTTCCAAAGTTATCTAATCTTACACGCGCAACTCAAGTTACCCTGAAGTCATTTGATGAGCGCCTTTCAAATAATCACACAACAAGCTTAAGAATCGCAAGGTTCAGGTTCACATTCGATTTTTTCCTCACTTTTCATTCATCGCATATGAACACGCAAACACTTATTTTAGGGCGTTATAAATATTAACAGCTCTATTTACAAAGGTAAACAGAGTAGAGCATGTTTAAAAGAATACTTTGCAAGGGTTTTAGTGGAATCAATCAATTTAATCTCGAATTCTCGATCGTTTCTTGCTAAGAGACATTAACAAATTTATCCATCTATGGTAACGCAGTAACGTAAAAACAAAAAACAAACAAAAAAAAACAGTATTAAAGAAATTAAAACGGATAATTTCTTTCACTCTAAGAAATAGATTCGTTAGCTCAGATAATAAGATATCCGATATTTGTGTTCACAGTTGGAAGTGACCTGGTTAACGAGTTCTGAATCTCGGGGCTGGCCCACTTTCTACGTCTTGGTATACTGATAAATCGAGAAATGACAAAACAACTGAACGGTCTAGTGGATGACTACATCGTTTCCGAAACGATCGTACACTGAAGTTGATTCTGTTTGTTTTTCCTTTTGAAACTGATTCATAATTTACAATTATTAATCTTTTTACTCAATATATATATATATATATATATATATATATATATATATATATATATATATATATATATATATATATATATATACTAGCTGGCAGCCCGGCGTTTTCCGGACATACAATACCCTTAAACATGGTATTTTAATTTTTGCCGATTGCGTATCTATTTTTATAGAAGAAATGATTTGCGGCGATTTAAAATGGTACCTCTTTTTTATCGTAAATTAAACTCATTAATAAGAAAAAATAAAAATGAAATGGTGAGGTGCGCCCAAGCTTGAACAGGGGATTATTCGGTCTGTAGTCGAATGCTCTATCACTAAGTTATGTCTCTAGATTATAATAAATCTCCCTCTTTTTATAAAAATGATTTGCTCAAATTTTATTATCTCCATTTGCTGGTGTAAGTGACACTGTAAATATTCCTCTGTAAAAATTATTTTTATTCTTAAGAAAGAAAAGCTATTTTAAAGGTCGGGTTTTTTCAATTGTCGATACTTATCGGATAAATTTCTGTATAAAACACTTTTAAGAACACCGCCAGACATACATATTAGCTTTGTATAAACTTTACAAACGATATGGTCAGCCGTTTCGGAACTTATGAGGAAGGAACTCATACACACACAAAGTGACTTTAAAACTCAATTGACCTTTTAACGAGTGATGTAACCCACTTTCCGGTTTACGACATCCGGTTGCCCATGCGCGCATAAACATTAACCCATAACAACATAAACAAATAAACACAAATCGCTTCTTTGCAGATTTTGACCTGCGCACTGAAATATTAACGTTATTATTTCGAAATTATTATTTAACATGGGAAGAGTCAGGGTGTTTTGCAACTATTCTTTATTAAACCATACTGCCCCTATTTTCTTACAACTAAACAACTTTAACCCGTTGACAAGCATAAGAACAATTGTAGTAAAGTCAAAACTACTACTACTCTCTATCCGTCCCTTTTCCTTCCTTCCTTCTTTTTTATTTTTTGTTTACATTTCTAGATACAAAATAGTTGTGTGAGAACGGTGACTTTGTTGACACATTTGCTAATCTGTTTCAATATTAGTTTTATTTTATTTTATTTATTTCGGTTTTATTTTTTTGCTTCAGGTTTTATTAATTACTTTTTTTAGATTTTAAGTTTCTATAACTTGGTTGAAGGATTCCAATATGGGGTTTTCATTCTTATATTTCTCATCAGTAGGTTCATGTGCGTTTTTGCTGCTAAATGACTATCGTCGGCGTTCGATTCGTAGGAAAATCATGTTTAATTTTCGATTTTTGAGCGATTATTCGGAAAAATAGGTAACTTTACACGAATAGGGAGGATTTTTTTTTTCATGTTTGAGTGACCCGTCCGTGATTTTTCATTTTAATATACTTCCATAGAAATGTTTCTGTTATGTAAAAAAAAAACTATTTTCTTTACGTCACATGTGTCATGCTCATACATAAATTCCATAGCTAATATAACATACTGATCCAACGGGTCACGGGTAGTCTAGTATATATATATATTAGCGGAAGTACCCGGCGTTGTCAGGTTGTATTTGATATATTTGAATATTCCGTCCTCAAAAATAATTATCAAATTGATTAAATGAAACATTAATTCATAATGGTTTCTTTCTCCTCACCTTCTATGAGGTATAAGCAGTAGGTGCGTTTTATTTTATGGAAGTTTCGCCAGTTGCCCTAATTCTCTTTTCTAGTTTAATATTTTTCTTCTAGTCTTTCTACCTTCAAAATATGATGTTGTAATTATAATTATTATTTAATTTCTTAGTGCAGATATGAAAACTGTTAAATCTCCCTTTGTTTTAACTATTTAATGTACAATACATATAGCGATTACATTAGTAATCTATTCTGTTAATGTCATAATTAAAATTTAGTTTTCATCAGTGCATATCTAAACACGGGTAAATGTGCGTGCAGCAATAATTATGGAGAACTTCTCCGTAAGCAACAGTTTGCGTGTGACCTCTATCACGTGTAGAAATGTAAAGGGTTTCAGAACTTCCAGTGCGTGAGTAATCAACATACAACTGGCTATTAGAAAAGCAGGGGGTCTGAAGGCAAGTCCAAGAATTTTGAGTCTTTATCCCTGGGCTTTATTTATAGACATAACAAAACTAATCTTTATTGGAAATTATAAACGCTTGAACTGAAATGATATGTCAGAAGGAATAAGGGGAATCCGAGGAATTAACACAGTTTCACCTTTAAAATTTCCAGTTATTAAAATGGCTTCCAGAACATTAATTTTCAAAGATTTTATTGCTAACCGGGTGCCATTACACTGTTTAGGTGGATAAAAAATTTCTTAATAATATAACTGGGGCTCTTTCCTTCAATTTTAGGTTATGATGTATCATTTCATGCGGTTATAGTGAATTCTACACGACATTCTACTGCCCGATCTTCATCAATAACACAATTAATGGATTGATAACTCTCGCAAAGATTATAATTGATCAAATCAACAGCATCATTTCTAGGGGCTAATATTGCTCTTTCACGAAGGTATCTAACATTGTGAAAATTTTGAGCAATATCTGGAAAGCCTTAGTCATCAGGTGACCAATTAAATTTACCGTTTTGGCACATGGTAATTTGTGCAATTGAAGATCTCAATGTTATTGAAACAGTGCCACTGAAAAAGAGGTGATATGAGAACAGTGCTGCAGTGATCATCAAATGAATGTGTCCTCATAACAATATTCTCCAAACTGAACACCAAAATAGTGGTTACCAGGCAGTATTGCAAAAGTACCGGATTTTCATATCACATTTTAAATGGAAAGAAAGAATTTGAGACCGAATTAAACGTTCGGTTCATTGAGCGCATTTTGTTTGATATATAAACCACTTATTGCAGACTATAACATTTTGTTAGACCTATCTCTATTTTTCACCATTCTAAAGGTTACTTAGAGTACCTATTTACTATGCCTCCCCACGGGACAGAGTTAGACACCAGGGTCGTTTTTTAACGTGGAGAAAAGGTACAAAAATAAAAATTGTCTCAGTCGTGAAGGATTTTTCCTCCACCGAAAGAGAACAAGAAATAGAAGTGCAGCATCTGAAGAACAGATGGTATTTATTTGCTCCCCCACCGAGCAAATTAGGCACAAGGCCAATTTTTAATGTGAGGAGTGAAGGGAGGGGGAAGGGGAAAGGGGACCAGCTCCCGAGAGGTGGGAAATGGGAGCTGGTTAAAGGTCAGGTATGTGGGGTTGCCCCCACATCAGGTCTTTGCTAGTCATAGCTTGCAGTATCTGCCGGAACAGATGGTGTTTATTTGCTCCCCCACTGAGCAAATTAGGCACAAGGCCGTTTTTAATGTGAGGTAAAAACCAGCTCCCCTAAAAGGGGTCACTCTGGTTACCAAAAATAATAATTGTCCCAGTATAGAGGGTTTCCCCTCCATTGACTGGTACAAATTATCTTAAGTGCAGTATCTGCCGGAACAGATACTACACTTTGATCTTGTCCCGAAGGCCAATTAAATATTAATAATGTAAAGTTCTGGTGTAGGATGATTTCGAAATACGATGTAAAAAGAATAGAATTATACTTACAATATTGTAATGACTTGGCAATTGCCGCTTTGCACTTCTACCGGCGATGAACATAAACTTTATAAACTTTATTGTTTTGGTGCAAATTCAAAATTTATTGAATTTTGTTTAAAATAACAGAAAAGAAAACTTCTCTTTATGTTTGAATGATTGCTTTCGTATCAACTTTTCACCGGTTGATTTCAGTCTCGTGGCGGTTTTTGGATTGTAAATGTCAACTTATATCGGTTTTCGGGTATGCTGATAACGAATATTACAGTTACATTTAGCACTGGTAAGCCGTTTACCGGATATGAAAACATATGATATCCAACGTTTTTTTGGGAGGAGTACAGCTACAGGGGACGGGTTGGGTTACAGGGGAAGAGAGGGTATGGGGGTAAAGAGAAAAAGAGGGACTTGAACATTTTTTGTGCGTGAGGGGGGAGTGAGTGTTGCTTATAGGGGAAGGAGGGAGAGATAAACAATTAGTGCTTAGATGTATGGATATAAGGAAATATAGAATACTTTTTTTAAATACTTGTGCGTGTACGAGCGGCACTACTGCTAACCTCGACTCGCAGTGATGATAAATTGTTACAGGTGAAAACAAAAAAAACTCGAAGGCGGGTGGTGGTCAGTCGGTTGCAAGAAAAAGATACACAAAAAGCCTAGAATAACAGTGGTATGAATAGCTGTAGCATCATCATCATCGTAAGATAAAACTTAGTCGGATGAATTCTAAAAGATGGTATTAATTAAATTAAATATAGGTTGACATTAAAAAGTATAATTTTTAGAGCAAGAGTGTAATAGTGAAGATGATCTTTCAGAGCATATCATTCTTTTTACTACGACTAGACGAGATATAGATTTATAAAGTCAAGTAATTTGAAGATAATTTTAAGATAGTAGTATTCGCAGTGCAGTAGAATCGATACTTTTTAACAAAGTGAATGTTTATTAGAAGAAGGCAAATTTTCTACCAATTGTAATATGATATATCATATGAACTACCGACTTATAAACTTTTAAAATTGATTATTTCAATTATCATAACTTATACGAATAATCATCCTAATGATACTACAGTGAGCAACTAATATTATAACTGTCATTGTGATAAATCTATATGAATGTTTTAATACAAAATTTAATCTCGATATGAATTACACTAAACTGAACAATCTTGATAATAATGGACGTGAGATAAATACGGGTACTATTTGTGTTAGTCCTTTCACAGGTTCCATTCATCCTAGCAAATTTGTCGACTGTAGCCAGATGATAATAACAATAATATTAATACTACTAGAAATAAATGCATATATGCTAATTATGATAATCTGCAATGTGGCAGCAGTAACAATCTAGGGACAGGTTTGAAAAGCTTATGCAGTTAGAATATGTTGGGGTTGTGCGTTGAAGAACTATAACATTTCGAGAAGTCATGAGTAGATCGTTGTGGTTATAGTAATGTATCTATTCATGTTAAATTATAATTGTAGAGGGTATCGGATTTTAACCTGATTTATAGTCTCATTGGTAGCTACGGAAACTGCAGATTATGCTGTAGTGATATATCCAATTAAGACAGTAAAGCTAATTAAGGGCCATTTTATTATTTAAAATAAATTAAAGGTAAGATAAGCCGGGGTAAGTGGGGGATTGAGTAGGGGATTAGGCAGGGTTAGTTATTAGGCAGTGGAAAGGGTGTCAGGGAGGTTAGGTGATTTCAAATTTATTATATTTGTATTTAGCTTTATGTTTGCATTGGAATATCAACTCACTTCTAACGTTAACCAAAGCGATATTTTGTGGGAAAGACATTCTTCGAACTGACTCAGATAAGCACAGGTGACAGATTTTGGAACCTGGGGTATAGGATTTGGAATTACCAATAATTACCCATTTAATAGAGAAAGGATGTTTTAGATTTAAGCTTTTCTTTTATTAATGTTGCTAGAGATGTTCTCTGTTTCACTTCTGCGTCCGTATTGTCAAATGATGACATGCGGTTTGAGATTCTCAGCTAAATTAGCGTGGAGGTGAATCCTATATAGCTATATGTTTTTAGTGCATTTTTGTTATTTTTGTTGAGATTTTGGATTCTACTATTATTATGTGTTGTGGGGTTAAATGGTAATAAAACGAAAGGAACACATGACTTTTAGGAACGAACATACCGGAAGTGACGTCACCAGATGAAATGACGTCATAAGATAGTCCATTAATCTCATGGAAGGGCGTTTCCAACATTATGTTTGGGGTAGGTTATGGGAAGAGAGTTGGGGTTTCCATGGTGGGACTGGTTGTCTAAGTTGTTATTATGGGTAAAGTCTAGGGGGAACCCTCATTGTTCGTACTGTTAGTATTATCTCTATGTAGGTCCATTGTAGGAGAGTGTTACTAGATGAGATAAAGATATTAATGTGATAATTATTACTAGATATGACGATGATGACATTTATTCTGTATTACGAAAATAGATTAAACAAAACAAAATAAAATTATGTTCAGTAAGGAATGTTTTTATATGAATGCAAACTTAATATAAGTTACAAAGATAACATATGGTTTACAATACATTCTTACTTGTATCCTAAGAGGGGGACTTCGCCCGGATGCTCGCTTGAGATACGAGATGCTTTAAATAAGTTTCCAGGCTTTTTTTTTGTACAGCCATTGAACATTGCCGTAGACTCTTCAAAATTAAGTATGTTATTACTCTGCATTTTATGAGATGACTGACGAATTTTTATGATTTCATGTTCAAATGGACAGCTACAGCAGAAATTTAAATACACCTTACTAAAGCATGATCGTCACAGTTGTTGAGTTTCAGAAATGCAATCGAGACATGAGGATACTTTAGAAGACCGATATGCAATTACATTCTGTTTAAAACTTCAAGCAAATGCCACAGAAACGTATGGAATGCTTCAAATTGCTTTTGGACCATATTGTATAAAGTGAACATAATTTTTGGAGCAGCATAAGAGATTCAGGAAAGTCATGGAATCTTTGGAAGATGATGAAAGGTTTGGAAGGATTTAGGATGTTGAAACACCAGAGTTGATTGGCAAAATAAAGAATTTTATGGATAAGGAATATCGTGTGTCTATAGACAATAATTGTACAGTGTGACCACAGTGTGAGAACTGTTACACAATTATTCACGAAGAACTCAGGATTCAGAAGATTTGCTCAAAGTTTATCCCAAGGGTAACTACATCCTTGTCAAAAATTATTTGACCAAGATGGGCATCAAGTTCCTGCTCCCTGTGGCTTTTGGTTATTCCCTAAAAAAACCTTAGAGAATATCGTTATGAGACAATTGAGGAGATAAAAAAAGGCTGTGGCGAGGGTCATTAACACACTTACACAAGAGGACGTCCATATGGCTTTTCAGAAGGTGTTCGAACGGTACAACAAGTGCATTGCAGTCGGAGGAGATTATTTCGAAGGGGACTGAAGTTTCATATATGTACTATCAATAAATATGCCCACGCAAAAAAAGTCTGGAAGCTTATTGAAAGTACTTTGTAGATATGTGTGTAAGTAAGGTGATGTCAATATGTATAGAACAACGATTTTTTTATTTTCGGATTTTTATTTTTGATCAAACCTGAAAATTAAAATGATGCTCCAAATTTAGTGATGCTGAATTATCGCCTGAAAAAAAATTGTCAATCTTCAGTTTTGGGAACGTATTTGGCCCATAACTGACACATCACAGATCACACGCAGGCTCATTACTTTTGAAATCTACCCCGTATGACATTAGATCTGAAATCTTAAGCAAGTATGAAATCAATACGTTATTGTATGCCAGTAACTGGCCGGTGCAGATCACAGAGAATAGACAAAGATTATACGTTGTACTTGCAGACTGGTTATCGGCTTACGGCTTATAAAGCCAGTAGAACAGGTTTTGTATACTGCTCCTAGTATTTCCAAATAGTAACCCATCGAAGTATTGGCAAAGATCGACGTCCCTTAATGTCATATATTGTGCTGTTCGTCCATCGAAGCGACGAGAACCATTTGGTCACCCTGAAGGGTGGGTTTAGGAAATCATCATCGATGGGTGCGGAGATAAACCGAGTCCGCCCCTAGAAAGTTCTGCTGAAGTGGGGACAATGCCCCCAGCATTATCATTGTCGACAACCGTCCGTACCTCGGTAGATGAGGGTGAAGCTATGTTGTCTATCTGCACCGCCCGGAATGGCTGTACAATCTAACTCGGAAATTGCAGTCCCTGCCTCACTTGATTCAGATGGAGGTGGATAGCTGCTGGGACTGCTGGTGTCGCTGTTTCCGGTTGTTTCTTAACGGCAGTTGATTGCTCACATGCAGCTTCTCAATTGAGTGTTCCTTGCCGTACTGCCAGTCGCAAAGCAGGGCGATTTTCAGCCAAGTTTTTACTCTACGTGGAGAGTGATATCGCACTGCTTCGTGACGCAAACATAAAAAAGTCTTGCGTGCATTCTACACATATTGGCTCGTTCACGTACTGAAGTGTTGGAATCCTGTCCTGCCACTTGATCTGCAGAATGCGACACAGACACCTCATTTGGAAGGTCTTCAGTTTCCTCTCGTGCCTTGCGTAGGTGGTCCATGTTCACTGCCATAGAGGAGGGTACTGAGTACGCAAGCTTGGTAGACACGTAATTTGATCTTCTCAGCCCTGAGTTTTTTACACTTGCTGGCTTGACACTCCTGGTGTTGATCTTCGAGTCAATGGATAATGAACTGGATATTGTAGATCCAAGATAGGCTGTCCCCGTCGATGGAGGCGCTTACAGGGATATCCGTTCCCTGCGTAAATACTTTTGTCTTTTCAGGCTGAAAGTCAATCCAAACCTCTTTTAGGCGTGGAAGAGGCGATTCACAAGCCGTCTTCGTCTCTAGAAATGATGCTGTTGATTTGATCAATTATAATCTTTTGCCAGAGTTATAAATCCATTGATTGTGTTATTCATGAAGAGGAGGCAGTAGAATTTCCTATAGAATTCACTACAACCGCATGGAATACTATATCATAACTTAATATTGAAGGAAAGAGCCCCAGTTATATTATTGGTGGTCCGTCTTCCGTGTGCGATGTCAATATATATATATATATATATATATATATATATATATATATATATATATATATATATATACTAGCATGGGTATCCGGCGTTGCCTGGGTTGATATGAAGTTCCGTTTGAAGCACACCAGTATACCAGTATACTAATCATTTTCATCATGGGCAACGTGGATACCCCCACAACAAAAATAAAAGAACAGATGAAAACATGTAAATGTAATCGCCCCCAAAAAGAAGTACGTGATACCCTCTCCATCAGATATTTCGCCAGAAGGGCTACAAAGAGAAGAAACTATCCTGCGGATATTGAGCACTGGAAAGAACCCCGCCCCCAACAATAAAACAATAATTCAAAATAATTCATTTCAACTTTTGTTTCAATAAAAATACCTGCGAATGTCCGTGCGATCGAAAAAAAAAATCTACCAAAAATTAATTTAAAAAACAATTAAATGAAATTTTTCGTCATTTTATATTTCTAATGTAATCCCCACCCCCGCCACAAAAAAATTAATTTTTCATATTTTGGAGTTCGTTCTGTTAAAAAAAATTGTTAGGTGAACGTACAGAATGGTCTCATATAAAATAATTAAATTTATCGGTATTTTGTTTCAAATGTAATTCCCGCCCCCACCACAAAAAATTGTATTTGTCATGTTTTGCCCACCCCCACCCCGCTCGATCACCAAACTTGAAAAAATGCTAGAGATGACATGTCTCGTTGAACGCCTTGTGGCTAAAAAGTGGGTGCTCATTTTACGTCAAATTTATATAGAAAAGTGATCCCCCACGCTAAAATCTTAATTTTATTTTTCAAAATTTCTTCTTTCATATTATTTATAAAGACTGTTTAAACGTATTAGGCCCCCCAAAAGTAGGTCTTAATTTTCTTAGGGGTTAAACGACGCTGGGTTACGTCGTAAAAATTTACCATTTTTAATTTAAGATATTAAATAAATTATAAAGAAAATCTGTTTCGCAGGCAATTAAACACACTTGCTAGGTATAATTATTATAATAAATCCTGGCCAACACCGATTAAATTTTATAAACAAACAGAAAGGAGCAGATGATGTATGGGATGATGGAGTTTGCTCACATGGAAAATTGGCCCTGTGTCTGACTAATTCTGCTCTCGTGGGGATGCAATTAAATAATGACATTAGTTTTAATTATTTTTCTCTAACCCCAGACCCCGATTCCCCCGGGCATCGGCGTTGAAAATAAGGAAAAATGATGTATTCTGGAGAAGAAGTTTAAAAAAACAAAAAAACTTATGAATTATATCGGCATACTTATAGTTTACATGACCAAAGAAAACTACTAAATACAGTGTAAGAAACGGATAACACAACAATCTATATAATTATAAAACTCAAATGACCTTGTAACGGGTGTTGTAACCCAACATTCGGTTTACGACTTCAGGTTGCGCATGCGTACATAAACAAAAACCCATAACAGCGTAAACAAATAAACACAAATCGCTAGACTGGTTTCGTTGGAACAAACGGACGTCCTTATAAAAGCTAATATCTTAAATTTATTGAACAAAAAACTTCAAGATATGGGAAGCAAACTCAAAACGTGATTACAGACAATATGTATAATCATCGACCTGTTTCATATATACGATATATATTATACTAAATAATCAACGCGACAATAAAACGTACTGTTTTACTGTGTACGTTTTTAGCGTCCCAATTTTTTTGCGTTTAAATTATCCAAATAAACAATTGTTAATACTTTCTGCCTTTGTTTTTACATCGTTCATTTCCGTATTACGTTTAAGTTATTATAACGCAATTTTCTTACAAATAAATCTACTTTAACCCGTTGACAATCATAAGAGCATTTTGCAACGGCGATTTACGCGACAATAAAACGTATTGTTTTACTGTGTACGTTTTCAGCGTCCCAATGGTTTTTTTGTTTTCGCGTTTAAATTAAAATATATATCCAAATTTGAATTTAACTTTAAGTATTATGGTATCTGTTCAGTGCAAATTTACCTATAAGTATGGCAAACCACTTCTAATTCAATGGATGGAAGTTTTTTATTTTCAAAAATAGACAATTATAAACACGACTCATAGAAATCTATCTATATTTTTTTTCTTGTAAATATACTTTCATAGAAATGTTTCTGTTGTCACAAAAAAAACTATTTTCTTTACGTCACAATTAATTCCATCACTAATATAACATACTGACCCAACGAGTCACGGGTAGTCTAGTAACAAATAAAAAAGGTTACTTAAAAATTAAGAATAAGCAAAAAAAAAAAAAAAAAAAAATTTCCTCCGAATTAAAAATAAAAAGAATAAAGAATTAAACTATCAGTTATTCCCCTTTGGTTTTCTGGTTTGAAAATGAAACGGTTTCAGATTTCAAATAAAATAAGTTAAATCAAATATAAATTGAAATGAAAATAAACTAAATAATTAAATTTTAAATTATATTTTTAAATAATACAGTTGAAACGAGGCTATTATGTCGAATAAGCAATATCATCGAGATAATTAGTTAAATAGATTTAATTTAATGTGATATGCTAATGACCGTAACCAATCAATGTAGGTGTGTTTTGAAGAATGCTATATATAGAAATTACGTATAAAATATGATTCCTCTTTTGACAGAAGTATCATATGATGGGCATTAATATTTCTTGACCGGGAGAGCTGTACACACATATGACATATTTCGTTGTTCATTGGGAGTTGTACACACAAACACACGAACGCTACTGCTATATATATATATATATATATATATATATATATATATATATATATATATATATATATATATATATATATATATATATATGGGTGATGCGACGATTCCAATAATTTTTCCGATTCTTTTATAACCTTTAAATATTTAGCTATAGAATTGGTTTTCATTTGTTATTTGGGATCACTGTAAAAATCCATGTAATTCACTTGTGTGAGTAGTCTACAGATTTTCGTTTTGCCGATAGTTTAACATCCTTAACTATTTATCATTTTATCATCAGTGACATTATGGAAAATTTAAGTTTTGAACAACAACAAAACAAAAGAAGAAAAAAAAAATAAAAGAATCGTCTTTGGCATCGAAAAATGGGTACAAATATGTCCGATTCCGATAACGATTCCGATACCCCCCCAAATTCCAACTTTTGACTATTCTGGACTTCCGATTGATCGAATATAGGCATATGAATCAATTACTACTACCGTATTGGAGAAAGAGAATTTCCATTTCAACCTATGGAAGTCAAGAAAGAAGCATTTTTTAATTTATTTTATTGTTACTAACACAGTTCAGTTTACTTGGCAATGAACGGTTTGTTTGCTTGTGTGTTAGAGCATGAACAACAATTGTGTCAGTTTTGCTCATCCATCACTGATCAAAGGAAAGTGTTTGAATAAACGATGCTGCGCCTCAATTAAACTTCAATTAATACATTAAACATGTTCTGACTTGAAAGTAGAAACTAATGGAGCAAACAACACAATAACAATCCTCGGCAACTACAGTAACTAAATGCTAAACACTTAACATTATAATGTGACGAATATCTCACTGCCGATGCAATCTTCTATCTGCTAAAGAGCCAGGTACGCCCTAAATTGGAGTACTGTTGCCACATCTGGGCAGAAGCTGCTCAGCTCAGCGCGCCATATCCAGCCTTGATAGAGTTTAAAAACGGATTCAAAACATAATAGGTGATGCGCTTTTCTCTTCTTCCCACAGAAGAGATGTTGAGAGCTTGTCACTGCTCTATCGTTTTTTTTTTCGTGATAAGTGCTCAACTAAACTCTAATCTATTGTCCTCCTCTTGCCAAATTTCACAAAAACTACTCGACTAGCTACAACCACTATATACGACCTCCCTTACTCTCTATCTGTGCCTAAATCTAAACGCAGATTGCATGAACAAAGCTCCTTCCCCAGAACTGCATGCCTGTAGAACACTGTTCCGCTGGCCTGCTTCCCGATAGAATTGAACGTAGTAACATTCAAATCCAATGTAAACAAGTTCTTGTTGAGCCGTCCCTATAAATAATCAAATTCTACTTAATACACACCATTAACGATTACTACACTACCTCCTTACATTTATTAACCTTTATCCTCCAGTGGCCTTAGGGCCTTTATAAGTGATGACTCCCAAGTAAAAATAAATAAATAAATAAATATTACGTGGTATAATCACGAGAAAGGTGTGACACCCTCCCTTACATCTGACGTAGTAGCTAACGAAAAAGAACTATCGCGTTGCCCAACCCTATAATCGATCACTTTATGATATCTTACAGGATGTCTTGCTGTGATTTGACACGAACACACGACTACGGTTCACGTATATTTAATATATCGACATTGTTAGTGGAAAATTACCTGATTTAAGAAGAGCGCAACTAGCAGTTATCAATTGAAGCTGCGAGTTTATAAGGTTAACTCATAGCGAACAATTAGCAGTTTACTTGTTAACTCAGTTACTCAATATTGCGACTCTACATGGACGTCTATTATTGTACCCATTGGAATAAATTTATTCTATATTATTATATATGCGTAGTTTTTCACTCGACGATAATTAAGCCCGTAAAATGGCTCGCATGAAATCGTTAATAGAATTTACGATACTTTTTGAAATCCAAATAAAAACATTTTCAGATTATGCCTAACTTGTTCACCGAGTTTCAGTCTTGAATGCCCAACAGTCTTTGTCGCCGATATGATATGCGAGACTGTTTTGCAAATCGTGTTATTAATAAGATACTGAGTGGACCTCATACTTTTTGCAGAGTTAGAGACAAGATCAGTTTTTAATATGAGGAACATCCAGCTCTCCACAAAGAAGTACTTTGAATTAGAACAACAATTAAATTGACTCAGTCTAGAATGATTTCGTGACAAGGACCGAAACAAATGAAGTGTTACTACACTTCACTGAAAATAAACTTTACGCCTACGCCCCGCCACATAAAAAAAATGTTTGATTTGCTTTTTACTTCTTGGTACATATGATGTCCGACTCTTCTAAACGTTTATATTGCATCGAGTATATTCTATTCAAATGCCAGACGATTTTATAGATTAAGATGTTATCTATTAAATAAAGATGGCGCAGTTGAACTAAATCACAAGCGAGCATACAAATTATTTCAATTAAATAAGCCATTGAGTCAAAGAGTTTTAAAAAAAAGAAACGTTCAACGTTATTTAAATTAACATTTTCCTTTTTATTCATCATCACTTTTTACGGTCGTTGATATAATTCACACTGTTTTATCGAATGCAATTAAGAGAGAAAGGCAATTGTCAAAAAAAAAAAAAAAAATTAAAAAAAATGAATAAATAAAAAGAATAATAAAGTCTAACCACACGAAATTAAATTAACAAATTCACAGAAACAGCCAAACTAAAGATTTGGTAGAGAATGAAAGTTCAGTGCTTCTTAGAGCGTTCCTATTGAGAAGACATATTTATGTTTCTGAAGTTTGGAGAGTTTGTATTATCCATATATTAGAACCGTAGTACCTTTAACGTACATACGTTAGTGTGTCACGGTTTCCAGATTATAAATTATTCGATCGGGAGATCCTATTTATTAAATTATTATTAATATTTATTAAATTGCTTACTAAAACGGAAGGTAGGTGATAACTAGGGCTGTGACAACAGCATATTCTTTTCATTGTTTTGACTCTCTAATGTATATCTTATATGCTTTTCTATAGAGTGATGTGGTTCTCGGTTGATATATATATATATATATATATATATATATATATATATATATATATATATATATATATATATATATATATATACAGGGTGACCTCCCAAAAAACAAAAGCTAAATGGAGGCCATCTAGAACATATGCTGTAGAACGGAGAAAAAAAGGCCAAAGACCCTAGTGTTTTGATGTGATGTTTTGAATATAATAAACTAGTTATGACCAAAGTTTCATTTCATTCAGACAAAACACTAAGAAACGGGGCCTAATTAGAGTTGGAGCCCGTTTTTTTTTTGGGTCACCCTGTATACACGAGAGTCAAAACAATGAAAAGAATATGCTGTTGTCACAGCCCTAGCGATAACATACTATGAATATTAAATTAGTATGTAAAGACACTAATTTAATGTTCGTAGTATGTTATCAACTTCTATAGCACTTTTTAATAAATAGGATCTCCCGATCGCCGAAAACGCAATGTAATAAATAAATAATGTCACTCTTATGCCGTACAGAAAATTAAAATATACCTTCTTTGTCTTCTAACCAGAATCCAAGGGTAATATCTCTTCCGTCTAAAGATGGTATAATGATATCGTAGGTTTCCGTTCGCATCGGGCACCCATACAATGGAAATATGTCATAGACGCCTTTAACATATCAGAGATTAACCATAATAATCAGATATATTCTGACTACATTAATCAGATTTCTTGGATAAATACTTTTACAATGTTAACTAAAGAGCTACAATAATATAATGGCATCTTCATTTTTGCTAAACGTCCACAGCATGCCTAGCAGCAACATTTTACATATAAATATGGCGTTGTGAAATTTCCACACGTCCTGCTAGTTTGGTATATTTGGACTACTGTTCTCATCTTGAGCATTATTTCCAAAACATTTCGGTCGATATAACCTCCAACTTTCTTTAGATGTATCTTGTCAAACTTGGGAATCTTTCTGTCGAACTCGGAAATCTGTGCGAAATTTCGAACGTAACGCTTTATTTAATCCACAGGGATAGCATGCTCTCATTCCGTCAGCCATAATTGTTGCGAATCAGTGGTGCAATGGTTAAAGTATTAGGTAAAATACTTTTCTAGAGGTTGAAGGTTCACTCTAAGAAACATCAAGAAAACAATTGCGAATTACTTAAGACTTCTCCCTGATCATGGCTGACAAAACGAGAACATACTACCTCTCTGAATAAAATAAACGATCCCGCTCGAAATTCCGTGCAGATTTCTAGGTGTAACAGAAAGATTTCCGAGTTAGAAAAAATAACCCTGAAGAAGATCGGAGATTACATCGGCCGAAACGTTGTGAAAATAACACTCAATATGAGAACGGTAGTCCAAATAATTCAAATAATAAAGACGTTAAGGATGCACGGATAAGCAAATTTGCCGATTACCGATTACCGATGAATTGACCTTTCATAATTGGTCAATTAACATGTTTGCTAATGCCGATTTATCAGCAAATTTTCTTGTCATTAATGGTACTAATATTAATTTGATTATATTGTAAATGTAGACAAGTTAACTCACATTTTTGCTTGCCGATAAAAATTCATAGAAGATACATGCATCGTCTGCAATGTATTTTGAAATAATAAGAATGGCGCTACTGACGTATAGCCTTTTGCGATTGGGTTGAATTTGAGGCTGATGGAAGTAAACGCATGGGAAATTAATATAATTTTGTACTTTAAATCATCATAAAAGAAAATCATTGCTTTATCTTTTAGTTTTCTACGTTGAGAAATTGTCCGGTAAATTGCGACCACGTGCAAGCTGAAAATAAAGCATTCGACATCAATCATACTCCTTATTTTTTGACCCGTATTACCATTACACACACACACACACACACACACACACACACACACACACACACACATATTCTAATTTAAATAATGGATATTTTATTGAGATAACTTACTAATTAAATATCATACATAAGTATCATATGTAAGTAAAAAAATTTATTAAATATTGACAACAGCCATCAACAATTATGGCATCCAGTTTATGTTCGAAGTATTTTGATATTAACAAGAATGAGAATACATCTGTTCGCAAGTTATGTGAAATTATCATGAGAAGGGCTGACAAATCGGCAGAAACTTTTACAACGATTAAGATATTCAACTATCTTAGAAAAGTTTATTCAGAAAAAGCAAAATTCGCAAATAAGAGATAAGGAAAAGAAACATAATGAACATTCAGGGACAGATATTCTATGAACAAATGGCTGCAACTATGAGCCTGGAG
Organism: Euprymna scolopes; assembly: GCF_053919585.1. Lineage (NCBI taxonomy): Eukaryota > Metazoa > Mollusca > Cephalopoda > Sepiida > Sepiolidae > Euprymna > Euprymna scolopes. Next base: position 77,011,720 of record NC_136498.1, read on the forward strand.
CAAAACACCAAGCTACTATAGAATCAATATTGACCAAGAAGAAAATTTGGAATATGAATGTCCATAGGTCACAAAAGATTGATTAGTTAATAGGAGAAATGAGTGTTTTTGATATTCAACCATATTCCGTAACATCTGACATTAGATTTAATAGGCTTATTGCAAAACTTTGTCCAACTTACAGTATTCTATCAAAAAGGTACTTCAGTGAAAAAATAATCTCAGGTATATTTACAAAAGTAAAAACTAAAATTCAATCGTGTCTTGATGTAATTAGCAGCATTTCTTTGACTACAAACATTTGAACAACTACTACAAATAATGCTTCATTTCTGAGTTTGACAAGTCATTAGCTTTCAAATTAGTTTGAACAGTGTAGAGTTGTGCTTAGAGTGGTTCCATACCCTGGTACACACACAGGTACAACAATAAATGAAGAATTTCACAATGTTGTGGATGAGTATAAAATCTCCAATAAAATTTTCTTAGACTTGCAGGGTTCAGGGGCAAATATGGTTGATGATGTTAGGGAATTTGATTTAGAGTCACTATCATGCTTCATACGTACATTGCAACATTCAATAAATGATTAGTCATTTTCTCAACGGGCTGAGAAGACAATCAATACGACTAAAAAAAATAGCCTCTTACTTTAATCGCTCTGCATTAGCAATGAGCAAATTAATTGAAATACGGTATCAGCTTAATTTGGAAAAAAACATAGACGTATTCAAGATGTGACCATATGGTAGAATTTAACATATACACTGAAAAAGTATTTAGAACAACGAAAAGCCCTTGTGATGTATACTGTTGAGAATAATGTTCTTACCTTAACAACTTACCAATGGGGACTTGTTCAAAAAATTGTCCACTTACTGAGTCCATTTGAAGAAATTATTAAAGAAAGAAATAACAGAACTTCAACTATATAATACTTACAACTTTAGCTCAAAAGCTGTCTAATCTAATTCTGATATTTATGATTTAATAGAATCCTTCTTGCCATTGTTGAACAGTTTTGTGAATCAATGGAAGCAAGATTTTCATCCTAATTAAATGATAAAAACTTATATGTGTCGACATGGTTAGATCCACGATTCAAATTTAAATAACAAAAAAGACATAGAAAACACCATTAACAAGTGAAGTATGCATGGTCCCCCGTGAGTAAACTAGGCATAAAAAGTGACTAATTGAATAAAAAAAAGTTCAGAATTCCCCCCTCTCCATTTAGCCCCAAAAGTTCCCAGGGGACGTCAAATCCTGGTGAAAATGAACACACGGTGCAGTTTTAAGCCTTAACATATGTAAATTTGAGTTCTTCACCATGCAAAAAAGGAAATGACTAAGTTCATATTTTGCCCCCCCCCACCTCATTTAGCCTCCAAAGTCCCCAAGGCCTTAACATATCTAAATTTGAGTTCAGCACCCTGCAAAACTGCTAAATAGACATACACAGAAAATTTTAACAAATATGGAAAAATAATCCCAAAAATGGAGTGTTTTTATTAGCCCTAAAAGAGCCCCTGGGGCACACCAAAGAGTTATCACAAAGTATAGACAACCAAAATTATATAGAAATCAGTTATTTACAACTTTTCAGAAAGTTTTATAAAAATCCAAAGAATCAATTTTTTTATTAAGCACAAAAGTGTCAATTTTAGCCATTTTAACCTGAAAGGAACCCCTAGCGGGGCACCCGGAGTTTTCCCGGAAAATCTGATCTGTTACTTTTTTTACTCATTTGTGCAACATTCAAAAATTCCAAGGCGTAGTTATTGAGAAAAGTGCGGGCAGATGAATGGACGAACGGACAAGGGTGAATTTACAGGTCCACTCTTTTTTTGTCGAGGGACATAAAATTGAATTCGACATCTACTTACTACTGATGATGATGAAGCAGAATAAGGATACACTTTATGTTCTGTTGATGGTGAATAAGATCAAGGTGAAAATAAAACTGTATCTCTTTCACGCCTGTTTGATAAATTAAATTCAAATAAACCAACGGTACCGAATCAAAATTGAGAGCAGGTTGAGGCGTAGTTAAACCTTGAGACTGCAACTGCAAATACAATAGAAATACAAAAAGCTCAATGTGGCCCAACCAGCCACAGCAAGAATAGATTGCCCTAGAGAAGGGGCTAAATAGAGCTAAATTAGAGCCATGGTTGGAAATTGCCTCAAAAAGGGGCCAGCGAAAAAGCCCTTTTTATTTTAATAGACACGGAGAAAATGTCCACCGCTTCCCAACCCGCCGTTCGATAAGCAAGAATCAGTTATTAAAAAAAACTGACTAAGACTCAGTTCGTCGATACCAAAGGAGAAAACTTGCACACGACATTTTATTCCTTTTGTTTTTCGATTCTCCTGTGAAAAACTGTACATATTTAATATTCTTATTTTTTCTCTTTTGTGATTAATTAATTTCATACGAAAATAAAAACGGGCGTCGGTTATCATTATTGTTAATACTTACAAGTGAACTTAAAAGAACAACCAGTTTGAACGATCTTTGTTTTCGGCAGAGGAAAGAGGATAGCAGAGATTATCCACGACTACACCCAACGTCATATCAACCCTGTCTTCGTCGCAGAACCTTGGTGGGGGTCCTAACTACCTAGAACTACACATCATGCGTCTTGTCGTCAACTGTGGACTGAAAACATCCATGCTAGACTTATTAAGATAAGACTTCCTTGTAACCGTTGAGTGGCCACTCGTTTGTTATAATAATCTAAACTTAAAAGGGATAAATCACTTATTTATAAGTGCAGAAAAGAACTTTATCATTATGTAGTTTTACTCGAAAAAAATAATGATAATCCATTTCAGTGGTAGTAAATGTCACAAAAGACTTTACCACTGTTGAGTAAACTGGCTTCAAACACAACCTTCATTCGTGGAGAGTGAGAGGCTCTTTAGTGCAACTGGTAATGTGTATGAACCTAAGAAGAACAGAGAATGAAGAAACTCTAATGTTTCTACATTACAACTTAAGAGTAATGAACTTTAAATATTAATGAGACTATGAGAGCAGATGAGACACAGAAAGATTAGAAGTGGAAGTAGAGCAGCAGCAGAGGTAAGCATCGCTGCCTGCTCAAATGGAATCAGAACTTTAACATAGAGTTATTTAATAATTGTAATTTCTTTCTTTCTAGTTGTTAAATTATATTCATTTAAGAATTGGAAATTGTACTTTGTATTTTGTAAAAAGGCAATAATAGTAGCCAGAAACTCAACAAATGTCAAGTTAAATTATCAGTTATTGTATTAATGCGTCAAAGCCATCTGATGAGTCACTGGGCATTGATGAAATGGTTTAAATTTAATATGAAAGCGAAAAGTAATGAATCGGCCGATTGCCAATTAATTGATCAATTACCGATTAATCGGTGAAATGGTCGATAAGGTTGATTATCGGTTACCTGCCTATAAGTCGGTACGTCTCTACTAGAATATTTAGTGTGTGTATTGTTGACATCTTTGTTCTGTTGGTGCTTGGTTAATTTTTGCATTCATATAGTTTCTTGTTGCGTGGGCTGAAATGCCTTCAGTCGGTGGTCGAGGTAAAGTTTAGTGTCAGTCTTTCATATTGTGAGGTTTGAAAGAAACTGGTAAATCGAGAGAAAGAGATGGTTAGAGTTGTGTGTGTGTGTGCATGTGTGTGTGTGGGCGTGTGTGTGTGTAAGAGAGAGATAGAGAGATACTACATTTGATTTCTTTATTATGCTCCAAATCTTGTAGTGACTATAAGCGAAGGCGTATATTTCTTCGTTTCTGATTGACCTAAAGAGATATTGATTAGATCTTATTCACACAATATTTGATGGCTGCTGTTGCAATTTAGTCACCTCAAAAAATTATAAAACTTTTAACGAATTTTTTCTTCATGATTACTGGTGCAAAGAGTGATGACAAACGAGTTTCAACTTGCTAATTTGGGTTTTGGCTATCTGTTTTACGGCAGATCAATCTATGCAAATAATCATCTTGAATTGAACGAAAATTACTATTTTACGATTAGTAGTGAAAATAGATCATTTACATTTTAACTCAAACCCTTAAAATCACAGTTGCATTCAATAGGAACAACACAAGCATACGTGCTCAACGTTAAGCGGCTTTACTATATTTCAAGAATTTAGTTAGGCTTGTTTATTTAACGACCAATCAACCTTTTTATTTCGATTTTAATATCGCGATTTCTTAGTCTCTTGGAAAGAAAAGTAAACGATTATTCGTATTATTTGGAATCTCTATACTGCTCTTCTCTTTTTTGAATGACATTTTTACAACGTTTCGGCCGATATAACCTCGACCGTGGCGCAGTGGTTAAAGTACTTGGAAAACATCAATTGGAAAGTGATATCCTTGTGAAGGTTGAAGGTTCAATCCTCTGTATGGGCGACTGCAAAATACAACTGCGAATTACTAAGCACCTCTATCCAGTCATGGCTAACGGGACGAGAGCATACTACCCCGGCGAAGTAAATAAAGCGTTTCGTTCGAAATTCGGTCCAGATTCTCGAGTTCGGCAGAAACATTCTGCAGTTCGACAGGATACATCTGAAGAAGGTCGGAGGTTATATCGACCGAATCGTTGTGCAAATGACATTCAAGATGAGAACAGTAGTCTGAAGATCCCAAAATAATACGAACAACAAATCTTCATCTCAAAAATTCAAAAACGGGCAAATTATGTTTAAGGAAATTGTATTACTCAAATTAGCAAATGGAGCTGTAAAAATGTATATAAGACAGAGAGTTGGCATAAGCATATAAGAATGAGAGAAAAATTCTATAGAGATGTAAAAGTTAATGTAATTATCATCATCAGTCATATTTAAGATTATAAGAAAAAGATGAAATCCATGTGTATGGAGATAAGAGTTTAACAATATTTATCGTAATATTGCATGTATATATTATAATAAAGTCGTATTTCTGTTTGTTCAAAATTCAATTAATACGTAAAAAAGGTACAATGTTTCACAAATTAACTTTTATCCTCAAAATGGACTTATATACATTTTTATCCAGCATGATTCTGTATACACTATTTATTCAAAGGAAATCTATATTCAATGAGTAAATTCATGCGTATATTATAATAAAGAAAATCTATTTTAATAATTAACTAGATCTTATTAATTGTTTTTTTTTGCTTCTAATGGAATCGTTTTCATTGTTCTATTTAGAAATATTATTTAAAGTTGATTTATTCCATTTATTTTTTATTTTAATTTATTTTTTCTTTTCAATTATTAACAGCTAACAACAGTTGAGTTTAAAACTGGAAGTAATTTTTTCATTTAAGCTATGAGAGTTATTTCCCCATTAAGCTGTGGGTGTTACTTCGCGTTTGATTTTCATAAACCAAGATGGATGTGTTTTACGCTTCCCTAAATCCAACATATGATCCCTTTTTCATATCAATTTGTGATATTTGGGGTATCTTAATTAGTATGGAACCAAAGCCACCGTCCGGCAATATGTTTTGACTGGGAAAGGCCGGGTATATATATATATATATATATATATATATATATATATATATATATATATATATATATATATGTGTGTGTGTGTGTGTGTGTGTGTGTGTGTGTGTGTGTGTGTAAACAATAAATTACGCATCATGTGCGCTTGAAAGTCAAATGACGCAATATTACGAAAATAAATATTTTACTTGTTTGAAATTTAACTTTCAAACAAGTAAAATAAAAAATATTTGTTTATTTTCGTAATGTTGCGTTGTAATTTGGCTTTCAAGCGCACCTGATGCGTATTTTATCGTATTCAAATTAAATCAACGCTACTTTAACAGGACCTTATTCTGCCTTGACAGAGTTCAGAATAGACTTCGTAGCCTAGTGAGAGATGTCATTTTCTCTTCTCTGCAACCTCTTTCTCACAGAAGAGACGTTATGAACCTGCCTCTGTTTTATCGTTATTTTCATGGCAAGTGCTAATCTAAGCTCCAATCTATGGTTCTCCCCCCACCCCCGCACTAAACATTCACGAGAAACGCTCGTTTGGCTGTAAACACTATCAATAATTCCCCACACTCTTTATCTGTGCTTAAACCTAAACGTAGATTCCATGTACAAAGCTTCTTTCTTCGAACTGCACACATGTGGAACTGTCTTTCGTTTACCTGCTTTCGATGTGACTACAATTTGGCCGTCTTGAAGTCCAATGTAAACAAGTTCTTGATGAGCGTTCCCCTTAAGTTATCCAATTTATCAAATTTACACTTCTAATGATTACTATAATATTCTCTTTTTGACCACTGTACACTCTTTAACCATTATCCTCGAGTGACATCTTGGCCTTGATAAGGCCTTTGTAAAAAATCACTCCTCTGACACACGCGCGCACACACACACACACACACACACACACACACACGCACACACAGCAGAGGATAAAACCATATTTAATTAATGCAGATTTCTTATTTCTTATTACAGAGCCAATTCTCTATTGATTATTATATTGTACCTAATATGTAGTACTGATTTCAAACATTAAATACAAAAATGAATAGAGCGCCATCAGCTAGAATCGAAACCAAAACATTTAGCGCTTCAGCCGTGTTCCTAAGCAATTTATCTATCGAGACCTAGGTGAGAAACCTCTCATATTAAACGACTTGAAGAAATGAATTGAATTTGACTGTGTGCGAAAACAAATAGAAATATGCCAGCAAGTTGAAATGAACATCTTGGATTTCAACTTGTGGATATATGTCTGTATGCGTTATTCATTCATCCAAACAAAGATTTTACTCGTTATAAACCATTCTTGATGTATGATTACTATTTCCTGTTAATTTCAGTGTTATGTGACAAGTAGTTTAAGAGTTTATTAGTTAAATATTTTCACACAGACACACACAGACACACACAGACACACATATATATCTACCATAAAATGGAGCAAAAGGTGGCTTCGTGACTGGGTTCGAATATCATGATTATCAGGATGTGTCACCCTACACTGATAATTGCGTAAGTATTAGACACTAGTGTCTGTTGGTAAAAATGTATAATTATTATTTAATTATGATTATAAACCCTTGTAAGAATACTTAAGGATGAGTACTGTCTGCGGAGTTAAAACTAAGTCAATTAACTAGCGTTTATACAATGTTCAAGACTTCGGTTTGTGCGAATATTCTACATTACCAAATGTACTCGCCCGAATTCGGCGTTTAATAGTTCTTAATTCACTTCATTCCGATGACAATTGTTTGGTGGCTCTGAGTTAGAGGTTCGAAAAATGTCGCTGGGTATGGGTTCGAATCTCATGATCGGTAGGAATTGTTATCATACATTGATATATATATATATTTTGTTATTGTTGTTATTTTTCAAGCGATAACTACGGTTAATATTGGCGCCGCCTCGGAGCTCATTTTTTTTATTTACTTAGAAAGTCGCCCTTTTTAATTTGGACGTATTTAACATTTTTTTAAAATTTTATTTTATTATTTTTAAAACAGTAATCTACGTACACGCGTGTTTCGAGGTTTTTACCTCTCATCGGCGTAGTTTAACTGCCTCCAGGGATCGAACCTCAGACCATGTATATATATATATATATATATATATATATATACCAGTAGTGTTGAGACGATTATTAGAAATCGGAAGATTTGGGTGAATCGGAAAAATTGATGCCTATTTTCCGATGCCAGAACGATTCTTTTAATTGTCTTATTTTATTTGATTTTTTTTAAACCAAAATCTTCCATTGCTGGTAATAATGATAAAATAATAAATATTGATTGATTTTAAATTACCAATAAAGCTAAAATCGATAGATCATCATCCACAAGTGTATTTTGATGTTTAGGAAAATATCTGCATATTTAACATGTGTTTTTACGAAAATCGGGGGAAATAATAATCTTATAATTAAATACTTAGATATTTATAAAGAATCAAAATCGGAATCGGTAATTGTATCGGAATCAGGAAAATATTGTAATCTGCCCATTATATATATTCATTTTGTGGCAATTAAATTTAATTACTCAATGGGATTATTTAATTTACAACCTCTATTCTTTCTTTTCAAGGCCAATTAATCGTTTCGCTGATAGCGGCTGTTAAAAAAATTTGACCCTTGTTTTGAAATCACGACGACGAGTTCTTGTGCTAAAAATGGTCACAGCTGGAATCAACGCGATGAAGTGTGAAAGTTTTTGTTTCTTCTTTTATGAAAGCTTCCAAAGTTTAAACAAGAATAACATGTCGGCCAGTTGGGTGGTGACGAAGCTGGTGATGAGTGAGAAAATTCAATTTGTTAGCTGATGGCACCCAAGAAAGAAAGCTTCGTTCACAGCCTGCAATGATACTCTAATAGAGTTTCAGAATTGGCTAACAGACTTAAGTAATGATATAAAAAAGTGTATATTTTTAATGTGAAAAATGTCCTGCCTATTTTATATCCTGTCATTTCTCTGTCGAATGTCTAATTAAAGGTTTCTTTTCTGGACAAAAACAGTACGTTCTCTAACAAAAGCATAGAAGAAATGTCGACCAGTCACTTACTCCCAAAATACCGCAACTTTGTGAATCTTTAATAATAGCCTGATCACAAAACTGTGGTCGATCGTCGTGTGTTCGTACTCGAACTCAGATTATATTTTGTGTCAAGTTAACTAGAATATGAGACTGCAATATCTTCTGCGATGATCTGATATAATGAAGCCAACTTACGCGTAATAAATTATGATATACTAGCAAGACCCGTGGATATTCCAGGGAATGAGAAATATATTTAATTAACAAATATGATAAGTTGATATTTTTCTGGATAACACAAAATTACTTGTTTTTTTTTTAACAGTGAAACACAGCAAATATGAGTTTATTAATATTTCTGTAAAAATAGTGTCCATTGTATATTAAATATAGAACTATCCTAACGAGATAGATCGATAAGTAGTAATTAATACTCAGAATATAATATTGTGCTGCATAGTTTAATACAAATAATAAATTTACATTGTAATTTACCCCTTTAGTCCAGCACCTCTTAGAAGATAATGCTCGTTTTTTGCACTGTTTCTTTTAATTTTTCGTAACGTTTTGCTAACTTCTTTCTTCGGTTTAGATCGCTTCACATCGAAAATAATACGAGTTCCTTTCTCACACTTTTACAACAGTGATTATGTATTTTTATAGTTATATTCGAAAACGAGGCTACATCAAAGGGAGGCCACTTTCATATTATTGTCCAGATTCAGTTTTCCTAAAGCCAAATTTCGGGAATTTAGCAAGTTTTGAAGCATTTGAATACGTAACGTACAGACTAAAGAAGAAACAAACAGAATATTATAAAGATTAAAAGAAGTCGTTTTTAGTAATCAATATTAAGCCGTTGACTTATATGCAATTTTTAATATTTTCACAATTTCTTCTTTCTCGTCTGATGCATACATTGATATGCAATCCAGGAGTCAGTTCGCGGTAACATTTATAACACAAAGAAACAGTTTGCAACATGGATTCCATTTTATTTGTTGTCCTGGCATCAAACTCACATTCCGTACGTATTTTCATGAAAACACTCGCAACGCAAATAAAAAGATCCAAAAGGACACTTTACAATTAATTAACCCTATTTCATAATTTGAATACCATTAAAACATTTAAAACACCTCTTCCGCCAGTCATGAATGTATTAATGCCGTGTTTATTAGAATTTTGATTTTGAAATTTGAATATTTTTGATAGTGCTCAATCTAATTTATTTTAACTTGCATTTTCAGGCAGATAGACCGGCACTAAAAATAAAGCATAGTTCAATGTTTATTTCACGTTGTTTCTCTAGAAAATGGAGTTATTTTTCGAGTGCACTAAACGATTCAAAAATCTAAACGGACAACTAAAAATGATGAACATTTTCTCGCTCTGTATTATTTAGATTTATTGGACTACTGTTCGCATCTTCGAATGCACAACCTTTTGACCGATGTAACTCCCGACCTTCTTCAGATGTATCTTGTTGAACTCGGGAATCTTTCTGCCGAAATCTGGAATCTTTCTGTCGAACTCGGGATTTTTTCTGTCGAACGCGAAATCTGCACGAGATTTCGAACTAAACTCTTTATTTAATTCACTGGTGCAGCATTCTTTCGTTTCGTCAGCCAGAAGTGATGTCTTAAGTAATTCGCAATTGTGTTCTCAGTATCGCCCACACTGAGGATTGAACCTTCAACCTCCAGAATAATATCACTTAGAACTGAATTTTACCTTTACGCTAGATAAAACTGCTTGCGGTCGACTGTAAGAAAACAATAACGAATTGCTTAGGATTTTACTTAGAACTGAATTTTACCTACTACTTTATCCGTTATGACTCATAACTCATTGAAGCAGATCGGAGCTTACATTGGCCGAAACACTGAGCGAGTAATACTGAAGATGAAAGCAATAGTACGAAAAATACAAATAATACAAATTATCAATATTCATCTAAAAAAATCATAAACATTTTCCCGCTCGTCTGATTGTTGTTCCTGATTAGCGTCTTTGGTTTTGGCAAAGCAAGTTTTCATCTGTTCTTTGCCATTTCCAGATTTAGTAACAATATTTCGACGGGTAATCTTGCTAAAGATGATCAAACCAATTGATGATAACTCATATGCGATGTCGCCGTTGTCTGCGTAAATGTTGCTATCAGCGGCTCAGACTTATTTAATTAATAGAGCAGACCACAAGTAACGTTTTTGATCTGTTTATTTTGATGCATGATAATTATCTTTGCGTTAGAAATTTTCTTTTGTCTTCCCAATTATACATCAATGAACAATCACATTTCACTGATTAATTTTCATTCATGCTGTTGTTGATGATGATGATCTTATGATGATGATGATGATGATGATATTAATGATGATGATGATGATGATGATATTAATGATGGTGATGATGATGATGCCCCGTCCAATCTCAAGAGATAATGCATACCCCCTGTAAAGGTAGCTGCGCGTATAATTGTGAGGCAAGAGTTGCGCAGTACCTAACGACACTTCATCTGAATCAGCACTGCGTTCGGTGGTAAGAAGTGGTAGACGAATGGAAACAATGACGAAATAAGCGGAGAGCACATATAGCACCTGAAATTCCTAAAATGGTCAACCATTTTAGTACTGATCAGGCTCAACGCTGTTTAACTTCGGTGATCGAACGGGAACCGGCGTATCAACGTGAACTATGTCGCATGACAACAACAACAACAACAACAATAATAATAATAATAATAATAATAATAATAATAATAATAATAATAATAATAATAATAATAATGATTTGGTACAAGCAAAAGTCAGCAATAGTAATTGAAAACGAGAATCACAAAATCCTATGGGACATGGGCATACAAACAGATAAACCCACCCAAGCAAGAAGACCAGGTGTCGTACTACTTAACAAGAAAGAAAAGTCCTGCTAAATCGTCGATTTTGCTCTTCCAGCTGACCACAGGATAAACATCAAAGAAAAGGAGAAACGGAACAAATACATAGAGCTAGCCAAAGAGCTGAAAGGGATATGGATGGTAAAAAAATCAAAATAATACCTATAATAGTAGGAGGACTAGGAACAATTCCGAAAAAACGTTGAAAAAAGAACGGGAGAAATTGGAATCAAAGGAATGGCTGAAAAGATACAACGAATAACAATAATAAAAACAGTTGAAATATTAAAACCCTTTAATGCAGAGACAAATGCACGGACCAGACAAGCTGCTGCAGAGACAAAACATAAAGAAGCGTTACATAGAATCAAGAACATTGTGGATACATATCTATAAATTCTCTAGTCGCTCCCCACCCCTCCCATTACCCAATCACCTCCCCACAAAAAAATGATGCCAAAAGGCTAAAGAAGGATGGAAAGACCGAGGAGAGACCGTCGACCAGACCTCCGCTGAATAAGTGTGAAGAGAACTGGGACCTTGAAGTGGCTTATTACCACTCAAATTCCAGTGGAGATCAATGGCCGCTGCTAGCAAGAAATCAATGGTAAGCGGCTACTACGATAATGCAAATTAATTTGCAAAAATTATTGAAAGAGATGGAGAATACTGGAAATCTGGGGAGACTTGTTGTCACTCAACTTCTGAGGAATACCACAGGCTGTTATCAAGGAGAGATCCTTATGAAAGCTCCTTGCCAGCTATTAATAATTTTTGGAATGCGGACACTAAGCTACATAAACCGCAAACGATAACCAGTCACAGTAGAAATTAGTGTTGAGACGATTAATCAGAATCGAAAATCGGAAAACCCGAAATTTTGGGGTATCGAAGTCGGCATCGAGATCTGAACGAATATATGCTTATTTTTCATTTCTAAAACATTTCTTTGAATTGTTTTTCTTTGCTTTTCTTTAACACTTAATTTTCTATTGCTAATACGCGCACATATTCTGTCTGACTATTCGCCGCTTTTTTTTTACATGGGGGGGGGTCATCACTTATCAAGGCCCAGGAGCCACTCGGGGATAAGGGTATTGTGTGTACACTAATCAGTGAGATAGTATCGTAGTAATAGTTAGTATTGGGGATTTGATAAGGTGTCATTACTTAAGGGGGCGGTTCATCAGGAATTTGTTTGTGTTGGACTTGAAGACATCCAAGTTGAATTCGGGGAGGGGGGCAGGCAAGCGGCAGAGAGTTCCACAGCCGTGAAGTTCTGAGAAAGAAGCGTTCTTCATGGAATCTACGTTTTGATTTAGGCACGGATAAAGAGTGGGGAAAATTATTGACAGTGGTTTCAGCTAGTCGGGTGTTTTTCGTGAAAGATTGACGGGGGGTGGGACCAGAGAATGGAGCTCAGACGAGCACTTGCCATGGAAATAACGATAGTGCATAATGATAAAGTGATTAATGCTTCTTGGTTTTAAATATCTAGCAAAACAGAAATCTACATATGAATGTATTCCTTACGTTTACACGAATATGTGCGCGTATTACATGTGTTTTAACGGTAACTTAAAAAGTAATAAAAAGCAACAACTCTATTGCTAAATATGTAGAGATTTTGAAACATTCGGAATCGTTAACCAAAAACATAAAATGAACACAACCACATGATCCGAACGAAAACTGAAACTGGTAACAATTTCATAAACCGTCCCCCCTCCTTAAATAAATAATTTGATAGCCTTGAAGTGTCAACGAGAATGGAAATACAGAGGAAGGACACCACTAAGCAGACCTCTACTAGAAGAATGCGGAGAGTGCGTGCAGCTTGGGGAGGTTTATTACCACCCAAAATTCAGAGAAGATCAATGATCTTTGCCAGCGAGAAATCAATGGTAAGCGACTGTTACGATAATGCAAAATCATTTGTAATATTTATTGAAAGGTGGACAACAGCGAAATTCTTGGGAGGCATGTTGTCACTTAGACTCCAGGGAATTATTTATTAAAAGACAAACGCGGTTAGAAGTGATTATGAAAAAACAATTTTGGTTTTAATAACAAGATAATGGAATTACCTACAATCTATCAACACTTCTGATAGAGAAGAATAACAAAGTGTTGACACATTAATATATTGATCCGTTTTTTCAGTGACAGCCAGCAATCCATTGATTCTGACATTTTGTTTACGTCAGCATGTTCAGTTTCACACGTGGTGGTTTTAATTGTTCTCACAATTTGTCTGCAACGTTGTCAGCTATAATTTCATCTTCACAAGTAATCATAGATTTTCGATAAATTGTAGATCAAGATCAGATGCGTTCTACTCCATTATTTCCCGGACAATTTATATTTATATTATATTTCTCTTATTCTGTCTGACTATTCGCCGCTTTTTTTTTTTTTTTTTACATGGGGGGTCATCACTTATCAAGGCCCAGGAGCCACTCGGGGATAAGGGTATTGTGTGTACACTAATCAGTGGGATAGTATCGTAGTAATAGTTAGTATTGGGGATTTGATAAAGTGTCTTACTTAAGGGGGCGGTTCATCAGGAATTTGTTTGTGTTGGACTTGAAGACATCCAAGTTGAATTCGGGGGGCGGGGGGGGGGGTTGACAGGCAAGCGGCAGAGAGTTCCACAGCCGTGAAGTTCTGAGAAAGAAGCGTTCTTCATGGAATCTACGTTTTGATTTAGGCACGGATAAAGAGTGGGGATTGACAGTGGTTTCAGCTAGTCGGATGTTTTTCGTGAAAGACTGGCGGAGGGGACCAGAGAATGGAGCTCAGACGAGCACTTGCCATGGAAATAACGATAAAACAGAGACAGGTTCGCAACGTCTCTTCTTTGGGAGAGAGGTTGCAGGGAAGAGAAAAGGTCATCCCCCCACCAAGCCATGAAGTCTATTTTGTACTCTGTCAAGGCAGGATAGACTGTTTTTAGCAGCTCCTGCCCAGTTGTGGCAGCTGTTCGTTCCATTTTTTCTCGGAAACTACTGCGTCGAACTTGCTGAAATTTTGTAGCGACCTTTATTATGATAAAGTGCAGCAAACTAAGTATTATTATATCCATTCGATACGTAGTTAGGGTTAATCGGGATTAGTCACCACAATACCGTATTTATTCCAGAAGTTTTCTCATGAATTACTGGGCCTATCTGGCTGAAATTTTGTATGAACCTTTGTTATGAAAAGGTACAGAAAACAAAGTATTTTAGTATCCGTTCTATACACAATTATGGATTAATAGGGATAAGACACCACAATATTACATCTACTCTAGAAGTTTGGCAAAAAGCACTAATTCTAAGTCAATCTGCTATAACTTTTGCCCGCTTGTAACGTGCTGAAAAGTCTAGTCTACATAATAATACTCTAAGCCATTTCATGTTCGTGCGATTCATGATTAAAATAATTTGACTAAAATAATAAAAATATGACTTTAAGCATTTTAAAATGAATTGTTCCAATCAATCAATCGAAATGAATGGCTCTCGTCTTGGGGAGGCTCCATGCTTTGAAAAGCTTCTATGTCTGACCGTTACTCCTGATCTGAGATGGAACACGTACATCAAATCCGTTGCCAAAGCTGCTGAAAAAATGGTCGAATAGTTCTACCGCTCCAGTAGATATCTCACTGCTGATGCAATTCTCTACCTGTATAAGAGCAAAGTACGTCCATATTTGGGCAGGAACTGCTAGAAACAGCTTATCCTGCTTTGATAGAGTTCAAAATAGATTTCGTAGCCTAGTGGAGGCTGCCCTTTTTTCTTCCCTGCAACGTCTTTCCCACAGAAGAGACATTGCGGACCTGTCCCCGCTGCATCGTTATTTTCATGGCAATTGCTCGTCTGGGCTCCAATCTATGCTCCCCCTTGCCTGAATTTCACGAAAAACACTCGTCTATCTGAAACCACTATCAATAATTTCTCCCACTCTTAATCTGTGCCTAAACCTAAACGTAGATTCCATGAACAAAGCTTCTTTCTTAGAACTGCACATACGTAGAACTATGTTGCGTTTTCCTGCTTTCCAACTGATTGCAATATGCTTGTTTTCAAGTCCAACGTGAACAAATTCTTGGTGAGCCATACCCTTATATAATACAATTTACCAAATTTCAACTACTCACGATTACTATAACATACTCCCCTTGACTACTGTACACTCATTAACTCTTATCCTCGAGTGGTTTTCGGGCCTTGATATGTGGTGACTAAAAAAAAAATCAAATTATATTGTTCTGTCGACAAAAAGAAAAAAACAAACAAAAAACTATATACGTTTAAATAAATACATTTACAAAATTGAATTTTTCGTTTTACTGATTCGAATAAAATTTACGTGATAATTATTTTACGATAAGGAAACCGGATATTCAAAAAGAAATTTACTACAATTTTAAGTAAATAGTAAACAAAGAAAATTTTTTTCGTTTTATTTAATTTACGAATATTTAGTTGATAATTACAATTATTTTCGTAATTTGTATTGACTTTAACAGCCGTCATTTCAAAATTTCACCATTGCACTCTTCATCAAACTGTTTAATTTACTGTTATTAACAGTAAATTAAACAGTTTGATGAAGAAAACAATTGTGAAATTTTGATAAAATCCCGTTAGTTGTAAAATAATTCATGAATAAACCTTAAAGACTTATAAATAGATGTTGAAACTATGATTTGAAAATCGAAGGCCGAGACTTTTGCCATTCAAAGAAATTATTGTCCATGGGATCACAATAGTTAATACTTTGGATTGCCGATCAACCCATTAAATATCAGGGTATCATATTTTTTTTTTGCTATTTGTTTTATTTAGAAAGCGAAATATTGACTCTTCTATGAAAAGGACACTGGGCACATGCGATTCGTTTTATACATCAAGATAAAATATGCACATCATGATAAGGGGGAAAGCAGTTCACACAATAGGATTATATCGTACTTTTGTCTTATTATTGCAGGAATCGTTTATATGTTTATAGAATAAATAGAATTTTTAAAAAATTACAAGAATTGCTGTTCTCTCTAGGAAGGAGGTTGGTGATTATAGATGGATTTTATTCTTTCTTTCGAGTAATTATGCAGTAAGCAGTATTATAATATATATTATCTTATATATTTTTAAAAGGAAATTATTTGGTGTCATATGTATAGGAGAGTGGGGCCTAGTGGGTTAACGATTTAATCGACAAGTTTTTCCCATCCGTATTATTTAGATTTCTCGGACTACTGTCGTCCTTTTGAGTGTTATTTGAACAACATTTCGGTCGATATAACCTCCGACCTTCTTCAGGTGTATCTTTCCATCGAACTTGGGAACTTGCAACGGATCAGCTCGCAGTAGATTGAGTATTTGGTAAAATTCAGTTGCAAATGTTAGAATGTTCATGAGGTTGAAAATTCAATCCTCAGTGCGGGCGACACGCAAAATAATTGCGAATTACTTAGAATTTCTACCAATTCATGGCTGACGGAACGAGAGCATGCTACCCCCGTGGATTAAATAAAGAGTTCCGTTGATGCTATTGTTCCATTGTTTCATGTTATTGTTCCATTCTACAAAACCCTCCTTCCAAACGACAATTTCGCAAGCAAACCAAACATCATGAATAATTAAATAAAATAAATACGTACTAGATACGTTTGGAAGCCAAAACAACGCATTATTACAAAATAAACAGATATTTATTTTGTTTGAAATTTATATATTTTCAATTTTCAATATAAATTTCAAACAAAATAATTATCTATTTATTTTGTAATAATGCGTTGTTCTGGCTTCAAACGTATCTATTACGTATTTATTTTATTCAAACTCAACTAGCGCTTGTATCAAGGAACACAAACCCTATCATGAATAATTATTTGAAGAACATGAAGCATAAAAACTTTTAGCAAAAACGACCAAAATCTGCATTTAAATAATCAGAAAAAAAGATGCTGTAAATAAATAAAATAAAAACAACCAATCCAAATCAAACAACAAAGAAATACGTAAAATCTAAAAACTAACTGATCAATTATGTCCCTTGTTTTCAACTTCTTCCAAATTTTTTTCAACATTAGTTTTAATATTTTGGAGAACAAAAGCTAAACTAAAATAAAATAAAAAGAAAGCATCGAAATCTTTTTAGATATTCCTTGATCTTTTGGCTTGGAGTAAAGTGTAGTATCTGTTTTGATACTACATTTCATCTTTTGTGTTTTCAGTCAATGTAGGAGAAATCCTTCTAGACTGAAATAATTTCAATTTTTATCCCAGTCTAGAGCGGTCCTTTTGGGGGGAGATGGATTTTACCCACATAAGAACAACCTTGTCGTTAAGTGTGCCCTCGTGGGGAGGCAAGTAAATAGAGACATTCGATTTTAACGATACGAAAATATACAGAAATAAACTTACATTAACTCTCTTTATGTTGACTGTTTTAACGCTGCGCTTTTTTCAAGGTTTACACAATAGGCATCTCCTGTCTTTGCAATCAGCAACTTTCGTTCCTGTTAGTTCTTTACACCAAATAGTTTCACGCTTTGTCTGAAGTAATTACCATAAAAACAATGATCCCAAAAATAGAATTCTCGAATAAAAAGTAGATTTCCAAATTAAAACTACAAACAAACCAAAAAATCTAACAACCCAATATTTTTTGGTCCAATACTGACATTTTAAATATTTACATCACTTAGAAATGCCTTAACAAGGCACAGATATTCTATAATAGTTTTCCTTTTTGATCTATCAGTTCTGGCTATTAGTGAAATGAATCAGTCAAAAACAACAGCGAAGCTCTTCGGTGATTTAAAAAGTTCAATTCGAAATTCCCTATAGATTCCACAGTTTGACTAGAAGGTTTTCAACTTCGAAAGTTGGAATTTACATCAGTCGAAATGTAGAACAAACGTCCATCATTAGAATTAGTATCCCGAATATTCCAAATAACTCAAAATATCAATCCCTGGATTATCCGTTCTCATATTAAGTATTAATTACAATTCAACTGATGTAACCTTCAGCCTTCTTCAGGTGTATCTTGTTGAACTCGATAATCTTTCTGTTGAAATCGGGAGTCTGCACGGAATTTTGAACGGACCACTTTATTTAATTCACAGAGTAGTATTCGCTCGTTGCGTAAGCCATGACAGAGTAGAAGTCTTAATTAGTTCGCAATTCTATTCTTAGTATCACCCGCACTGATGATTGAATCTTCAACCTCAAGGAAACTTTCATTTACAAATAAATTTTATCTAGTAGGCTACGGGTCCTTACGAACCGTGGAGTAAATAACGGGGTCCGAGATTTCACATGGATTTCCGAGTTCGACAGAAAAATTACTGATTTCGATACACATGAAGAAGGACGGAGGTTACATCGGCCGAAATGTTGTAGAAATAACACAAAGTCTGAGGACAGTAGTCCAAAAAATCCAACTGATGAATCCTCACCTTAAAAATGCACGAACGTATATATATAAATATATATATATATATATATATATATATATATATATTATGTGAGTAAATGAAGTAGTTATATATATATATATATATATATATATATATATATATATATATATATATATATATCATTTACTTGACGATGAATGGCCTTGAAAAATGAAGTAGTTATATATATATATATATATATATATATATATATATATATATATATATATATATAACTACTTCATTTACTCACATAAATTTAATATACGAAAGTATAGATTTATGCGTAAACTTTAAGTATTTACTTCAAAAGTGCTCAATACGTACGTAGAGTTGAAACGCCGAATATTCAGTGTAGCTTAATCGCCATATATATTTTATAAATTACTATATATATATATATATATATATATATATATATATATATATATATATATATATATAAATATATAAAGCAAAAAAATCGAAGTTGTAATTATCTTTTATACAAATATAGTAAGCGGAGAGAAAATATACGCATGAAAACACGAGTAAAAGTTTATTTCAATAAATACTTATTTACTTAAAAAAGTTTTTTGTTTTTTTCAACGTTGCAGGATGACGTCAGAATCAATCACATATATATGTACTAGTTGAACGGCTGGCGTTGCCCAGTCGTACAATACGCTTAAACATGGTATTTTAATTTATGCAGATTGCGTATGTATTATAATTATAGAATCAATCATCTATTGATTACTATGTATTACGAGGAATAATTTGCCCGGTGAACTAATTCGTAAAAAATAAATAAATAAAAAATAGTGATAATGTCTTTTCATCAAATTCCGTCTGTGTTCACTTCAGCTGATATTTAGGCTTGACGATGAATGGCCTTGAAAAATTAATTTTGATTAATGTTTATTTTTAAAATATGCAAACGAAGAAATGATTTGCGGTGATTTTAAATGGTATCTTTTGTTTTATCGTAAACTGAACTCATTAATAAGAAAACAATTTAAATAAAATGGTGAGGTACACACGAACTTGAATAGGAGATTATTCGATCTGTAGTCGAATGCCACTGAGCTATATCAACAGATGATTATGAGTCTGTTTTTCTTTAAGAAGAAATTATTTGCTGAGATTTTATTATCTTCCCTGGCCGGTGTAACGAAAAATATTCTCCTATAAAAATTCATCTTTCTTATCTATTAGAGAGAAAGACTATTGTTAAGATTTTTTTCCAATTTTCGATACATCGGATAAATTTTTGTATAAAACATCTAAAAACACCGTTAGACATATAAATTCCCTTTATGTGAAATTTGCAAAAGATAGGCTCAGCCGTTTCGGAACCTATGAGGAACTCTCTCTCTCTCTCTCTCACACACACACACGCGCGTGCGCGCACAACGCGACTTTTATATAAGAGTGGAGATATATTGAAACAGTTTTGAAACATGTTGACTTTGTAAAATGTGCAGGAGACTTGGGGGCTGAAGTTGCTAGGCGACCCACGAGAGAAAAGATGTCCAAGGCTCTCCATGTGAAGAGAAAATGCAAATGTCCAAGAAGTCAAGTATGTTGCCATAAACCATTCCTGAAGATTAACATTGTCATCATTTACTGTTTTAAATCCTAAAAGGAATAAGGATAGGCTTTCAAGTCAATTGGATTGCTTCAGCATGGCACCCATAGCTGTTTTTGAATTACGAAGAAATATTTCCACAAAAGGATTCGATCAAAATTTATATATAATTTTGCAAATTGGCTTTCTGTTCAGTAGTTTCATAAATTAACGGAATAAATTGGATTCAAATCGTCTGCCTCATTAGTTTTGTACCACATGCGTAAACATGCTTCATGGATGACTGGATATCCGATAAATCTGATTTTAATGAAATACTCTGAAATGAATGCACATGGAAATCTTTTCTTAAAAAAATTTTTTTTTTAAATATTTAACGTGTATACAATCCCAGATCAGTATTACATATGCGTAAACCTGATTATTTTAAAATTAAGATTTTTTTAAGAAAAATTTGATGAATATTTAATTCCTATTTAAAAAAATCTGTTGCTTATAATAATGTAGTAATATTTAAATGTGGGTATATTAGGATGACGTAGGAAAGTGACATTCTATTTTAGGAGTTTTCCCTAGAAGATAAATTTGACGTTGGGGCCATTACAGGAAGTCTTCAGTGACACGTAACAGATTAGCTGATAACATTTTCCACTTTTTTTTGTAAACCTTTTTTTTGTAAAGATGTGTACGTTTTGTTGTGAAAAGACAATATTCCCAGGCATTTTCTCCTTTTTGTTTAGAAGATTTACTTGGTGTTGTCCAGGATTTTAAACAATAATTATACCGTAGCAAGTATGTTGAAATACAGTATTGCTCGAAAACCCCCAACTTTATTTGTTATTTTCATGATGTTTTATACAAGACAAAATCCATGGTGTTGCCTACAAACCAAAATAGAAATAGTACATTATCATATACGGTAATGAGTATAAGTTCGTCAATCGAAAGTGCCCAATAACATTGTAGAGTAGATATGTTTAAAGGCCGTGTCATCCATTATAAACAATGTCATTGTGTGTTGTTATTTTTATACAAGAAAATCTACGCCGCTTTATTGGAGGCCGTAAGAGTACAATATAATATCTGGTAACTAGTATATAGCAATAAAAGAGTGCTCAATATTTTTGATAGAGCAAGTATATTAAAAGGATGCATTACCCAGAAAGAGCAACATCAATATGTTTTTTTATACTATTTAATCCAAAATAATCTATTCAGATTTGCCCGGAATAAAAAGTGATATACAGTCAGCAAAAAGTTATTTATATCCTAAGTATAACAGTATATAACAATTGTATTTAAACGTAACTACATTTCTCTTTTTTATATGTCCGGGGCAACGTCGCGTATCTATCCTAGTATATATATATACTGTATAAACAAAACCAAGACTTCAAAAAAGGAATTGGTAGAAACAAAAAGTGTATTTCATTGTAAGTTACAATTGTTTCAATACCGGTTGGACAATTTCAAGCATTATGTCGTTTGAAAATTTTCACATAAGCAGCCTTTCTTCAGACTTCTTGAATAAAAAACACTTAACTATAGAACATTATTTAAAGAAATTTCCTTTAAAGGAAATGAAGCATGCGAATACACACACACACACACACACACACACACACACACACACATATATATATATATATATATATATATATATATATATATATATATATATATATATATATACTAACAAAAATACCCGTTGTTGACTGGATTCAAAAACAGCCTACAGAAAATGGACTCTGATTTATGAAAGTATGATAGGTTATGAAAAGGAAGGGTTGTAAATTTGGGTTGAATTTGGGGGTATCAAAACCAAAGCAAACTATGATGAAAGTAAAAATAAAATAGATAAATGCCAAAATTAATTATACCATACCTGTTCATACTGAAACACTTATCACAATATTCTGTGGATCTATATTAAAAAACCTTGTTACACTTTGTGACATATTCCCATTCTATGGAGGTCAGGTGCGAACGAACAACCCATAATTTTATTATACCATATTTCTTCAAACAGAAACATAATTATCAAAGTATACTTACACAGATAGATATGAAAAGTCTTTATTAAAGTTTGTGCCTATTTCTATTCTATGGAGGCCAGGCGCAAATGCAGACCCCACAATTTTATTATACTATACCTATTTAAGATAAAACATACTTATCCAAGTATTCTTATGTACATCTATACCAGACACATTTGTAAACGTTTTTTTTTTTTTTAATTTTTAAATTTTTTATTTCCATATTTTGTGGACCAGGCGCGAACGCAGACCCCACAATTTTAATGAACCACTGCTCTGCCAGATAAAACATACCCATTCCTGTGTCTCGATACATCTTCTATCATCATGTGTAATCAGTTTTTAAAATAGTCAACCATATAGGAGCTTATTTGTGACCACACACACACACACACACACACACACACACACACACACACACACACACACACACACACAGGTATTCAGCTTTATATTATAGATATAAGATATATATATATATATATATATTAGCAGTGAGATCCTACATCGGGTAGCCATCCTATATATATATATATATACATATATATATATATATATATATATATATATATATATATATATATATATATATATATATATATATATATATATATATATATATATATATATATTAGCAAGGGAAACCTGACGTTGCGCAGTATTGAATAATAGTCAATTAATATTTCATACTCCCATTTTTTATTGTCATCGAAATCGGTGAAATCGCACATTTTTCAATCAAATCGACTGATTGCCTGCTCTAGTTGGGGACCTATCGCGGTGCACCGGTAGGAATCTTATCATGTCTCTCCGCAGTTACTTAGTCAACAATATATTGTACTCTGCATTGCACTGTGGAGAATCTACTGTTGATTTTATAAAATTATTTTATATATAATGGTTTGCATTGAAGTTTAAAATAAAAAAGTCAAGTATAATGCTTCACTTGTGTTTTCAACAGAAA
This sequence comes from Euprymna scolopes, assembly GCF_053919585.1. Taxonomy (NCBI): domain Eukaryota; kingdom Metazoa; phylum Mollusca; class Cephalopoda; order Sepiida; family Sepiolidae; genus Euprymna; species Euprymna scolopes. The sequence goes on from NC_136498.1 coordinate 77,035,191, forward strand.
CATTTATTTCGAACGCGTGTTTGTCATATTAACCTACTGTTGATTTTATATGTCCGGCCTTAATGCCTGTGCGGTGATAATGGCTAGGATTTAAGTTTAAAATGAAAAAGTCAAATATTATGGCGCAATTGTGATTTAATCAGAAACATTCATTTCGAACACACCCTTGTTATATAAAAGAACCTACTGTTAAATTTATATGTCAGGTCTTTCTACTTTTGTTGTAATAAAACTTCTCAAATGCACTTGTGATATTAAGCTATGTAAAAAATTAACTTTGATCAAAATCGCGTGTTTCTTCTTTCATTGGATTATTTCGATTATCGATACTTATCGAAGAAATTTCGATACAAAACCTATCTAAGAACACTGCCAGGCACATAAAATACCTCTGTGTGAAATTTCATAGAAATCGACCCAGCCGTTTTCGAATCCATAGGAAACGAACTCACATACACAGACACATACATAGACAAAGTTCCATTTTATATAAAATAGTGAGATAGATAAATAGATAGATGGATACTGATTGCTGTAATTTATGTTTACGTATATTTCTCAGATTATACATTTAAAGAAGAATAGTATTTATATCAATTAACTGAAAGCAGAGACAACAAGAACATAAACAGATCACAGCGTTTTTTTTTGTTTGTTAAATATTATATGTCTCATGACGTCACAATTTCACTGATAAATTTATGATTAGTAAAGGTGTAGCTCTCTTAATAGATTGATTAAAAATGCATTCGTTGGCTGAGAGATAGATAGCCAACACCTCCGCGGATTGGTTCTCTTTTGTATGAAGTTTCCCAGATGGTTAGCTGATCTTCTGGGAATCACGCAATGCCGATCCTCAAATCACGTTGACCTATATTGACGCGAAAGCAAATGAATAAATCTATTAATCCATTACCAGTAGTGAAGCATTCAGAGGATCTGAAGAAACATTGTCCCATAGAACCGCAAAAAAAAAAAAAAAAAAAAAAATCAATCATTTAGTGGAAAGCATCAATGGATAAACTTTGTATGATCGATAGACAAAGAATCGCATAAATAGGAAGACATTAGGTGTTAGTTTTTCAGAAATATGAACCATCGAGTTCAAATTCCAGTAAGTGATGAGTTTGAGAAACATAAAGCGATAAAAATAGGTTTATGTTGTTTCTTTTTAAAATGATATTTAATGAGGAACGATTTCGACTTGGTATACATTTAGTATACCGCATGCAGCATGAAGTAAATCAGGTTTGTAATGTGTAAATATGCTAGAATAATCGATAGTTTAACAAAATGAAGTCTTACACGACAGGAAATGTTGATGAATTGCTCATGCCGCCATGTGTTTTTTTTTATATGGTTCTAGACGATAAAAGTATAAAGCGTCTTTTCCCCGTATTAATGCGTAATTCTAAATTGAGTTTAATTCTAAAACGCTTTTAATATCGTCATCTTTACACACACGCACACACACACACGTATACACACACACAAACAATATCATCACACACCCGTATACACACACAATATCATCATCTTTACACACACACACACACACACACACACACACACACACACACACACACACACACACATATATATATATATATTCATGATGGGACGATTCCAATACTTTTTCCCGATTCCAATACAATTACCGATTCCGTACTAAATTCCAGATTCTGTACTAAATTTCCGATTCCGATACAATTCCGATTCCGATTCTTTATAAATCTCTAAATATTTCACCATAAAAGTGTTATTTTCTCCCCATTACCGTAAAAACACGTCTTAAATGTGCCTATATTTTCTCAAACGTAAAAAAAAACACGTGTGAGTGGATTATCTAGAGATTTTAATCTTACTGGAACTTGAAGTCATTAAATATTTATTATTTTATTATTACTACAAGCAGTGGAAGGTGTTTCTGAAACCAAATCAAGTAAAAAAGAATTTAGAAAATCAGTTTTGGCATCGGAAAATAAGCTAACTTTTTTTCGATTCCAATACCGATTCCGATACCACAAAAAGCTCCCATTTCTCCGATTCCCCATTCCGATTTCGATGACTCGTCCCAACATTAATATATATATATATATATATATATATATATATATATATATATATATACACACACACACATATATATATATACACACACACACACACACACACACATATATATATATATATATATATATATATATATATATATATATATATATATATATATATAGGTGTTTAAGAAATATAGCAATGTAGAATAACGGGATGGTGAAGTGATGTGACGTATGAAACAGACAAGGCAGGGTATAAATTATAAATCTTTATTTTCCAAATGATCTTTCACACACAAATCAGTAAATATGGACTTATTGTTAAATATAACCGAGATGGTATAATGTCTTCGATATTTTCGAGAAAAGGCTTCTATTTGTTTTTTCAAAAAAGCAAACAAACCAAAAGTAAACACGGAAGAATGAATGCAAGGCTAGTTATTCTCATGCAGACAAATAACAGAGTGACGTAAATTTGTTTTAATTAATTCATTTTATTTTATATATAATTAGAGTTTTTGTTAATTTAATTATTAATTTATTATTAACAAGCAAGACCTGTTTCCCGGCGTTGCCCAGAGCAATATAGGAGAATCCTAAATAAAGAAAAGAAATATTATTAATTATTCTTTTTGAATGAATGTATGTATTCATTTTTTATGAGCAGTAGATTTATAAAACACATGTATTAAAAGTGGCCATTACATCAGAAGAAAGTTTTTAAGGCGTCAATAATGTAAACTATGTCACAGTTTAAAAAAAAAATATTAGCAGCTTACTTTAGGGCTCATTTTTGAATGGTACAAAAGTTATAATGATCCTATTAACCTGTATTAATTTACACCGTGTTATATATACGAGCTATATGGTGTGCTTTGGAGATATCTTGTCGTCAGTAATTTAGAAATGAGTATCCCTCTATAAAAAATTATGAATAACTGAAATAGTATCCCCCCGACTGCATGTTGTATAGAAACTCTTAAAAGATAAATTTGATAACTATAAACGAAAGTGCTGGCACACGAATGTCCACACACATAGGTTAAAAAACAAATGTTAACAGAGCAGTATTAGAAAATGCTGGTTGCTCGTTTGTCATCTTCTTTTCGCGAAGGAGAAATCGTTTTAGACTGTGATAATTTTACTACGAAAAATGTGATAAGCATCAGAAATAGATGACTTCTAGTGGTGCCCGGGAAATTAGGCAACGGGGAAAAAAAAAGCAATTTTGGCAAGGTATGAAAATTGTGCATTTATGAAATACATATCGATTAAAATTTATTTCGGAATCGTTCATGCGAGGATATATTTTTAAATAGGAGACCCCCCTCAAGATTTACTTTAGTTTTAAATCAAATAAAATCTAGTTATCTAGGTGTTCATTCTAAGAACATGGATATCTTTTCTGATGATAATATCAATAAAAAGTAGTAAACAAAAATACAATCAATACATTAAATCCACTGTAATGCATGTCAGTGTTCTCGTAAATATATCAGTCATTTGTATGTTCTGTTAAAGAATAAAAGAAATCAATTAGTTTATGCATTATTTTGTGATCTGTTTTGTGAAAGTACCGAATATTTATAAACATCTATGACCGTTTTCTACCGGAGTACTTATATCATTATTAGTAGCCTTAACAATTATACTACTACTACTACTACTACTACTACTACTACTACTACTACTACTACTACTACTACTACTACTACTACTACTAACCCCCTTTTTGTGTGTCCCCCTTTTTGTCTGTCCCAACATTTTTTGTGTTCCCCCTGTTTGTGTGTCTCCCCTTTTTTGTGTCGTGTGTGTCTCTCTAGGTGTGTCAGAAATTTCGTGAAAAATATTGAATGATTCCACCCCTGTCTTTCCAAGCTTATAACTACTCGAAAAATGTAATTGAAGCCCTAATTCTATTTTCAGTTAAAGGAGCAAGGACCAAGGTTTCATTAAAAAAACAAAAAAAAAAACAAAAAAACAAAAACAAACAACGTGTTTTTTTTTTTAAAGGTTTTAAACTTCAGACTTTACAGGTTAATTTCTACAAAAACACTACTTTTTTGTTTTAAATTTGAAGATATTATTTATTGATCTTTTATCTTGAATTTGTCATATATAACACTTTGGTGAGTAAATTAATTATTCACTTTTTAATAGACATTTCAAAATGGGAGGCGTGAATTAATTCGACCTCCTGTCTTTCCAAGCTTATAACTACTCGAAAAATGTAATTCAAACCCTAATTTTTTCCATTAAAGGAGCAAGAACCAAGGTTTCATTTAACCCTCCCCCCCCAAAAAAAAACAACGTGGTTAAAAAAAAAGGTTTTAAACTTCGAACTTTACATGTAAATTTCTAAAAACACTACTTTTGTTGTTTTAAATTTGAATATATTATTTATTGATCTTCAATTTGTGATATATAAAACTTTGGTGAGTAAATTAATTATTTACTTTTTAATAGACATTTAAAAATGGGGGGGACGTGAATTAAAAAAAACGTTTGTCTAAAATATTATAATCAGTTATTGGAAAGACCATAAAATTTCACATTGACCCTGAAAATATCGTAAAAATAGAATCAATAGAATAATTTTGATAGATTTTTCAAGTTTAAAAATTGAAAAATACTGAACTCGTAAAATACAATTAATTTCATTACTGTTTTTTTTTTTAAATAAAAAAATAATATTTCTATTACTTTTTATACAACTTTAATAGTTTATTTTGGAAGTATAATCCATAAAGAAAATAAACAACCCACTTTTAAAAGAGAAATTACGAGTTTTTTATATTTTATTTGCAGTTTCGTGTTAGGGGTGTCACAAATTCCTACAAAAATTCTCATACACCTAGTGTCCCTTCTTTTTTGTGTTTCCCCTTTTTTTTGTGTATGTTACCATAAACTGACACCATACCATATAAGTGAGGAGGGCCAAGGAGGATGGAAAGACAGAGTATTAGCCAGACCTTCTCTGGGATTAGTGAAAAGAAGACTGGGACCTCGGGGAGGCTTATTGCCACCCAAATTCCAGCAAAGACCAATGGTCGCTGCCAACGAAAAATCAATGGTAAGCGGCTGTTGTAATGACGCAAATTCATCTGCTAGGGTTATCGAAAGTGGTGGAGAGTACTGGAAATTTAAGAAGACTTGTTGTCACTCAGACTCCAGAGAACGCCACAAGTTGTTCTTAAAGAGAAATCGGTGATGATGACCTGTGTGACTACTTTTGGTGAGTACAATAATAATAACAACAACAACAATAATAATAATAATGATAATAATGATAATAATAATAATAATAATAATAATAATAATATATAACAAATAACGATAATGAAAACGGCTGAAATATTAAGGAAACCCCTTGAATGTGGAGACTAATACACATGAACCACATGCAGACAAACTGCTGCAGAGGCAAAACATGAAGAAGCGTTACAGGGAACGAAGAACGCTGAAGCTGCATAACTACAAGTTCTACATCTCTCATCCATCGCCTCCCATTGCCCCATTACTGTCCCACTTCCAAAAAAGTGTGATATCAAATAGCCGAGAAGGGCCAAGAAGGATGGAAACACCGAGTGGAGAGCGCTGACCAGACCTCCGCTGGACAAGCACGAAGTGAACTGGGAGCTTGGATAGGCTTAGTGCCACTCAAATTTCAGTGGATACCAATGGCCGCTGCCAGCAAGAAATCAATGACGAGAGGCGGTTGCAATAACGCAACTTTATTTGCAAATGTTATCGAAGGCGGTGGAGAGTGCTGGACGTCTGAGGAGACTTGTTGTCACTTAGCTTCCAGGGAACCCACAGGTTTTTAATGGGAGATCTTTGACGACCTGTGTGAAAGCTCCTTGTGAGCCAATAATATAATATATATGTGGGGGTTACTTATTTGATAGAGTGAGTCAGGGAGAATGAATTGAACATTTATTAAACGGCGACGAAATGTGCGTATTTTTCAACTAAAAATAAAACACTGCAGCATTTGCTGGAAATAGTGGGTATGAAAGATTTCCATAGGAATGGCTTCGTTGTTTTCTGATACTGTTTGACAGTTACGATTGAATATCGTTTTTACTTCATTAATATGGAGATATTATTATTCATTATATTTATTGTTTTGATATTAAAACACACGAGTATATATATATATATATATATATATATATATATATATATATATATATATATATATATATATATATATATGCACACACAAGCATATGTATTTATACAGGAATACCGAAAGGACGCGATCAAAGGGAGATAAGCAATGCATAAGTGATGTAAGTGATCTTCTCTTAATCAGCTTAAACGAAGTATAGAAATAACACACTTGTGTCCTAATTTTATGCGTAATAAGTAGGACTGGGTCAACAGCATATTCTTTTCATTGTTTTAACTGTCGACTGTGTATCCATTAATATCTTATAGGCTTTTATATAGAGTGATGTTGTTCTCTGTTGATTAACCATGTCTAACTGTGTCGGATATATACTCGAGAGTCAAAATAATGATAAGAATATTATGTTGTCATAGCCCTACTAATAAGTAATAAATGTATGTTACGATGTGTAAATCTAAGTATTATCAGTTTTCTATAGTTTGTTTAAGCTTAAGATTTGTTTATTTAAATTATCATTCTTTATTATAATAATTTAACAATTCAATTGTTAATATTTTAGTATTTATAGGGTTTAAGGTTATCATGTGTCATTCCAATTATATTCTGTTATATATTTATATACAAATATTATTCCTTTTAATTATTTACTATTTTATCTTTTATTTGTTTTCATATAAAACTAAAATAAGCGCAAGCAAAAGGAGGGGGTAATTAACGGTTTAAGTTAGGATTAAATAGAATTAAAATATTTAAGTTTTAATATATAATGAGATTATGTGTAAACATTTAAATAGGGTGTGAATTGCACAAACACAATACAGAAAAATCATTTAGAGGTGATGCATCAGGGAACATCAGGTGTAAGAACAGTAAGCAAAAGGAGAGATAATACAAAACCGAATATTTAAATATTCAAAGATGATGTAACAACACACAAAAAGTATGCTAAATGGTTTAAAACAAAATGATATGTAGCTGGCGAAACAGGCAGCATAATTGTCATGCAAACAAATAACAGAGTGGAAACGAATTTATTTTAATTAATTAATTGTTTATATATATATATATATATATATATATATATATATATATATATATATATATATATATAAGTAGATTGTAGTTTGCTTGAAGCATTGTTGAAGAAAATTATAAGGTAAAATTAAAAGCCAAGAACAATGCGAGATTTTTTTTTTTATATAGAATAAAATTAAATGAAAACAAAAGAAATAAATTTCTTTTTTTGTTGTTTGTTTTTTCTTTTTCACACAAATTTTAACTCTAAACAACAGTCATTTTTTTTCTTCTGTTGTATTCAATGGTGTTATAAATCTCAATATATTTCAGACCTATTAGTCCTTTTTCAAGAGAAGACAGCGGAAGAGTGTTCAAAATTGGAAAAGCAGCCGCAGAGTTTGCCACGTGATACCGCGAAATATAGAACAACACCATTGAATACAACAGAAAAAAAAATGACTGTTGTTTAGAGTTAAAATTTGTGTGAAAAAGAAAAAACAAACAACAAAAAAAGAAATTTATTTCTTTTGTTTTCATTTAATTTTACTCTATATAAAAAAAATTTCGCATTGTTCTTGGCTTTTAATTTTACCTTATAATATATATATATATCTATATCTATATCTATATATATATATATATATATATATATATATATATATATAGTAATTTATAAAATATATATGTCGATTAAGCTACACTGAATATTCTGCGTTTCATCCACTCTAGGACTCATCAGGCTTATGCGCGAATTCTGTAGTTGTTTATCGTTTTTTATAGTTTTATACACAACCTCAGAATTCGCTCATAAGCCTGAGGAGTCCTAGAGTGGATGAAACGCGGAATATTTACTGTAGCTTAATCGCCATATATATTTTATGAATTACTTACTAGCTCTACCTGCGTATTGAGCACTTTTGAAGTAAATACTTAAAGTTTACGCATAAATCTATACTTTCGTATATTAATTTTATGTGAGTAAATTAAGTAGTTATATATATATATATATATATATATATATATATATATATATATATATATATGAGTTTTTGTTGACTTAATTATTAGTGTATTATTAAAAAGCAAGACCTGTTTCCCGGCGTTGCCCAGAGTAATATAGGAGAATTCTAAAAATAAAAGAAGAAATATTAATTACTATTCTTTTTGAATGAAATATTATTAATTATTCTTTTTGAATGAAATATTATTAATTATTCTTTTTGAATGAAATATTATTAATTATTCTTTTTGAATGAAATATTATTAGTTATTCGTTTTGAATGAAATAGTATTAATTATTCTTTTTGAATGAAATAGTATTAATTATTCTTTTTGAATGAAATATTATTAGTTATTCTTTTTGAAAGCAAGATAAGTGAGAGTAGCAGCAGGAGCTTTGTATATTTGGTGCATTAGCATAAAAACTGTGATATTACATTTTTTTTTTAGAAGTAGTGCGAGAATGAGATATAGATGAAAGGGATAATTTGAGTATGGCAAAGAACGTATAAGCAGTTATGGACATGGAAAAAATGAAATAGGTTTATCATAGATATGTAGAAAAAGCTGTGGAAGTAGAATAGTTATATAATGAAAGGGGAAACTTAGGTCGATTCTATTATTGGGAGAAAAAGTGTTTCCGAAATTCTGAAGTTACCAAGGTTTCTGACTGAGGCAACGATATTTACACGGATATTTCTTTGGATGTGATTATATGAAATAATACGTTTATAGAAAGTGTGAGATTCTGGTATTCCTATGTTCTTTGATGCGCTGATGCAAAGGGTTATTTGAGCTACATATATTAAGAGTTATTAAATTAATTATCACTAGCGGGGGTAGGGGGGGGGGCTTTGCCCGGTGGTAAAATACGCTTAAATACAATATTTTAATTTTCCAAATTTCGTATATTTAATTATAGTGTCGTGTTTTCAAACGTAAGAAAAGTATTTGGATGCCATCAGCTAAAATCAAAACCAAAACTGTAGTATTCAAAGCTGGTGACGTTACTACTGTATCAACGTGACACACATCTGAACTGATTAAAAATTAAAATTTAAAATAAACTAAGATGAATGTACAGAATGTATAACGATTTTAAAATTTTGTCCCATTTTTGGCCCCTTTAATCTATTTTATCCGGCTAAAGATCCATAAAAACAGCCAGTAAAAATTCCAATCATTTGTGATCAATAACGCCGCTATGCGACTTTTAGCTTCGGTGGAGATAGTGTTTGAAAATATGGAGATAGACAGACGGACATATAGCCTTTTATATATTAGATTAATAGGTGTTGTTTCAAGGTGGCGTCAGTGAGGATAAGCTAAATATATAGACGGTGGATATAAATTCCCTTTATTTCTTTACAAATCGCAGAAGAGATTTTATCGCTGAAGAAAGGAAGTTTAAGGTAGCAGGTGTTAGAGAGGGCATAGTCTCTACTTTTATTGCTATAGCAGAACCGGGTAGCCATTTATTGAAAATGTTTCGTGGAAGTTATAAGTGAAGTGGTCAAGAGAGTAGCTGCTTGGATGTAGGTGAAAAGAGTGGTAGAGTTGGTAAACAGGAAAGAAGTTGGAGGATATGGAGTGGTTCCGGTTGTCAGGGCACGGGTTGATAACAAATTCAGATGGTATGCTTTTCTGCATAACTTTGTTTCAATATTAAGTTTAGTGTGGCCATTCAGATTTTGCATGGTGGAGGATTTAGGTTCAGAAGGATAGGAGTTCAGATTCTGCCGAGGCAAGATAACAGTAAGGTCAGTGATTGGCTTTTCAACAATTGCTACCTAAATATAAAAGACTAGTTTATCTAATTTCTCCATAAAAATAAAAAAAATTGGTTTGGTACAATTACTACATAAATGAACATAAAAGATTACTTCAGTACAATTCCTATATACATATAAAAGATAAGTTCATCTACTATCTTCATAAATATAAAAATTGGTTTGGTATATATACTACAAAATTCTAAAAGATTGGTTTATCCAATTACTACATAAATACAAAACATTAGTTTGGTACAATTATTACATAAGTATATAACTAACAGCGTGGTACATTCGTTACATAATTTTTTAAAGATTTATTTGTTACAATTTATATATAAACGTATGTCGAAACCAGGTATTTGTTTGTCATAAACAGAATTTTGAATTAAGACAGAAATACTGAATTTTACTTTTCCCTTTCTAGTTTTATTCTTTCTTTGTTTTCTCTACTTCAACCAAAGGAAATGTGTATTAACCATGAAAAAAGAAAGGGAAAGAGAGATAAAGTAGGTGAACAAGAGAGAGAGAGATAGAGAGAGAGAGAAAGAGAGAGAGAGAGAAAGAGAAAGAGAAAGAGGTAGGGGTACATAACAAGGATGTATGTATGTTTAAAAAGCAACTGGGGAATGTGTGTGGATAGAGAAAGGTGGAGTTGTTTTTTTATTTCTTTGATCGGAGAGGTAGTTGGAACTTGGCCATACACAAAAGAGTGTCGTAATGTGAGGTTTAATGTGGTCGGTTCGCGACACACGTAGAAACAAACAACTTTTACTTCATTTTAGATAAATATGTTGTGCAACGTAATAGAGATTTATATATATATATATTGCATCGACAACGGACAATGCCAGACCCAAAGTCGGAGCACGTCACTGATGAGATGCAGTACATAGAACCCCACTTTGGGTCTGGCGTTGTCCGTTGTCGATGCAATTGCTCGATTCTATCTAATTCTGGGCTCTAGATTTATCGTGAAAGGTGTATGCGAACGGGTATTCATATATCTATCTATAATCTCCTCTTAATGTCTAATATGTGTAGAAAAAGCGGGTCATCCTTCGTAGAGACGTGATGTCCCTCAACAAATAGGTTGTTCCGAAATCGTGTCTGGGGAGTCGGCTAATTTCAGTTAATGTTTGTAGATGTGATATCTACCGCCTGCATACTCGCAGTAACTATCTTAGTTGTATAGGACGCGTTGCTTGTCACATCGTAGAATGTAGAACTGGATAAAAATATAAGAATTAAAAAAAAAATCGCGGCATAGCCAATTGATTGCGCCGTGGCCCATATGGTTAGGTCGTCAGTATTGCACACTTCATGAGTGCGACGATCTATGTCGGAGCACGTCACTGATGATATGCAGTACATCGAAACCCACTTTGGGTCTGGCGTTGTCCGTTGTCGATGCAATTGCTCGATTCTATCTAATTCTGGGTTCTAGCTTTATCGTGAAAGGTGTATGTGAACGGGTATTTATATATCTATCTATAATCTCCTCTTAATGTCTAATATATATATATATATATATATATATATATATATATATATATATATATATATATATATATATATATATATATATATACAGAGATGAACGGTCCCACATTTCTATTTTTATCCATGTTCTCTGGCAACGCCCACGTAGACGTGATCTTATAAAAGGAAATAATCGTACATTACATATTTATTTTGCAAAATGAGTCACAGAAGAAGAATAAAAAATTATTGACAGTGGTTGTACCTAGAAAAGTTTTATTATATTTTTTGTGGAAGTGGGGGGGGTGAACAGGGCATAAATTAAAGCTCGATTTAGCACCTGCCATTAAAATAACGACAGAGTAGGGAAAGACTGTAAGGAGGAAAAGAGGACATCGTCTACTAGATTTCGAAGACAGTTTTGCACCTTGTTTGCGAGAAAAGTATGCTCGTAGCAGCATCCTCCCAGATGTAGCAGTGTCCCATCTTAGTACGTATTTGACTCTTACACACACAGAGGATTAGGTCAAGAATTATATATTTATAGAGCGATAGTATGATCCAACCAATTCATTCTAACGACATTGGCAACACATTATATGTAAGTCTTAAATTTCATGTATGGCGTGAAGTTTCTGAAGTTTATCAAAATTTAATTAAGTTTGTCTATATAATAAAAAAGCAACTCTTATATTTTGTCGTCAAATGCAATAGATATGCAAACAATTGTGTAATATTAATTGACATAAAGTTGATGTTTGCTTGCATTTGCATCAGCAATTCATCATTTGCTCTTTTGCAAACGTTTCACCGGTTGCAATTAGTAAGACTACACCACGTCGTAAGAATATACTGACTGGCATATATATATAATTACTAGCAGGGAAACTTGACGTTGCCCGGGATTGAATGATGATCAACGAATGTTTCACACTCCCATATTTTTATTTTCATCGAAATTGGTTAAATCGCACATTTTTCAATCAAATCGATTGATTACCTGCTATAGTTGTGGATCTATCGCGGTGCATCAGGAGAGAACATCACATGCCTCGCCGCAGTGACTTAATCCACAATACGTTGTAGTCTACATTGCATTGTAGAGAAGCTACTGTTGATTTTCAAAAGTTATTTGCATTAAAGTATAAAATGCAAAAGTCAAGTATCATGCTTCACTTGTGTTCTAAATAGAAACATTCATTTCAAACGCGCCACTGTCATATCAAAGAACCCATTGTTGATTTTATATGTTGACCCTTTCGGCTTGTGTGCTAATAAAACTTCTTAAATTCACTTGTGATGTTAGGCTATGTAAGGTGTTAACTTTGGACAAAATCGTATGTTCTTCTTTCTTCGGATTATTTCGATTTTCGATTATCAATGCTTACCGAAGACATTACGATATAAAACCTATTTAAGAACACTGCCAAGCACATAAATAACTTTGTGTGAAATTTCATAAAAATCGGCATAACTGCTTTCGAGTTCATAGGAAACTCTCTCTCTTTCTCTCTCTTTTTCTGACACACGCACAGCCATACACAGAGACATATTTCCTTTTATATAACAGTAGAAATTATCTGTTCATTTTCCTGTGCGTGTATAGCATGTTTAGAAGCTCTAAACTTAGATAAATTAAAAAGTACAGTTCGCTAACCAAGTTCAAGAGAGTTACTAGCAAACGATACAAAAGGTAAGCTGCAAGATAGACAAAGTCATCTTGAATTGATTCCGCGCCATTACAATGGCCGCACACACGCATCTGCGTCAATATCGCAACTTAACAGCTTCAAAACAATGCATACATACACACACTGGAATTCACACACAGTAATGAACGCGAAATAAAAAATGTAGATACTTGCAATTAATAAACATGAACATAGGTCAGTCGTGAAACTGCATATCCTGCCTGACAACGTAAGGATGGGCCACCAACATCTTACCCGTGCTTTATATCTTTTATGACATAACTCAAAACCTATTCAAGCTGAATTCTCGCATAGTTGTTACTGTAATTCAAACTGTCAGATCGCTATATCAAATTTTGAAAGATCGCTAAACAGAACCGAAGTTATCTCAAAATGTCGGTGTATTTTGATACTACCAAACCAGGCTATCTGAGGATATTGGCCTCCTGCTCAAAAATGCATTAAACTTGGCAGATCAATTATGCTCTTTAAAGCCAGTATAAAGAATAACAATTTTTTCTCTTCAAAACAACCAAATCAGATATCATGAATAAATATTTGAAGATAAAAAAAAAACTTGAAGCATGAAAATATTACCAAAATGACCGGCTTCAGCATTAAATAACCCGAAAAGGGTTGATATGCTGTAAAGTAAAATAGCCGAATACTCAGAGCAAATGGTGATTTGCACCTTCTATGGATTTTAACTTGTAACATCGCAAAATGAAATCAATTTTAAGTTGTTCTGTGACTGATATTTTGACTAAGTTTAGTGGCAATTGGTCAAGCGATGTGGATGCAAGGCTGTATGTGAACCCTCAGCGTCACATATACACAAATAAACAAACCTTTAGGGATGTGTTTCGCGCTAGTTTTGGGTTTTTACTTTAGAGTGTTCTGTGATGGGAGATGTATTTTTTGAGGAGCAGGATTCAGAGAAATATTTTCAGTGAAAAAGATTTGCAGGTTATATAATCAAATGTAAGAAAAACGAGACACATTGTTATATGGTAAAAAAATGAGTTCCAAAGGCAATAGGAAAAACATAGAATGTTCATGAATATTTTTAGAGTTCTTGTAAAAACAAGAGGGTCCATTAGCTGAGACATTAGAAGAAATCTGGATCGATTAATTAAAAGCCGGAGTCGGGAAAATCCTATTCAAAGCTTCTTTGCTCAATTAAATAAATTATAATTCATTGAAAGTTGTTTATAAGAGTTAATGTTACTTTGTTTTTATATTAATGAGATATTTCGGTGAGAAGATTGGAAATATTTCAATGAATAAAGTTCATATTTGAATTGCAGACGATAATGAGATCATGAGTCTGTTCGCTAATGTTTATGTGCGTGTGAGTGGAGAGAGATGTTGCAAAAATACGCGCCCACACTGGGACACCCAGTGATACCGATCCACAAATTCGGGTCAACTGGTCTCCACTGGTTTATTGAAGAAGAATATACCTTTTTAAGGAGTTAGGTAGCTCCCAGAAAGACCATTTCAAATAAATTCAGAAAGTTTGCTCATTGGTCCAAAATATAATTAATTGTTTTTATTCAGGATAGTGTATGCGCAGACGACATGCGTACAAACGCGTTTATGCATTTTGATTTTGTACGTTGATGTGTAAACATCGACTACTGCAAACATAACCCCGACCTTCTTCCTAAAACTAAAATAAGATAATTCTAATTTCCCTAAATCCTATCATAATCGTCGTAAATTCCAGAAAATAAAACTATGTCGCAGCAGCTGAAATTGATCGATTTATTCGTGATGATATGCTACAACTACTATTCCAAAAATCACTTATTAATTACCAGATCATAACAAATAAATAGATCAGTTAATCTACTGCGATATATATTTTTTATTTCTCTGTTTACATACGAGTACTATTGAATTTAGAAAAGTTGGAAATATCTCCTTTATAAAATTAAATATGCAAATCTCACTGTGATTGGTCCATTGCTCTTTCACTACTATTCAAGTCTTGCTACATAGTCCAACGGTGCAGATTCTGAACTTGGAACGTTATAGAGGATGCATAAGTATCAAATAATGTTTGGCTAGATGCCGTTTTCTATGACGTCACTTAAATAGCTTACTTGGCAAGCCGATAAAATTATTTCCATTTCTGTTGCAAAACTGTGTAAGATTGGAGAAACTTTGAAAATAAAAAAAAATAAAATGAAAATAAACTCATAACTAAGTTATAAATAATTTTACATACATATACGCATATTTTTATTTTTTATTTGGAAAATTTCCTCTATTTTATATGTGCTTTTGATAGAGGTCAATGTTAGACACAAGGTCGGTTTTAAATGTAAGCGAAATCCAATTCCCCGAAAAAGAGAATTCTGAACGGGACAGAAATAAAAATTGCCACAGTCAAGATCGATACTTTGAAATATTAATTTGTAAAAAATATAAAAAATAACATTTTTAAACACATGAACACAATGTCATTCCTAAATGTGGGAATTAATTGGTGTCCTTTATTATCCTTGGCCACAAAGAATAACAAATATCTATCCTACTTTTCACTAGTACCATCAGTCACCATAATACCACATTTACCCTAGGGGTTGTCCTACTTAAGATTTCCCCAAATAGTTGAAAGCTTTATTACTATACATTGATCTTGGCTCGAAGGCAAAGTACTACGACAATCTGATCGGTTAAATCTTCTAATTTTTTTTATAAAGACCAGTTGAAACTAAACGCATGCAGTTACACTACTATGTCGCGTCCGTCGACCCCAGAATCTCAGCTTCAACTGTTAAAAAAAAACAATAGAATTATATTTCAATTCTCTCTTTCTTCATTGAAAGGAAGAAAAAGGCAGCGAAAGAGAGAAAGAGAGAGAGAGAGAGAGAGAGAGAGAGAGAGAGAGATTTATATATGACGCGTGAACATTGTTTTATTTTTGTATGCCCGATGACGAGTTCTTTTGGGTTTGACCTTTTGAATTCAGATCGTTTTGACTTGACCGAATATTATAAACAACTGTCCAGTCATACCTGATTCGTATATTACAGTTAACACTTGACCCAAAAGAGGCATTATTCTGATATCATCATTATGCAATAATTATTGCATTCCCCTCTTCGTGTCATATCAGCTGTTGTGTTATCTAATTCAAGCGCTTTTTATTCACTCACTACTCTCTAATTTCTACTATCCTCTATATTCTTTGTTAGTAAACCAACACATGAAAAGTCCAGTCATAAATTTCTGATAGTTAGGTTACATTCCATATCCAGGAATTTTGATTCGCTGTTCGAATTGTGTCGATAACTTTCGAACTATATACAGAAAAATTCGTCACTATTTACAGTCTCTATCTCTATAACGGAGGACTGTGATCATTTCAAATGTTTAGTTGGCACTTATCTGTTTACCACAGTAATAACGCAAGCTGCTGCAGTTTATTGTCACGAATAGTTCCAGTTTTAAAGAATAATTACCTTTACGTTAAGTGTCCTACCTGACATTTTAATTTTTGAATAAATGGCAAGCAAGACAAGTAGTATGTCTTGCTTGCCATTTATTCAAAAATTAAAATGTTTTAAAATTTTGATATTTCAGTGTTGAGTATTTATCTGAATTCGAATAGCAAAATACTAAAGTCGCTAAGCATAGCCCGTGCTAAAGAATGAACATGCCTTTTCTTTTACACTTTCTTATTAAAAAACACTAAAAACAAACAAAAGAAAAATACAGTGTCTTCATATTTAATAATCTTTTTTACAATGGCAGGATAAATAAGCTTGGAACAAAATCATTACTTTTCATAGAAATAAAGTCAGATTTATTTTTATTTACTTAGTGGTTACTTTATTTTTTAGTACTTTAGTACTTATATTTACTTTTTTACGCATTATACTTGTGTAAACATTTATTCCAGACTTGCAAAACCTCCAGCGAAGGTTTTCAAATTTTCAAATTTTAGTAATCCATAAAAATAAAACTGGAGATACCACTTAAAAAGTCCAAACACAAACTTATAAAAATATGTTCACGTCAAAATGGATTATCCTAAATTCCTCTTGAAAACAAAACAAGCTATTTGTTACGTTAAAATGGGTATAAAATAATATCCCTTATACTAATGCATAAGCAACCATAGGGCTAGAACATTAGTCTTTAACACTAAAACAATATTGACTGTAAACGACAGTCCTTATAAAATATCCTTGAGCAACAAGAAAATATGACTGATAGAATTGAAAATAATTCGAAAGTAATTAGACAAGAAGAAAAGAAGCGACCACGTATTCACCGAAGTTTTTTTTGTTAAGTCCTCTCACTCGACCTGCTTTGTTTTTACGCCCTCTCTTTTGCGACTGCATTTTTTTAGTGGAAACGTTTATTATTCTTTTCGTTTTTCTTCATTTTGACCCTTTTTTAGTAAAAGATCTGGTCGTGGCATCCAAAATAAAAATAATGTAACGTGGCCGTTAGTTTTTTACTGTGTCGTTACACTTCAAGCCACTCGGACCCATACGCCGTCTGGCATCGTTCAAAGGATCAAACAAATCAAATAGGAAAGAAATATAAATCCGACTCGCACTTTTTTTATGCAAATAAAACGCATTTATTTGTGCTTATTCCGAAACAACGTATTTCATTACTTTTCCAACGTCTTTTCGGAAACACATGTCATTCCGTCACCTGACGTTGCAGCACTTTCTCGCGCTTGTATTCACACGTCCATCTTCCCCGACGTGCATTTTGCTTCTCTTCTCCACTCGGCGCTCTTCTCTTTTTTTTTCCTTTTTTCTCCTACATCTTGTTACGTCAGTATGTGTACACTTGCTTAATTTGCATATGCGTTAAGACGCTGCTGCTAATATTTTCATTAGTTAGCTCTCCTACGGCTACTGCTGATTTTCTCACACGCACCCATACCCTCTCTGTTACAAACACACACACACACACACACACACACACACACACACACACACACACACACACACACACACACACACACACACACACGCACATACACACACATATATATGTGTGTGTACGCGCGTGTGTGTATGTGTGCGCGCGCGTGTAATCTAAGCCATAAATGCAATCGTCTCTGTTGAAGGACGCCTGACTATGGTTGTCCGCCTGCTTGACTAACAAGAGGATTCAATACATCGTGTATCGGTTGGAATTGGTTTTAGCATTAGAAATTAGATCAAAGGTCTCTTGTTCAGTGGTTCATAACGTGCGCAAGAATAAAACATATGCGTATGTAAATACGAATTAGATGATTATATATATATATATATACACACACTTATATATATATATAAGTGCGTATATATATATATATATATATATATATATATATATATATATATATATATATATATATATATATATATATATATATAACCTCTGACCTTGATGGAGAGGAGACTAAAACTTGCTGCTATAATTTCAAATGATCTGAAATAACAGCAAGGGAGAATTAATTCCAAATATTTCTCATATTTTATATCTCTATAGGGTACGATTATGAATATCTCCAGTATCTAACAATCTTATACACTGTGAAATTTACTTTATGTATGACACCTAAAGAGAAGAGATGGAAATATTTGAAATCAAGTCTTTCCTTGCTCTAATTTCAGATTATTTGAAACTATAACAGCAAGTTCTAGTCTCCTCTCCATGAAGCCCAGAGAATTTTGGGAAATATCAGATATTTTGTAATTCATATGCAAAACAAAGGAAATATATGACTATGTTTGAAAAAAAATTATGGCTGTAAAATCGTGCCAAAAATCTCTGGATGATGGATGATCCCCTTAAAGTGGAAGCTTTAGGGTAAATGTCACATAGCCAACTACACAATTCAGCTCATTACATTTCTAACGAACCTTCGTTTGTTAAATTCTGATCAATAATCGCTAAGATTTCGAACTTAAAAAATTGCCAAAGAAGGGAGTATATCTATATATGTTTATACATCTATATCTAGAATTAATTACAAATTGCATTAAAAAAATCTTAATGCTGTAATATTTAAAGTTATAAATTTATTATATTTTTACTAGAATATCTTGTCCTTTTCTTTTTCAGTTTTAACAACTAGTCCTTCACTCTCCATGTTTAAGCTTACCCATATTACTTTTCATGTTTGCATTTTTCTATTTTGTAATCCATGATTTTTCCAGGCTTCCACTAAAGCCACTTGTTCTTTGTTTAATTTCAGTCTTATTTTTGCTGCCATAAACACATGTGTAATAACAATGTACGACACTCGTCTGCTTTCACTAAACTCCCCCGATTATCTCCCATTCATGCTTTCATTCTCTCTGTTTCATTTGTTACTTCTCTTTCCACGACAGCAGTGAATTAGTAGCAACAGACGTCCCTGAAGTGGTTGCTATGGAAACCAGTCATAAAAGCGTCGCTCACTTCCTTACATATTTTTACGACTTTGAACACCAGAAAATTCATCATAACTTTTGTTTTACTGAACAAAAACTGAATTTCTTTTCACAATATAGCTGAGAGTGTGATCTATTAACTGTAATTGTTTTGCTTGGTTGTCTCCTCTGTGACCTTGACAGGCCACTAATATCTATACACGAAAATGTGAGTAAACACTCCAGTGCAACATCGAACAGATATGTATCATTGTCTTATTGAGAATGTCAATGGATTAGAAAAGACATAACGATCGATCGGCTTTTACATAATGGCGTCTTTATTTATCATGCTAAAGTGGGAAAAGATCATGCAGCATGGCCACAAGCAATGGGTAAATTTGGAAAAGGAAAAATGAACTCGAATGGCGAACTGTTGCTATCAAAGTGCTCCGAACACGGACTTGCTATAATAAACACGTTCTTCAACTATCCAGACTGCTCGGGGAAACATCCGAGATCCAAGTACCCCACTCTGTTGGATTATGTAATCACAAGAATAGAAGATCTAAAGGACTTTCACAGTACCAGAACTATGAGAGAAGCTGAATGTTGCACTGATCACTACATGATCCGTGCCACTTGCAACATAAAACCAAAGCCTCCTCAGTTCAAAAAGAAAGGACCAAAACCGCCAAAGAAACTAAATATCGAATCACTAAAGGACCAATGTGTGAAAAACAAACTAGCACACAGAATATCTAATAATCTAACACACCAACTGGCACCACAGAAGAACAGTTGGAAACACTGAAAAATGCTGTGTTCACTTCTGCATCTGAAGTCCTTGGTAAACTAAGTAGGAAACATGCACACTGGTTTGAGGAATCCAACAAAGAGATCATGGCACTTATTCAAAAGAAAAACCTGCTGTTTCAAAAGACCCTGAAAGAAAGATGTACAAGAGCAGCAACGGAAAAGTCAATTACTACAACTTTTCCTCAACATCTGAACATCAGCAGCAGAAGTTCCCCAGGATTTCAAAGATGACAACATTGTGGCAGTGTATAAGAGGAAAGGGGACATGGCGGAATGCGGGAACCACAGAGGAATCTCTCTTCTGTCTGTTGCTGGGAAGATTATCGCCAAAATCATACAGTATCGACTACAGGCCTTGGCTGAAGACATTCTATCGGAGAGCCAATGTGGATTCAGGGCCAACAGATCAACACAAGATATGACCTTTGCCCTCCGACAATTACAGGAAAAGCCCATTGAACAACGTCAATCTCTCATTGTCACCTTTATAGATTTTAGCAAGGCCTTCTACTCAGTTGATAGAAACATGCTTTGGACGTTACTGAGACGCTATGGTTCCCCACAGACCTTCACAAGAGTACTGCGCACTTTCCATGATGGCGTGACTGCTCGCGTATGCAGGGGTGACGGATGCTCAGACTCCTTTAGCGTTGGACACGGTATCAAGCAAGGCTGGGTCCTCGCGCCAACTCTGTTTACAATCTTCCTTGCTGCTATCCTGAAAAGCATGCCTGAAGAACTCGGTGATCTCTACATCCGAACCAGAAGTGATGGTAACCTTTTCAACCTCAGAGGTTTAAGAGCAAAAACGAGAACACATGAGTTAGTGATCAACGGGCTATAACTTTTGCCCATGTAAACGGGCTGCATAATCCAGTATATATATGAAAAACGATTAAAAAGCTTGCCCTATGTCTGAATACACTTTATGTAACATTTCAAATGTTTAGATCAAAAATTGTCATGAGAGGTAAAACTTTTTAAACCTTGACCCCAATTTTGACATTTATTGCTTTGGGCTCAAATCAAGTTAAAAGTTTGATCCATGTTCAAGTAACACAGATCTAAAATTTTAAGTGTTTAGACCCAAAATTAGCAGATGAGTTTGGTAGAGTTCTCACTGGGCAAATCGTTGAATTTTGATCCCTTGACAGCAAAATTTATGGCCAAAATACCGATTAAAAAGATTTCTCCAAATCTCAATACTCCTTATGTGTACTCTCGAGTCTGTAGACTGAAAATTGACAGAGTAGTTTGGTAGGGAGATGTACACACACAGACACACAGACAATTTCACTTTATATATGTATATATATATATATATATATATATATATATATATAATATCCGCATTCTGGATTAGATATTGTGGAATTAAGTACCGAGCAATCGTGTTTGTCTTCGTAGTTTTCGATTTAAACAGGAATCATTACCAGAACGAGGAAGTAGATTTAATAATCACATGAATATTCGTACTCACATGTCGACGTGTTAATAACCTTATTTGTCGATTTGAATTATCTGTTTCGGAATTATTTACTGTTTATCATTAGAGCAGTGTCTGCATTCGTGTAAGACTCGCATGACTCGTTGTCATTTCTCTTTCAAATCGTTTAAGTGACGTGTAAGCCACATTGAAATCTACACGATAATCGGTGGCATTTCCCAAAGAATACCACATTTCTTCCACGAGGCGAGCGACTTTGTTTCGCTCTCCACCAATGACCTTTACATTTATGACGACGAAACTTTGATCATTATCTAGACAATGCAATCACTTTTTTTTCAGAGAATCATCACGTTTTATTTCGTCACGGTGATCGTATAACCTAGATTTTAGACTTTTTCAGGTTTGCTTCACCAACATGAAACGAGAATTCCTATAGACAGTAGGCAATTCGACCTTTTCGTCTATATTGGATTCTAGTTCCATTATAAATGAACACCATATCTGTCTCAGTTCGTGTATCACTATTCCTAAAAGTAACCAGTATAAATATTGGACAGCAATTCTTAATAAGACCAGTATCTATACTGGATCATAGTTCCTAATAAAGCCAGTTTATATACTAGGTCACAATTCGTACTATGATCAGCAGATACTTTGGTTTATAATTCCTAATAACACAATTCCTATATTGGGTCATGATTACTAATAAAACCAGTTCCTATATTGGATGACAGTTCCTAATATGACCAGCGCATATCCTGGGTCATAATTCCTGGGCCACAGTTCTTAATAAGACCAGTATTTATATTGGGTCACAATTCCAAACAAGACTAATTCCTATACTGCGTCAAAATTCTTAATAAAACCATTTACTATACTAGGTCACAATTCCTAATAAGACCAGCACATATCCTGTATCACAGTTCCTACTAAGACCAACACATATCCTGTATCACAGTTCCTACTAAGACCAACACATATACTGGACAACAGTTCCTACTAAGACCAGCAGATATCTTGGGTTATAATTCCTAAAAAGATCAGCTTTTATACTGGATCACAGTTCTTAATCAGACCAGTACCTATACTGAGTCACGATTTACAATAAGACCAGTTTCTATGCTACAGCGTTAGTGGCTTACCAGACGTACACGTGACTCGTTACACGAAACAACAATAATTATTTGACTTTGATTTCATTCTAAAATTCTAGTAAGACATCAAGTAATATGATTACTATTCTGTCTTTCAACCGTTTTCTATACAGAGAAACGTTGATAGTCTCTCCTTACATTGCCATTAGTTTCATAGAATTTCTTCGTTTTAGTTCCAATCTACTCGTTTTGCTTCTACGACCAAAAGACTTACTTTTCTCTTTCTTTGTGCTTAGTGTCAGACAGAATTTTCAATAGACAGAACGTCTTTCGAGTTTGTGAAACATATTAACATGGAACTACTTCCTCGCTGATTACTTGGTCGCGTTTAAATCTAATGTCAACGAATTCTTGTCGTACATAGCCTCATAAACAATAATGACTTCGTACCATTGATCAGTGTTAGTACCCATAGTGTTCCTTATGTTTCGTCTAGCAATCGTTTCTGATTCTTGAAACCTTTACCCCGAGTGTCTCTTAGTCTTGATAATTTATTACTGAACAGTAAGAAAACCACAATAATATTCATAGCAGCATTACGAAAAAAAAATCGGGTGTTTTATAAGAAGTATTGTCGTTGCTTTAGGTTGACGACTAAGGAAAGTATTTCACGTAAAACACGAAATTCGACGTCTCTAATATAAATCCTATCTGTCCGTTTAAATGTATGTACGTATGTATGTATGTATGTGTCAGGTCATGTCATATGCTACTGGTACAATGTAACCCAGTACTACCTGCCTCATGGTCGGGTCACCGGCGACTAAACTGGTTCCCTCACCAGACTTGTTTGGTGAGGAGGGCAGCTAGTCTCCCTGAAGGATTAAAAACAAGACCTTCCAAAGGGCAAATGAACCCTTTTTCTGGGTCAACGGCCAACTAGCACCGTATATATTTGTGTGTGTGTGTGTGTGTGTGTATGTGTATTGGGGTGGAGAGGGCTCCCGTAAGCCGTGGTGGAGACAACCTTTCCAGGCGAAGCAAATCTCTGATTTAAAAAACCATAAAGCGGGAGACCAGTACCCGCATTAAGCTGGTCTGCAGTTTAATTTGTTTCTGGCTATCTTGCTCTTGCTTGTTGCTGGATCTGAACATTTTGAACCGAGAGAGAGACTTAGCTGTCGTACAAAGCTAAGACTCTGTAACATCATCTTTGTATAGATACTCCCTCAGGCATTTGGGCTCATGGATTTTAAATGTCTGAGGGAGTGGTACTCGTCTGACAAGACGTTGCAATAATCATCATGTATGTATGTATGTATGTTTCGCAAAACCTTTCGACAGGGGCGACGGATTTTCACGAGATCGGAATCATTTTGAAAGTCGACCCTTTGGACGACAAATACCGAAAAGTTTGCTAAAAACATTAATTCATTCACCCTCAACTGAGCACTTTTCTACCGGGAGGAGTCGCTTTTTTCCCCGATATTTTCAAAAGTCATCGACTCTTTTCGATTGTCTAGCTTTAAGTTAAACTTACGTCTCTTCCGGTTTGGCGATGGGCGCAACAGCTAACGCGTCACGTTTTTTTTTTCACTTTCTTTTCCTTCTTCGCGGTACGGGTTCGAGCCTGCCTGCCTACTATCACTTTATTTTTTCGCTCGCAGTTTTCCTTTTTTTTTTTTTTTTTGCTCAACCAGCACCTTTACACACACCTTCACTTTCTTTTCCCGCCTCTGCATCACGGGTTCGAGCCTGCCTGCCTACTACAACTTTTTTTATTGCTTAACACACACCTACAAACACCCGCGCAACGTTGGACACTCAGGCTAGTCTATGATATAAATCTCACCTCTCTGTTTAAATGTATGTATGTATGTATCTATGTATGCCTAAAACTTTCGACAGAGGCGACAGATTTTCAAGAGATTGGTATCGTTTTGAAGCTCGACCCTTCGGACGACATATATAAAACAATTGACCAAAAACATTAATTCTTTCACCCACAACTGAGCACTTTTCAACAGGGAAAGGTCACTTTTTTTCACGGATATTTTAAAAAGTTATCCTCTCTTTTCGATTGACTACTCTTAATTTAAACCTTTACCACTTCTGGTTTGGAGAAGAGAGCAACAGCAAAGATGTCACGTTTTTATTTCTCACGTTCTTTTCCTCCTTCGCGGCACCGGTTCGAGCCTGCCTGCCTACTATCACTATTTATTTGCTCAACATACACCTCCAAACACCCGAGCAACGCCGGGCACCCAGGCTAGTAAAGATAAAAAAACTATAACGCACAGTTTGTAACAGCAGTTAGAGAAACATGGGTATCCGTGTAAAATTGCAATAAATTGGTTCGTTTCTTACAAGCAACGTCTAATTCTATTCTTTGGATTGCCTTGAACTGCTGTTCTCATTTTGGATTTGATATGCCCCGTTGAAGTAGCTGTGCGGGTTTTGCAACAGTTTCGAGTAATAATCTGGTAAGATTACGAGTGTCGTAGTTGAAACGGGTGTTCATAGCGTGAAGGTTCCGTACATTTTTATGTCTACCCAGGCAGCTCTGCCAGTCGGTATTTATAGTTTACCCGGCCAATCATAATAATCGTAATAATAAATGGACAACATTACCTAATACTGGTTGATGCTTACAGTAAGTGGCCAGAAGTTTTTCAGATAAATAATACTACCTAGGATGGAACTGTAAAGAAACAAGACATTTTCAGCAGGTTGGGCGTCTCTGAAATCTTAGTTTCTGATACTGGTACCGTATTTACATCAGCAGAGTTTTCCTATTTCTATAAACAAAGCAGTATTCTACATTTCAGATCGCCATCCGTCCACCCACAATCAAATGGACAAAAGAGGAAAAAACTACACGAGAAATCATGGGAAATTTTCAAAGTAGCTCCAGAACTACCCCAAATCCAAATTGTCTAAATAGAAAGTCCCCTGCTGAAGCATTGATGAACAGAAAAATACGTTTTCCAATGGATGCTATTCATCCAATAATTTTCACAAGAGAAACAGAACGATGGAAAACCAGTTCGCCATCATTGAGTAAGATTGATTGTTCTATAATAAGAATTCTTTACCTAATTTCTTTGTCGTTCGGTGTCAGACCTTTGAAAAAAATTAGATATTTAAACATGTTTTTGGATAATTCTGTTAGTGCGATTTTTTCTTCGTCGACCACTGTTCGCATCTTTTCGTAAATATGGTTTCAAATCTACGAAAATAAGCTGGAAACATTGAACCAATATCTAGATCTTATTTAAATTCAGTGAGTGAATTTATATTCCTTTAGCTGAAAAATCATAGAACTTAGTAATTTTGTGGGCCTATAATGCCTTCCAAAAGTTATTGTCTTTTTGAATAACTTTTCTAACCTCTTGTTGATATTGTCTTTGTTGTTCCAAATGTTGCTGGAATTGTTGGAATTGCTGTTGTGAAGTGGTTAGTAGTATTTTTGTTAATTCAGAAATCTGTTTCATTTTATTAAACTACTCATAGGAAGAACAGTGACTCTAACTTGTGCGAACAATAACCTTTTAAGTAGCAACAAAAAGAAAGGGCAAGTTCTTATTTTATATAAGAATTGAATAAACAAAAAATATTTTTATACGTTGCTCATTAAGTTTAAAAACATAGAGATAAAAAAATTACTTACTTTCTGTAAGTATAGATAAGTCTTTCTAACATTCTTAGTTTTTTTTTTTCCACTTGGGAAGCCGTTTTGAATAGCTCGTCGTTAGAATTTCGTTCCTAAACTTGTGGGTTTATTTCGAATTCTATGTCGCCGCTGATATGTTCCGTGAAAGAAATATATATCGTTGAAGTAGCTGAGCAGGTTTTGCAACAGTTTCGAGTAAAAATCTTATAAGTCGCCGTACTGAACAAATGTCGTGGTCGACGCTGATATTTATAGTGATAGCCTTGAGTATCTTTCGACGTATCTCCTTAGGTGGCCGGATGTACTCACAATCCTTATATTAGGATTTTTCCCCACAACGCTTCAACTAATGTAACATCCGACTTCTTCAGGTACGTTTAGTCGAACTCGGGAGTCTGTATAATTTATAGCCTCAAATTCCCAACTTTTCTAGCGACCACCTTGTATGTATATATATATATATATATATATATATATATATATATATATATATATATATATATATATATATATATATATATATATATATACTAGCAAAAGAACCCATCATTGACTGGGTTAAAAAACAGTCTACAGAAAATGGATTCTGATTTATGAAAGTGTGATAGGTTATGAAAAGGAAGGGTTGTAAAGAGATAGCTTCGAATTTGGGGGTATCAAAACCAAAGCAAAATATGATGAAAGTAAAAATAAAATAGATAAATCCCTTAATTTATTATACCATACCTGTTCACACTGAAACACTTATCACAATATTCTGTGGATCTATATTAAAAAAACCTTGTTAAACTTTGTGACATATTTCCATTCTATGGAGGTCAGGCGCGAACGAACACCCATAATTTTATTATACCATATTTCTTCAAACTGAAACATAATTATCAAAGTATACTTACGCAGATAGATATGAAAAGTCTTTATTAAAGTTTGTGCCTATTTCCATTCTATGGAGGCCAGGCGCGAACGCAGAACCCACAATTTTATTATATACTCCCTATTTAAGTTAAAACATACTTATCAAAGTGTTATTATGTACATCTTTATAAAAAAACACTTGTAAACGTTTTTTTTTAATTTTTAAATTTTTTATTTCCATACTTTGTGGATCCGGCGCGAACGCAGACCCACAATTTTAATGAACCACCGTTCTGCAAGATCAAACATACCCATTCCTGTGTCTCGATACATCTTCTATCATTATATGTAATCAGTTTTTTTTTTAAATAGTCAACCATATAGGAGCCTATTCGTGACCAAACACACACACATACACGCACAGACTTTCAGCTTTATATATATATATATATATATATATATATATATATATATATATATATATATATATATATATATATATAAAAGTTGGAAAATTAAGGCTGCAAATGTTATTGTCTAAATTTTAGTTTTGTTTAAATTTAATTACGTCTGACTTCTTCACTTTTTCAATTTTGATACCCAAATAATGGAGAGAGGTAGCAGAAAACAGCTTTTAGACTTTAAAAGACAGCTGATTATTCTTTTCAAACGCGAAAATACGACTGGAGGACTAACAAAATGACTATCATGTTACCGACGTTTTTTTTAATGATTAAAACGCGCTAGTTAAAAATTGTTAAAAGAAAATGTCCTGGAGCACCTGCTATTCACCAAAAATGAACGGGTTTTAAAAACGCACAAAACAAGAAATACAAAGTTCCCACTTTTTTAAAAATAAATTACCGTTTGTCAACTTTCCTCCTGTCTAGCAAACACCCTGTACCATGCTTTCACATAAAGGTGCGAATTCTAGAATGTTCAACTAATAAAATTAATTTCACCCGTCGAAAACGATAAATCCAGCGAACTTGTGTAAAATAGCAATTTTTAATAATCACAGGATCACGGCAACCAAAAACGTAGAGAGAAAGAGAGAGAGAGAGAGAGAGAGAGAGAGAGAGAGAGAGAGAGAGAGAGAGAGAGGGGAGATAGATGGATAGAGAGAGAACGAAGGGGAAAGATAGATAGATAGATAGATAGATAGAGAGAGAGAACGAGAGAGAGAAAGAGTGAGAGAGAGTGTGAGAGAGAGAAAGGGTGAGAGAGAGAAAGAGAGAGAGAGAGAGAGAGAGAGAGAGAGAGAGAGAGAGAGAGAGAGAGAGAGATAAGGTGCAAAATAACGATAATCCATTAACACAATATTACGGTCATCTCAACTCGCACACTCCTATTCACACACTGGCAAATACGGGATACACACAATGTCCCCTGAACGCATACACGCATATTCAAATTGACATAAAATAAACCTATCCGCACGCACACTTTTAAGTTGTCTCTTCTTCCAGATTGCGAACTGTCTACAAACACGAGAATTGTTATATTTATTTTTTAAATAAACGATTTATTCACACTATTGCACGATTTATTTCACACTATTTCAAATTTGTAAATAAATATGTTTTGTTCTTTAACCATGCTTTTCTCTCTTTCATTCAAAACACCGTTTGGTGAATTTATCAATTGCTTAATAATGCCCCTTTCATTGGCCCTTTAATTCACAGCAATCTTTTTCGACACCTTATTCACCTCTAATAACATATTTAATTGTTAACGTGACTTAATTTGGTTACAAAAAACATGAGCGATCTTATCCCAGCAATAATCCTCACTATAGATGATATATTTACAGCGTTTCAGCCTTTGTAACCGCCGAGTTTATTAAATGGTACCTTTTAAATATTGAAAACCTAATAGCCGAACTCTAAAATGCAATTTCGAACTGCATCCTTTATTAATCCGTAGGGGTAGGTTATTCCAGACATTAACACTGGAAATGCACACATGGGCGCATAGTCCAACGGTTGGTAAGAATCAGTTGTACGTTAGGATCCTATTAAATTGCCTCTCCATAAGGGAAGAGGTAGACACAAAGTCGGATTTTAATGTGAAGAAAATCCAATTATAAAAAAAATCCCTCTCCAATACTTTATCGTTGATGAATTTTGCACTTACTAAATGGTGACCCTTTCATTAATTGCAATCATTTTTGTCCATTTTCTTATTCATCACTAATTATAGAGTTAATTGTCAGCGTCACTCTTAATATGTTTACAAAATGTCCTCTCTATCCTATTCAAGCCATGGTCCACACTACAAATTGTTGATTCCGACGTTATCTGACCACGCAACATTCTTTTAACGATGAAGTAAGAAAGAGCCCACTACAACAGCAAGCATAAAATAACTAAAAGCGAAATCAGATTCTCTTGACGACGTCGTATAGCATTTTGAATTTTATCACCCTTTCCACATCGAGTTACTTAGTGAATGTAAAAATACTACCGTATCTATCTGCGTAGAGGGCTTCATTGAAAATTAACATCTAAATGTATCGACTATGATTCACCTGTTAACTTCCTTCAATTAATGCCAATCCCATGCACTGTCCCGAAAGACGCTCATTCGACATATGATCAACGGCAGCACAAGACATGCGAAGAAGCACTAAACATCTACTGTAAAGTATAAAAAAAATAATGCGAAAATAAATATTTATGCCCTTCCACCATGGAAAAATGTGACACTCTCAAGAGGTGAGTGACTGAAAAGACAGCACACAAGACGATGGTTTACTATGGTCAACAAAAATTCATTCTCCTATAGGAGCGCTTCAAGCAATAACCTAACCACCAGCAATAACCTAACCACTTTCCAAAGGGAGAAAATAAAACTTAGGACGATGGATTTCCTGGAACTCATGACAGAAACAAGATCGTCACCTGCTTACAATGGCCAAAATTCTATCGGATTGATTGCTGATGACGTACCCTCAACTTGGTAATGTGGTATGAGGATAGAAACAAGATCATCAGCTTGTAGTAAGGGGGTTCTCTATTGATAATAGAGTCGTGCACGTGGTTGTTCTTTTGGATATAATTGAATTTGCCACAGGTTATGTGGGTGCTGTTTTTTTTTATACTCCCGTAACTTTCCATCCCTCGCGAAAAAAAAGCCATCATAGGACACCAACTCTAAACACTCCTTTCTACAAACTACTCACAAATGACCCAGACTCTGTGGGCTTATTATTAACGACATATCCTCGGCTTGTATGAATAGCACACCTGCTACAGTTGTGCCAGGTAGAAAGATTCGATGCAAGTTGCGTATCAACAGATAAAGGAAACAAAGTCGCAAATCGCAAGATGATGCAAAAATGCAAAATACGATCTGTGTCTTCTAATCGCAAAAGTGAAACGTCAACTTGACAAAGCGTCCTACAATTTATTACGAAAATCACTTCAAAATATGCAATACTAATCCTGGCGACTTAACATCATTTTCTCAACAGAAAAGATGTTCATATAGCGTTGAAAATTCTGAACCTCACGAAAGACAAAAAATGTGATTCACATTAACTTGTGAAAGTCTTAAAACGTTCAAAGTGAAGACACGTTATAACAGTTTTGCACGCGTGGCTACACCAACCCTGGTCCTAAACGTCGAGAAAAGTATACCTTTTACCCGCAGAAATACCTTTGTGTGAATTCTCAAGCGAAATTGGGAAACTGGGAAACTGGAAAAAGATGAATGACAGCCTTCCGTGTGTCTCTGCAGTTATTCCTCTGATTCCAATTTCTCCCATTCTTTTTTCTAAGTTTTTCGGAATTGTTCCTAGTGCTCTTACTATTATAGGTATTACCTTGATCTTCTTCATCATCCAAACCCCTTTTAGCTCTCTGGCTAACTCTGTGTATTTGCTCCGTTTCTCCTTTTCTTTATTATTATTATTATTATTATTATTATTATTATTATTATTATTATTATTATTATTATTATTATTATTATTATTATTATTAATTTCATCATCCTTATTATCATCAGTATTATAATCATCATCGTAAAAACCGTTGTCCAAAATGGCAAGATAACTGAATAAAAAGAAAAAAAGAGTATATTTTTTTAAAAGTTAAGTGACAGTACGTATAAAAAGTAAAGGAGTAATATTTAACCAACGAAGAAGGGATTCTGTTTATTAGGTTGTATTCGATTATGGAAGAATGCGTTTTAAAATGACTAAAAAATAATATTTTTCGGTAAAAACTCACTTTCCTTATGTTTTATACTACTCACATTCCACAAGCGATATTTCTGACAAAGGAGAAAAAATTTCTGTTTTCTGCGTCGAAATCTATCCATAAAACATTTATTATTGGCTAGTTCTATTACGTTAAAACAGTTTTTTAAAGTCCTTACCTCAAGTGGCTTCATGTCTTGTCTGGATCGATTTCCATCAATAGACAGGGATAGCAGATAGTACATAATTGCTTCTAATATCTATCTCATTAAAAAGAAAACAAATGTAGAAAATAATAAAAAAGATACATAAAAACGACGAGACGAAAATATTACTATGATGATGAAGGCCGAATTCTGTTTATAACGTTGTATTCGATTTTGGAACAAATCATTTGGAAATGGGTAAAGATGAACATTTTTTGGCACACAGCGACACAAGATAGTTTGTAATTAACTTTCACGGTCGGACGATCTGATTTTTTTTTTATTCAATGCGTGTAATTAAGGTTTAATGATGTATTGAGTTCTAACGAGATTATTCTACCATGTTCGGGAATGCTATTACACACATTACAATTATAATTATCATTATCAATATCATTTGTACTCACTAGGAGTACGGGTCATCTTCAAAAATTCTCACTGACAAAACCGGTGCTGTTCTCTGGAATCTGAGTGAAAACAAATCTCCCCAGATTTCCAGCACTTTCCACCTCTTTCGATAAACTTTGCAAATGAATTTGCATTATCCCAACAGTCACTCGTCATTGACTTCTCATTGGCAATGATCGTTAGTCTTCACATGAATTTTTGCGTCAATACTTCTCCTCAAGGTCCCAGTTCTGTTTCCACTCATCCAGTGCGAGTCTTGTTAATGCCTTCTCTTCTCGGCCTTTTCATCCTCTTTGATCGTTCTCGACTCCTTGGTGTAGTGACACTCGATGCCGATAATACGATTTTATTATTATTATTAATATTATTATTATTATTATTATTATTATTATTATTATTATTATTATTGGCTCACAAGGAGCTTTCACACAGATCTTCAAAAATCTCTCCTTGGAAGCAATCTGTGGTGTTCCCTAGAAACAGAGTGACAAACCAGTCTCCCCAGATTTCCAGTACTGTTCACCTTTTTCGATAACGTTTGCAAATAAATTTGCATTATCGCAGCAGCCTCTCACCATTTCTCGCTGGCAGTGGCCATTGGTCTCCACTGGAATTTGAGTAGCAATAAACCTCCTCAAGGTCCCAGTTCTCTTCACACTTGTCCAGTGCAGGTCTTGCCAGCGCTCTCTCCTCGGTCTTTCCATCCTCCTTGACACTTCTCGACGATTTCCCATCACTCTTGGGGGGACGATTGAGCAATAGAAGGGGATGCATGAGGGGATAGGGAACTTGTAGATATGAAGCTTCAATGTTCTTTGTTCCATGTAACGCTCCTTCATTTTTTTGCCTCTGTAGCTAATGTGCATTAACCTACGCATTCAAGAGTCTTCCTTAATATTTCAGCTGTTTTCCTTATCGTTATTTCTTGTATCTCTGCAGTTATTCCTCTGATTCCAATTTCTCCCATTCTTTTTTCTAAGTTTTTCGGAATTGTTCCTAGTGCTCTTACTATTATAGGTATTACCTTGATCTTCTTCATCATCCAAACCCCTTTTAGCTCTCTGGCTAGCTCTGTGTATTTGCTCCCTTTCTCCTTTTCTTTATTATTATTATTATTAGTATTATTATTATTATTATTATTATTATTATTATTATTATTATTAATTTCATCATCCTTATTATCATCAGTATTATAATCATCATTATTATTATCATTATTATTATGATTGTTCCTGTTGTTGTTATTATTATCATCATTGATATCGCTATTGTTATTGTTGTCGTCATAATTATTATTATTATTATTATTATTATTATTATTATTATTATTATTATTATTATTATTATTAGTGATGGTAGTGGTAGTGATAGTGGCAGTGGTGGCGGTAGCAGTAGTGATAGTAGAGTTGTTATACATACACACTTTCAATCAATAGTTGCATGAATTAAATGTAAAAAAAATAATCAAAAACAAACTTTAAAACTCCGCTCTCACCTCCCTCAACAACCATCATATTTGTATGCGAAAGAGGATCTAAAATTACATTCCAAACATGTTTTGTATATACAAATGCAAATGGTTTAATCAAATTAAGCGATAATACAAGTTATTTTGTTTGTCTTTATTGATTTGTACAATAGCATATTTGTTTTCCTTTGCGCATGTTTTACTTACTATCCGGGGTCATGCTCGTACCAGCAAAATTCATTTGGCAAACAAAGAGGGATGAAAGCATTGCCAAACTAGAAGAACCATGTAAGTGACGATGCCGTTGTGGTTAAGGCAGCGGACTTATCGGCTCGGAATGGCATGTTCTAATTGTGGTAGGGCTATTCCACCATCTTTAGTAATGATATTAGGAAAATTATAAACTAATTCACAGTGAGAACTCGTCTATCTAAAACCGCAACAAAGAACTTTCCTTTCCTCTTTTTATACAAAAACCCAAACGGAACTTCTACGAAAAAAGTTTCAGGCATTTTTAAAAGAACCAACAAAACAAATAAATTGTGAAAAAAAAAGAACAACAAAAATACAAAAACAAAAACAAGTAGGCAAAACATAAATGTTACCAAACGCAAGAAATATTACCTATATCAAAAATATCAATTCTTGACAACATTACGAACAATTCAACAACTTGTTATATAGCCGTAAATGTGTGCTTTCATGCATGTATAAAATCGCGCAGTTGTCATAGTTGTATATATAATTGTGTAACATGGCGTGAACGGCTGTATGCAAGTACCGAGCCGTGAGCGAAATGAAGTTACGGTAAGGTAAAAGAAAACTATGAAAAGGATAGACGTAAAGCATGTTCGAGAGAATGAGGAAATGAATGTCGTTGTTAAAGAAAAAAAAGCGAGTTGGCGTT
This sequence comes from Euprymna scolopes, assembly GCF_053919585.1. Lineage (NCBI taxonomy): Eukaryota > Metazoa > Mollusca > Cephalopoda > Sepiida > Sepiolidae > Euprymna > Euprymna scolopes. The sequence continues at coordinate 77,069,802 of NC_136498.1, forward strand.
ATTTCCTATTCTGTATCTACTTTGCTACTGGGTCTACAACGTGCTGGGTAACGTTATAATTCTCTATTTACAAACCCATCAATGTTTGTGTATTAGAAAGAGCTTCGTATCAATATTTGCTTGTTAGATGTATGTATAAAATCTCTGTACGTTGTCATTGGTGCATATAACGTCTATGTAGCATACTGAACGTCAAGGTATCAAAGTGTGTGTGTGTGTGTGTGCGCGCGCGCGCGTGTGTGTGACGTGTAAACATACAATATACAAGTTCAATAAACGGGACGAATACCATTACCCGAAACAATTTTTTTATATGCTATTATTAACAAACGACTGCCTACAGTCCAAGTACGCGGTTGTTGAAAGTAATAACTTCATACTGCATGGTGTACAAACAAAGGGGCATACCTTGTGTTATTCTGGTTCCTTTTTCACTGACGGTTGTCACTTGACTTGAAATACATGTCTCTGAAATCGAGAATCATGTAAATTAACACAAGACAATTTCCTTATTCCAATTCTAAGTATCTTTATTTTACATGTCAAGTTGATTCGTACTACCGGGTAAGTGTAAACACACCCATTGATTGATTACATTATTGGATCGTCTGACATCTTTTCTCCCCGTTTCTGACCGATTTTAACTCTCTGATTTTAATTATTATATCATAAGCTGCTTTCTTTGTTCTACAAACTTTGACCTCTCCGGAAGTACAATTGCGTCATCTTTGACGTTTTTCAAGCCAATGCTTATCATTGTCCTCGGACTGTTATTGTTTGTATTCTTTTAATAACGTTCAATAGTGATTTGTTTAGAAATTCCATACTCATCAAATATTTGTTATTCTAACACATTTAAGCTTAGTCGTGCAAATTGCATATTTAGTCTAGTTAGTCTACTCGCTAGCCATCGCTGTTACAAGCATTTTAATCTTCTAATCAGCTTAATAGTTGCTTCTGTTTTTTACCTGATTTTAAAGCATTTTTTTATTTCAAAACAAAAGCAATATCAATGCTGTTGAGTTAAAATAAGAAATAGCGATATCAGTTATGTGGAGTCGCGATAATCATGCAAATATCGAACATTTAACAGAAACAGCTAATAACTGCCATTAAACAGCTTGGAATTTAATGTTGAACAGAACTGTCTATTTTCATTATTATTAGTATTTTAGTTTAATTTTCGATTTTTTTCGGAATTATCGAAACTCCCCAGGTTACTGCCTAATGTCAGACATTTGTTCTGGTTTAATTTAAGAGTTGGATATGTTGCGTATCAAACTAAAAGGAAAACGCTCAAGTCATAAAAATAAGTGAAAAAAACAACAAAAACCCCAGATAAGCAGAAAAGTAACTTACCTTGCCTTGTTATATTGTCATTGATAAAACTTGTCATATGTTATATATGGGTGAGATATTAAAACGGTCATATTGTATTGAGAGGTGCGGAGAGAGATATTGTTCTTATAACTGGATTCGATATAAACGCATAAATTCTATGTATGTTTGCTCCGCCAGAGTTGGAGATATCGATGTATAACTGAATCATGTTGTATCAGAGAGTTATCACACGGGTATATATTACAGTTCATATATAAGAAGAATAATATATGCTTCATATCTTTTTTTTCTTCATGAGTTCTTCTATCTTCTTACTGAGCTCCGTGACAAACCATGAAATGACCACCACCATCCAACTGAGACATCTGTTCTTCCTTCTTTTGTGAAACCACAGAACAACACATTATATTTTATAATATAAATTTATTTCAATTGTCTCAAATGGTCTTCACAAAGAGTCTGCTTACATGTCTCCATGCTTATTCTTACAGCCGCTTCCTGGCTTGAAGTACGTCTGTTCACCTGCGTGACTAGACTTCAACTCTCCGACTCCTCGATTGACTAAAACTCCCGACCTCTTGACCTCAGTTCCGGTAATGTAACCGATTAAAAGCCACGTCCCCTTTACGGGACCTTCCGTCATGTACGCCTGTTCAAGGTTATTTTGTTTATATTTAACCTAATTAATTTATGTAAACATCTTCAGCTAAAACCCATTGCTACACTTTATTCTATAAACAATAAATAACTCCCAATATAAACTATTTTAAGCATATCATTGAATAGATAGATAGATAGATAGACAGATAGACCGATAATAACGAATTAACGTTTAACAATGTTAATTATTCAACAGCCTTTGGTAACATTTATTTGTTATATAGTTGTTGTTTCCACTCCTTTTTTTGTTGGCTTTTGTTAAAATACCCAGTTTCTTTCTTAGAAGATCCATTTTGTAGAATAAGATACTACGCAACTGCTTTTCAACAAAAGATAGCATTGTTGTCTTCAAGTCTAATGTAAACAAATACTTGTCGAGTTGACCTCGTAGTAAAGCAAATTTTAAGTAATCATCTGCTCATACAACCCATTGATTTTAACTCTTATGCTTGAGTGCCCACCGGGCGATGGCAAACGGTGAGCCATCAGTAAAAAAAAATGTCCCTCCTCTGTAACACAATGTGTGTGTGCGTGTGTGTGTGTGTGTGTGTGTGTGTGTGTGTGTGTGTGTTTTATCTTAAATCCCTGTGAATTATTCATCATCTTCTTTGGGTATTCACAAAATCTTACCTGGAAGTTTCCAATATCATTCTTTATTTCACGAACAATGTCATTAATATTTTAAAAAAATAGTTGCATTGGCAGTTTGGTTTGACTGTTTTACAGAATATCAGCCTCTTTAGTTCACTTAGTGCAAAAACACAGAGTCGCAGAGATTCGTCTATATGTACATATCGTAGTACCTTTAACGTAGTACGTGTGTTACGGTTTCAGATTATAAATTATTCGATTGGGAAATCCTACTTATTAAAAAAAAATGAGCAAAAGGTGATAACAAAATATGAATTTTAAATTAGTTCAGTTAGACGTTAATTTAATGTTCATAGTATGTTATCAATTATCTCCCTTTTTAATAAATAGGATCTCCTGATCACCGAAGACGCAATGTACAAAAAAAAATGATTGTATCGCTTTTGGGCCGTACGTGAAACTAAAATATACCGTCTTAGTCTTCTGGCTAGAATCCAGTGGTGGTATCTGTTCTGTCTAAAAATGGTACAATGATATATTTTTGTTTCTGTTGGCGCCGGGCGCCCATACAATGAAAATGTGTCACAGATTCTTATAAAAATATTGGAGATAAACCGTAATAATCAGATATATTCTGACACTGCATTAGCCAGTTTACTTAGAAAAATATTTTTACAGCTTTAACATATAGACTATAATAATATCGTGGGGTCTCCATTCACGCTGAACGTCCATGGAATGTCCAGCAGCAACATATTACATATGAAAGATGGAATTTACACATTTTTCGCTAGTTGTATATGATTAGTTTGACAGGAGTAAATTGAGGATTTATGCCTCTCCAAACGGTATTAATTCGTTATTTCAACACGATAAATTCGATAGAATTTTAATTCAACATGGTTCATTTCATAGTCCAAAATAACATCCATTAGGCTAATATTTACAATTTCAAATGTATTTAGGAAATGAACTTATAACTAGGGCTATGACAAGAGAATATTCTTATCATTGTTTTAACTCTGGCGTATATATCCGACACAGTCAGACACAATTAATCAATCGAGAACCACATCACTCTATAAAAAAAAAAAAAAAGATATTAACTGATCTATACTCAAGAGTCAAAATAATGAAAAGAATATTCTCTTGTCATAGCCATAGTTACAACCAATATTTTCCAAAAATGTTCAATACTAGGTAGAGCATTATAAATATTTATTACGTAAGTATTTGAGTTTTCTTACGAAACCGTAGTCATGTTCTAGCAATTAACGCTTTTTGTTCAGGTCTAAAAATAATGATAAAAAAAATATAAGAATAACAAAACAGGAAATCTTTTTTTTTTTACAAGGTGGTCACAGCTTATCAAGGCCCGGAAGCCACTCGAGGATAAGGGTTATTGCGCGTACAGTACGTTAATGTTGAGATTTTATAAAGTGTCTACTTAAGGGGGCGGTTCATCAGGAATTTTTTTATGTTGGACGTGAAGACATTCAAGTTGTAGTCAGGTGGGAAACAGGCACACGGAATAGAGTTCCACAGGCGTGCACTTCTAAGAAAGAAGCTTTGTTCATGGAATCTACGTTTTGGTTTTGACACGAAAACAAAACTTCAAATCTGCCGTGGTTTTCTAGATTCACTGGTTTGACGATTTGATTTGGAAAGCCTGGCAGATGACATGTGAGAAAGTTTTATTTGTTTTTCTTTCCTTATTTACGTTTTTTTAATCTATCCATTGTTCGAATTTAGGTTTTCATAATTATGTTTGAGCTCCAAAGAAGTGTTAAGCGCTGAAACGCGACTGCAATTGTATAAGTCAAATAAATACGTTATATATTCAAGGCCAACTTAATGTAATTGATGCATATTATTTTTAAAGAAAGTTTTGTATTTTTTAAGTTCAACATGTATTTTACGTCATTTTTATTCATTTTATCACCCTATGTTGGGTTCAATTTTCATTTAATTTTTATATTTTTTATTTATTTGTTTTTATTTAAGTTGTAACATATATGGATCTGTGTGCAATTGTGAAGCCCCAACCCAATAAAATTTTAGATATATTTCTTTAATCGAAGTTGAGTTAGTATTAAATACTTTCTGTTTACATGACAAAAAAAAGTTACCATATTTATAAACTTTTTACTTCATGAGTTTATTTATATATTTATATTCAACGGTTTGAATCTTCAACCCAAAAAGCTAAAACGAGGAATCAACATTCAGATACTTGAGGCATAGATAAGAATTTTAAGGTAAATCAGTTTGAAAACATAGAGAATGAAAGAGAGGGGTGGGGAAAAATAAAGAAAAGAAAAAAAAAGACCTATTTTACTATTTATAAAGAGATAAGAAAAGAAAACCCAACAATAAAAACACCGGAAAGAAAGCAACCCAATATAGAACATTGTATCTCGAATTCATCTGTATGTTTTTTTTTAAGTCGCAAGGAATCTCCAGGGATGGACGGATACTAAAAGACAAAATTAGAAAATCAAACTCTGCTAAAATAGAAAAAAATCAAAGATTTCGAAATTCCCATAGGAATTCGGTCTTATTCACGTATTGATTTGAGTAGAGCCAGAAAAAAAAGAAACAAGACATTGCCTATCCAATTGCTTCGTCTTAGATGACTGTCTATTCTATAATCTACATCGACAAACTAAACACAAATAAAAACAATAATATGAAAACAATAAAATGAAAACTAAACTAAAGCATTTCAGAAACGGAATTCGGAATATCAATAACTTATTGAACAACAAAATAAATTTATACAACTAAAAAACCAAAAACAATATTTATTTATTTTTACATTTTTTAAATACACTTTCGGGAATTTTCCCTTCACTGATGGGGGGGGGGGTCACCAGTATGAAAGACAATACATTATCAAAAAAAAAAAAAAAAGAAAAAAGAAAGAAAAAAAAAAAAAAAGAAATAATGACGAAATTTGTCCATACAAAATAAAATAATATTTATTGATAACTTTTTTAAAACAATAAAACACAAGGCGTTTAGCAATAGATAAAAGTTCAACAAGTCGTTCTCGGGGATAGAAAATGTAAGGAAATATCAAGTACACGTGTTTATTTCGGTTGGTGTCGCGCGAATTTGCATGTTACAGTGCGTGTAAATAGAATAGATATGCCAGTGTATATTAGCGTGCCTGTTATGTCAATGAGAAAGTGCGTGTATGAATTATGCATATGTATTCAATGAGTGGTGTGTAAATGCTATGTTTAATAATTTGTGTGTGTCTCCCAACAATTTACGCGGTTCTCGCCGAGTGTCTTTCAGCCCCAAGTGACCGAAGCAGAATGTATGATGAGAACATGCGTTGTCTGTGTAAGAAAAGAAAAAAAAAAGGAAATGTAACCCTAACCCGGCGATAATGATAAGATGAAATTAGTTACGTATTGCGGGAAATTGATTGGTAAAAGTCTTCCACAACTACTTAAATTTATGTTTATTTACTTGACAAAGTGAAACAAAATTGCAATCAGCGTGCATTGTTGTTATTTCTGTTGAATGTAGTCGGTATATTGGATATCAAGGCCTGTTGTGTAGTGGTATATATATATATATATATATATATATATATATATATATATATATATATATTTAAATAAATGTTTAGAGGTACAGAATTTGTATATAGTTTTAAATAAAATACTAGGCGGAAGTTGCTCGAGAGCTCTTTCGGCTATCATCTCATCAGGAGTAAATCGATAGCAATCTAAATAATATTGTAACGAAAATAAAGAGTTCTATTGGGGAACTTATTTAATGTGCCAACGTACGGGGACATTAATTAAATTTATTTACGTTTAAAAACGATTAAAAATATTGGCACAACGAGGGAGAAAAAAAAAAAAAAAAAAAAGCGGGAGAAAAAATTCAAAGTTCCCCAAAGAGAAACAATGCGTTTGATGTTTCTTTTTGCCGGCACAAAGAAGGTTGACGCACCGCGATAGAGACGGCCTCCAAAATCTTTAAATGGTTTTTGGAGTCCGCTCTATGTAGCACCTCGAACCAATCCATTTTATATCTATCGACACAGCACGGGTTGTCAACATAATGCTGGCCAATAGCAGAGTCCAAGGCTCCCTTCTTCTGCAGCCCTAGACTCTGCTATTGGCCAGCATTATGTTGACAACCCGTGCTGTGCCGATAGATATAAAATGGATTGGTTCGAGGTGCTACATAGAGCGGACTCCAAAAACCATTTAAAGATTTTGGAGGCCGTCTCTATCGCGGTGCGTCAACCTTCTTTGTGCCGGCAAAAAGAAACATCAAACGCATTGTTTCTCTTTGGGGAACTTTGAATTTTTTCTCCCGCTTTTTTTTTCTCCCCCGTTGTGCCAATATTTTTAATCGTTTTTAAATGTAAATAAATTTAATTAATGTCCCCGTACGTTGGCACATTAAATAAGTTCCCCAATAGAACTCGTTATTTTCGTTACAATATTATTTAGATTGCTATCGATTTACTCCTGACAAGATGATAGCCGAAAGAGCTCTCGAGAAACTTCCGCCTAGTATTTTATTTAAAACTATATATATATATATATATATATATATATATATATATATATATATATATATATGGTGGAGAGGGCTCCCGTAAGCCGTGGTGAAGGCAACCTTTCTAGGAGAAGCAAATCTCTGATTTAAAAAACGATAAAGCGGGAGACCAGTACCCGCATTAAACTGGTCTGCAGTTTAAATTGTTGCTGGCTATCTTGTCCTTGCTTGTTGTTGGATCTCAACATTTTGAACCGAGAGAGAGACTTAGCTGTCGCACAAAGCTAAGACTCTGTAACATCATATTTGTATAGATACTCCCTCAGGCATTTGTCTATTAAAATGGTCCTGTGCCGATGGAAGTCATTTTTAGACTCATGAACTTTAAGTGTCTGAGGGAGTGGCACTCGTCTGACAAGACGTTGCAATCAATCATATATATATATATATATATATATATATATATATATATATATATATATTGGCATGACTCGAACCAGCATCTCTCGTCGAGTAACATGTCACTTATCTTCCCGAATAATTCCATTTATCAGCACACGACACCCACCCCAAATCGAATTTAGAGACATACTAATAAAAAGCAATGCCATTTTAGCTGTCTCACACTGTGATGTACGCTTCCCAATTATTGAAGCCTTGTAAATTTTTTTTTTTTTTTACACAGTGATCACCACTTATCAAGGCCCGGAAGCCACTCAGGGATAAGGGTTATTGCAAGTACATTACGTTAGTGTGGAGATTTGATGAAGTGTTTGCTTAAGGGGGCGGTTCATTAGGAATTTGTTAACGTTGGACTTGAAGACATCCAAGTTGTAGTCCGGTGGGAAGCAGGCAGACGGAACAGAGTTCCACAGGCGTGCAGTTCTAAGAAAGAAGCTTTGTTCATGGAATCCGCGTTTTGATTTAGGCACAGATATAGAGTGGGGGAAATATTTCACAGTGGATTTAGCTAGACGGGTGTTTTTCGTGAAAGATTGGCAAGGGGGGGGCCAGAGATTGGAGTTCAGACGAGCACTTGCCATGGAAATAACGATAAAACAAGGATAGGCTCGCAACGTCTCTTCTGTGGGAGAGAGGTTGCAGGGTAGAGAAAAGGGCATCCCCACTAAGCCACGAAGTCTATTTTGTACTCTGTCAAGGCAGGATAGGCTGTTTTTAGCAGCTCCTGCCCAGAAATGGCTACAGTATTCCATCCTTGGACGTACTTGGCTTTTATATAGATAGAGAATTGCATCAGTAGTGAGATATCTTCTGGAGCGGTAGAAGGATCCTACTATCTTTCCAGCGACCCTAGCAACAGACTTGATGTACGTGTTCCATTTCAGATCAGGAGTAAAGGTCAAGCCCAGAAGCTTGTCAAAACACGGGGCCTCACCCAGACGAGAGCCATCCATCACAATTGATGCCAGATGGGGATCAGAGCGTTGATGATGTAAGGATAGGAGTTTGGTTTTGGATTCATTAAAGCTAACCAACCACATTTCCCCCCACTGAACCACGCGCTCGAGATCAGAGGAGAGAGAATCAGAGAGAATTTTGTCATTTACAGCCTTTGATGTGTTGCCGTAGATGGTCGTGTCATCAGCATAGATGTCAACGAATGATTTAAGTATGTGTTTAGGGAGGTCATTGATGTAGATCAGGAAGAGAGTTGGGCCCAGGATTGACCCCTGAGGGACTCCAGCATTTATATTGCAGGCCTCCGATTTTTGTCCATCTACCACTACTCTTATGAGCCTATCGGAGAGAAATGATTTAATGATAGAGAAAACATTTCCAGTTATACCGTAGCTGGAAATCTTGTGAAGTAGACCCTTATGCCATACCTTGTCGAAGGCCTTTGATATGCCAAGAGCAATTGCCCTAGAAAGGAAGCCTTTGTCAAGAGATTCACTAATCCTGTGGGATATAACCGTCAGCACATCTGCGGTAGATCTTGCAGAGCGGAAACCATATTGTGTGTCACTAAGAAGGTTATTCCTGCTGAGGTGGTTGACTATTTCTCTATTTAATATGGATTCCAGCAACTTACTAACTCATAACACACAGGAGACTTATTGGTCTGTACTGAGAGGGAGATGACTTATCACCTGAATTCTTAAATACAGGGCAAACTGATTAGGTCTTCCAGGAAGTCGGAAAGCACTTCTCCTTAAGGCAGCGCTTAAATAGTTTCGTAAGTATGGGAGCAAGTTCTGGTTGAAGCTTTTTTAACACTATAATTGGGATGCCATCAGGGCCAGTTACTTTACTGGAATCTAGGTTCTTTATTAGCTTGGCGACCTCATGCACGGACATTTGTATGTTACCTAGCTTGTTCTGTGTTATAGGAGGAAATATGGGGAGTTGATGGCTTTCTTCGCATAGGGTAGAATTAGCTGCAAAGTTCTTTGCAAATAGTTTGGTTTGTCTGACGCTGACGAGATGACCTCTTGTCCATTGATAATGGTTGGGATAGAACGCACACTTCTGTTCAGGATCCTATTTGTTATTTGCCAAAAATGGGTGGAACCAAGCCGCTGATCAGCTACCTTGGATTTAACAGACTGGGCATATAGCTCTCTTGCATTTTTTATTTTTTTTACAGTGGTTGCTGGCAGACCTGAAAGCAGCTTTAGTCTCAGTGCATCTATTACGTTGGTAGCTATGGAAAAAGTGATTTCTGTGCGCGATAGCAGCAGCACATTCTGGGGAGAACCATGGCTGGCTGTTAGGTTTTTGTTGGAATTTTTTAGATGGTATGAATTGGTCTATGCCTACAATTGACCATTCGGTCAGATCTGATACTATAGAGGACATTTCCTTTTTAAACATGGAGTGCAGAGGTAAATCAAATATGAATGTACGGAAGCTATCCCAGTCAGCCATAGAGTATCGGTATATAGTACGGTGGAGGGGTACGTCTGGGGGCTTCTTACATTCCGTTTTTATCTTAACTGATACGACGGAGTGGTCGGAGGATCCTAGAGGAGAATGAACGGAACATGAACATAGCTCAGGGGAAGTTGAGAGAAAAAGGTCTAGGAGGCTTGCATATTGACCGGGTGTATCGGGCACACGGGTGGGTTCGCGAACAATCTGAGTGAGGTCATAAGCAATGGCAAAATCATGACAAAACGTCCCCTCATCATCTGTCTTATTTGAATGGGTCAGCCATTCCACGTTATGGACGTTGAAGTCACCACAGATGTGGATTTTAGCCGAGGGATGTGAAGACAGTATGTGGTCTATTTTCTCAGATATGCTCTTTAAATCCGTATTAAAAAAACAATCACGCTCAATACGAAGCGGATGGAACGCTCAAATGCTTTTAAGTATTTTAAACGATTTTAAATGTTTTTAATCGTCTTTTTATTCAATTCATTACCAATTTTTTAAACTTATTTTTCATCACTAGCCTGAGGACGACTTATGGAGGTCGAAAACGCTCGCGAATACGAGTAATTTCTTTTTACATTCGAACGAAATGTTCAGAAACTAGTTCGTCAAAAAGAAAAAAAATGGATTGTAAGAGAAACAAACAAGAGTTGAAATAAGAAAATCGTTGCATACTATTTGAAGAGACTTGTTTTGAATAGAAATTTGAATATTTTGAAAACTTTAGGTGTCAAGAAAATGATAAAATCATTTTTATGTCCCTTTTGTTGGTGTTGTAAGTCCAAGATGGACAGCTAAAGAAATACATAGATAACTAGATCGAGAGATATATTGATAATACACATAGATAGATAGATAGATCGACAGACAGATAAATAACTAACAAATATATTCTTGTGTTCAACCCACTACATAACATCAGTTGAGTGAGAATTCAGGCTCGAAAAGAATCGACTCATCGAATCCCCGTGCGTGCATCTCCTTCCTAACATCCAACGATCTATTACCATAACCAATAATAAAGATACATAATATTGTGTGGTCATTCTTTGAAACACAGCACACATACAGCAGATATTTGCTGATCGGTCAGTACCTGTGCATTATACAACATATACTGACCTATCATCTCAGCCCAGATTTGTGTTATCTGGATAAATTCAAAATTCCAATCACCATTGGTCCATTGCTTTCGTATTGACAACGATACCAAAATAAAGATGCAACGCTAAGTCAAAATATGGCGGCGATAACATGCATCATACGATGCATCAGCAAATATCCTGAAGAATGTCAGAGGATGAGTTGGCCGAAACGCGGGGAAACAACAACGCACTATGAAGATGAGGATAACAGTCCGAAAAAAATAAAAAAAGAATAAATCATCCACACAAGTTGAAACTCAAAGATCAAGAGAAGAAGTTCTCATTTTGTTCTTGCGTGGTATCAAATTTGCAGGCGTTCTCGTCAAAGTCAAGACGTTTCACGTTTTATATTCTTACGATGTAGAAAGGGATTAATTTATTTCTATTTAAAATGTATAAACTAGTATCTCACTTTAAAAATAGTGCACACATTAAAAACAATCTTAATTTTGGTTAAGCTTTATATTATACTAGTCAGACTAAGACTATCCGGGATTGACTGGGGCATAAGTGTAGAACAACTTCTATTCCTCTTATTTTATCTTATTTTCCGTCTTCCCACTCCCTTTTTCTTATTCATTCAGCCTATTCCTTTCCATGACCATGCACACACTTTAAACATACTTTAGTCGGCGTAAGGAAAAAACTTAGTGAAATAATCAGAGTCACTTCCCTTTACATAATAACATTAAAAATCGTGTTTCATTCTTAATAACATTAAATGATATAAATATCAATCTGACTCCATAATATTGAATAAATTTTAGATATTATTGTTTATTAGTTATACCGATTAAAAAAAAAATAACATTACAGGGGCTTATTGAGTATTTTTCAAGTTTTCGCAGGCAATCCTGGGTAGTCCTGCTAATATAGCATAAAGCTTAACCAAAATTAAGATTTGTTTTTAAATGTGTGCACTATTTTTAAAGTGCAATAATAGGTTATACATTTTAAATAGAAATAAATTAACCTCTTTCTACATCGTAAGAAAATAAAACGTGAAACTTGTTGACTTTGATGAGAACGCCTGCGGATTTAATGTCACGCGAGGACAGAATGGGGACTTCTCTTGATCCTTGAGTTTCAACTTGAGTGGATTATTTATTCTTTTTTAAATTTTTTTGCGGACTGTTATCCTCATTTTCAAGTGATTAACCGCGACGGGATCGGAATTCTGACTCTTATATCTCCAGTAATTACTGCCCTTCATAGCTGTTACAGACAGATGCTTTTCCTTTATATTATGTATAATCTATCTAACTATCTATCTATCTATCTATCTATCTATCTATCTATCTATCTATCTGTCTGTCTGTCTGTCTGTCTATCTATCTATCTATCTAAACGGAATTTTGTGTGAGTTCGTTCCGTAAGGACACGAAAACAGCTGGGTCGATTTTTTATGAAATACACTTTATGTATTTGGAAGTGTTCTTAGATGGGGTTTGTATCGGAATGTCTTCGACAAATATCGATAATCGAAAAAAATCCGATGAAAAGAAGTAACAGGCGATTCTAACCAAAGTGAACACCTTATACAGCCTAACATCATAAGATTTAAGAAGTGTTATTATCACACAATCAGAAAGCCCGGCATATAAAATCAACAATAGGTTCTTTGATATGACATGGTCGTGTTCGAAATGAATGTTTGTGTTTAAAGCATAACTTCACCATAATACTTGACTTTTTTTAAATTTAAACTTTAATTCAAGCCACTACATATAAAAAATAATTTTATAAAATAAACAGTAGGTTTTCTACAGTGCAATGTAAACTACAATGTAAGTCACTACAAGGAGGCATGTTAACCGCACCGGTAATCAATAGATTTGATTAAAAAATGGTCGATTTCACTGATTTCGATGCCAATATGAATATGAGACTGTGAAACATTCGTTGACTATCATTCAATCCCGGGCAACGTCGAATCTTCCTGCTAGTGAAATATAAGCTTCATATATTATATAAAATAGAATATGTCATTTTTTTCTGCTGAGCTTCAATCTCTGGTCCCCCATCGTCACTCTTTCACGAAAAACACTTGTTTAGCTGAAACTACTGTCAGTAATTTTCCCACTCTTTATCTCCGCCTAAATCAAAACGTAGGTTCCATGAACAAAGCTTTTTCTTAGAAGGGCACATCAGCGGAACTCTCTTCCGTTTGCCTGTTTCCCACCTGACTACAACCTGGATGTCCAACATAAACAAATTCCTGATAAACCACCCACTTAAGTAAGACACTTGATCAAATCTCAATTACTAACGATTACTACGATATTGTCCCATTGATTACTGTACACGCAATAACTCTTATCCCCGAGTAGCCTCCGGGCCTTGATTAGTGGTGACTTCCATGTAAAAAAAAAAGAAAGTTGATATATTTAGACAATTATTTACGAAGATATTTTCATTGTTATGTCATTTTTCTTTTTAATACTGATCCACGGTCATGAACTTATCAATTTAAAAATCTGTTTTGTGACTGGATTCATCGACCCATGTACAGGATTAATTTAAAATACTACAATTAGCTTCAATCAAATTAGTTATGCTATATTGAAGCGTTAATTATCTTCTTTTATTCGTGAAATTGTGTTTACTTGTATCAGTTGTCAAATAGTTTGCTAATTGATGAATGCGTAGACGTGGGGTTTCTCTGATGTTTTTTTTTTTTTTTTTTACATTTTCTCCGTTGAACTTAAAATTGCTGTGCAGATAATTAGAAATTACTCATTTTATCATGTCAATGTTTTATTAAAATAAAATAATTATGTTTCTGAAATTTTTTTAGGTAAGGATTGATAATTCGTATTATTTAGACTATTGTCCACAAGGACCTCTGGCGATGTGAATAAAGAACTTGGTAAAATTCAGTTATAAGTTACACTTATCTGAAGGTTGAACGTTAAATCCTCTGAGTCGGCGACATTCAAAATACTATTGCAAATTACTCAAAACTTCTACTCAATTATCACTAACGGGACGAAAACATGCTTGTGGATTGAATAACGGGTTCAATTCGAAGTTCCGTGAATATTCCCGAGTCCGAAAGAAAGATTCCCGAAATAGCAGATACATCTGAAGAAGGTCGAAGGTAATATCGACCGAAATGTTGTGAGAATAACACTCAGTATGCGAACAGTAGTCCAAATAATACGGAAAATGATTATATACGTTACTAGAAGTTCAGCCCGGCTTTGCTCGCGCCCTATGTACTGTTTATTTTATATATTAAAACGTTTGACTCATGTCCAAGTAACCTACATCTAAAATTTCAAGTGTTTAGACCCAGAATTGGCAGAGGAGTTTGCAAAAGTCAACTCTTTCAACTTTGACCTCTTGGCACAGAACTTTTTGCCCAAAAACTGATTAAAAAGCTTACTGCATGTCTGAATACCCTTTATGTAAAATTTCAAATGTTTACACCAAAAGTTGGCTGAGTAATTTGGCAGAGACTGCAGAGGTCAACTTTTTTTTTTTTTAACTTTTACTCAACTTTTAAGCACTTAACATTTATTGTTTTGGGTTCAACTCAAGTTAAAAAGTTTGATCCTTGTCCAAGGAACCTACATCTAAAATTTCAAAATTGGCGGAGGAGTTTGGTAGAGTTTTCAAAGGTCAAATCGTTGGACTTTAACACCTTGACAGTCAAATTTCTGGCCGAAAGTCGATTAAGAAGATTTCCTCAAATCTCAATACCCTCTAGGTCAAATTTCGAGTCTGTAGACTGAAAATTGACAAAGTAGTTTAATAAGGAAATGTACACACACAGACATGCACACAGACAATTAGATTTCTAATCGCTAAACCTAATACTAATGGAGATTTCGCATCTGTCTGTTTGTAATCGAAACTATACTATTATTACAATTAATAATGGAGATCTGTCTTTCTGAAGTCGACTCTATACTATTATTATTTTAATGCTCATTTCAAGGAAAGTATAGTGCAGTATATGTTCTGTTTTCAATATACCAACTTTTCAGACATTAAATCCACCATTCAGGATAGTGTACTATATATTCGTTCATCATGAGACTATCTTTCTTCCAGGTATTACCTCATCCTTTTTTGGAAGGGATATAGTGTAATATCTGTTCTCTGGTCATAATACCACCCTCCCATACATTATCCCCTCATTTCGACTTATTTTTTGAGCAGGGGGTTAATGTGATGATATATGTTCCGTAGTTATGATGTCATCCTCCCAGACATTGCCTCCTCATTTGGATGGTAGTGTAGTATATGTTTGTTACTCATGAGAGCATCCTCCCAAGCATTACCTCATTTTCAGGGGTAATATAGTATATGTTCTGTGATAATGATACATCTTCCCAGGCACTATCTCCTCCTTTATTAAAGGAGAGTAGTGATTTATTCGCGAACGTGTAAGGATAATTGTCATATGTCACCATCTTTTAATTTATCGTTTAGTTATCTATTGCTAATATTTTTGTACACCAGTGTGTTTGTTAATTTAAATAAATAGCTGTTGAATAATTTTCTAATAATAATGTATGAGTCACATATATTACTCTATTTTTATGTATGCAGTGTCTTAATCTATATTTTGAAGACTTAAAAGCAGCTCATCGCCATTGGATACTTACAGTATTAGATTAAGCAAACAGTTTAAGTAACAATACTTTAAATAAATACTATAAGTTAATATGTTCTCCTGCCAGCACGATAATCAAGTGATGTTAAGAAATGAGTATGCTAATATTTATGTAAGAAATCTAATTGTTTATCTGATAACGAAAAGAGAAAAATGGTTTCTATCAATGAAGTAATCTGAATTTTTTTTTGAAGGGCATGAATGATGAATGTGTCCATTAAAAAATCTGGGAGTGTGAGCTAAGAGGATCATAAAATATCAGGATGGAATATGGGGATTTACGATGTACTCCAAGATAGTGGTGGCCAATGGCAAAATAAATATTGGAAGGAAGTGTGCATATTTGGAGTCTTTCTAGTACAAAAGCGGACGAGGACTTATTTATTTCACTAGCTATGAGTTTATTAATTTTATTTATTGCGGAATATTACCCTCATCTTTTCTTCGTTGTTTCACGACGTTTCGGCTAACTATTCTTCTGGCCTTCGTCAGGCCAGAGAAATAGTTGGCCGACACATCGTGAAACAACTAAGAAAAGATGATGGATATTAGTCCGCAGTAAATAAAATTAATAAATAATACTCGTCTCAATAATGAATTCCAATTAAATAATATATATAGCTAAGAGTTGTTTTAAATAAATTTTAAGGACTGGGTTCCGTCAAAATCCAAATTGCGCATGATAGCAAAAAAAAAAAAAAAAAAAAATGGCCAATATCGAACTAATGTGTATCATAATTCGGTACAAATCCAAATCTGACCCAATGTCGTGTCGGTATCTTCCGGCATTTCACAGTAAACAGCTGGAATATTTTTTCGAGAATATAAACAAGAATTATATTTAATATAGGAAAAACATCACTGTAAATGCACTATACACCTAAAGAAGGCCGGGGAGTACATGAACAAAACCGAAAGAAAAAAGCGACCTCGTGCTACATTTGTCCTCTATTAAGGGAAAAGGCTTATATGGGTTCTCTTTTATAGAGAGTTTCATTGGCAATTAATCACGGAGGGTTTGATTACTATTGTGCAACTTTCGTTTAAGATATTTTGATCAAGCTATATCTGAAATTCACACGATATTTTGGTTTTATTCGATCTTAAACTCTTCGATATATAATTAGTCAAACCGAATCAGAAAAACGTAGTTAAACTCACGCACACGCGCGTGTGTCTGCTTCAGAAATGGCTTGTTACAGTCACCATATACGTACAGCGTGTGGGACATGTTTATATAACATCAATAAACAACCATAAGACGGAATTAACCTCTCTGTGAAGTGCTTAAGTGGCATCCTGCGATAAAACGAACCCTGTACTTTGTGGAGAAGATTTATCTAAACGTGTCATCACTACGATCGCCAGAGAATGCAAGGAATGCCAGTTCAATTACGCAATATCAGTGCGAAAGCTGATAGGATAATTGGATGTAAGAAAAGTGTGGTTCAGCTGGTGGTGGACAATGGACACGATCTATCAATATAGAGAGGAACACTATCTCATCATGATTGATTGTCCTTCCGCACGGTTCACTATTGCTGTTTGACTTTGCGGTATTTGACCTTCGTAATACAACATTTATCAACACATACAATAATATTTAAATTTTGTAAATTTTCACCGTAAATTGTTTATACATCTAAAGAAGGTTGAAGGTCACATCGGTCGAAATATGAAATATCAACATGTGATGAAGAAGAAAACGGCATTAAAAAAAAACAACAATATATTACAACTTAAAAAAACAATTTATTACAACGTTAAGAGCCACTCGAACGTAAGGTTTATTGAGACGCAACGATTGTCATTCCGAGTGATGAGGTTTTGGTGGGTTGTTTTGTTTTACGGCATATCAACCCATTTCATGTTACTTAATACTAGATTCGGCCATTTAAGTTACAGTTTTTATTATCCAATTTCTTTATATCTTCAAATATTCATTCACGCTGTTCAGTTTGGTTGCTATAATTTACGGCATATCAACCGTTTTTTTGGATTGTGTAATGCCAAAATTTACTCATTATAATAAAAGTTTTATACCTTTAATTATTTGTTCATGGATATATGATTTGGTTGTTTTGTAGATGGAAATTGTTGATTTTGTTGGCTTTGCAGCACATGATTGAGTTTTTCAAAGACAAGGAAAAAAAAAACAATAACATCAATGTTTGGTGCATTTTTTTTTTATCAGGCAGCTGGTATCTTGAGACAGTTCGCAATTAAAGGATACTCTAATTTAACTTCTAAATCTGACCCCCAAGATCGCCATGGGCATGGAATATGTGCCTATATTAGGGATAACTTTCCATGTGGTAGGGACATCTCCAGGGAAGATCCTAACTTACCCTATATGTGCTTCCGGGTTGCTTTAGCTCACACTACGGCATTTATATTTACTCTCTATCGCCCCCATAACAGCGGAGTTACTATCTTTAAAAGCATATCTGAGAAAATTGACCAAGTCCTATCTGCTTATCCTTCAGCTAACATTCACGTATGTGGTGACTTCAATGTTCACAACGTCGAATGGTTGACCCACTCTAACAAGACCGATGATGAAGGGAGGTTCTGTCATGATTTCTCCATTGCCTATGACCTCACTCAGATTGTTCAGGAACCCACCCGTGTGCCCGACAATGACGGCCAGTATGCGAGCCTACTAGACCTTTTTCTCACAACTTGCCCTGAACTATGTTCAGTTTCTGTTCTGTCACCTCTTGGATCTTCCGACCACTCTGTTGTATCAATTAAGATAAAAATGAAATGTAATAAGTCCCCAGACGTACCTCTCCATCGTACAGTATATCGATACACTAAGGCTGACTGGGATAGCTTCCGTACATTTATATCTGATCTACCTCTGCATTCCATGTTTAAAAAGGATGTGTCCTCTATAGTATTAGACCTGACGGAATGGTTAATTGTAGGTATTGACTGTTTCATACCCTCGAAAAAGTTTCAGCAAAAACCTAACAGCCAGCCATGGTTCTCTCCAGAATGTGCTGCTGCCATTGCGCACAGAAATCACTTTTTCCACTGTTTCCAACGTAATAGATGTATGAAAACTAAAGCCGCTTTCAAGACTGCCAGCAACCATTGTAAGAAGGTAATAAAGAATGCAAGAGAGTTGTATGCTCAATCTGTTAAGTCCAAAGTAGCTGAGCAGCGGCTTGGTTCCCACCAGTTTTGGCAAATAGCAAACAGAATCCTGAACAGAAGCGTGTGCTCCATCCCAACTATTATCAATGGACCTGAGGTAATCTCGTCAGCATCAGACAAAGCCAAACTCTTTGTCAAGAACTTTGCAGCTAATTCTACCCTTTGCGACCAAGACCGCCAACCCCCAATATTTCCTCCTGTATCAGAAAACACGCTATGTGATATACGTATATCTGTACGTGATGTTGCCAAGCTAATCAAAAACCTTGATTCCAGTAAAGCAACTGGCCCTGACGGTATTCCAATTATAGTACTAAAAAAACTTCAACCTGAACTAGCGCCCATACTTACAAAACTGTTTAAACGTTGTCTTAAGGAGAATAGTTTCCCATCTCCCTGGAAAATTTCATCAGTATGCCCTGTATTTAAGAATTCAGGTGATCGCTCATCCCCCTCTCAGTACAGGCCAATAAGTCTCCTGTGCGTCATGAGTAAGTTGCTGGAATCTGTGTTAAATACAGAAGTAATCAACCATCTCAACAAAAATAACCTTCTTAGTGACACTCAATATGGTTTCCGTTCTGCTAGATCTACAGCAGATGTGCTTACAGTTATATCTCATAGGATTAGCAAATCTCTCGACGGAGGCAACCTTTCTAGGGCAATTGCTCTTGACATATCTAAGGCCTTTGATAGGATATGGCATAAAGGTTTACTTCATAAGATCTCTAGCTATGGTATTGCTGGAATTGTCTTCTCAATTATTAAATCATTTCTTTCTGATAGGTTCATAAGAGTAGTAGTTTAGAGGCAAAAATCAGAAGCTCACAGTATTAATGCCGGTGTCCCTCAGGAATCCATCCTAGGCCCAACTCTTTACTTGATCTATATTAATGATCTTCCAAATCACATCCTTACATCATTTGTAGACATCTATGCTGACGACACTACCATTTATGGTAGCACATCTAAGACAGTAAACGACCAAGTTCTCTCCAATTCTCTCTCCTCTGATCTTGAGCACGTAGTACAATGGGGTAAGGAGTGGCTGGTTACTTTTAATGCATCTAAAACCAAGCTTCTCTCTTTACATCATCAACATTCTGATCCACATCTGGCATCAATTGAAATGAATAGCTCTCGTCTTCAGGAGGCCTCAAGTTTTGACAAGCTTCTTGGCTTGACCATTACTCCTGATCTTAAATGGAACACGTACATCAAATCTGTTGCCAAGGCCGCTGGAAAAATGGCGGGATCTTTCTATCGATCCAGTAGATATCTCACTGCTGATGCTATTCTCTATCTATAAGAGCCAGGTACGTCCAAGGATGGAATACTGTTGCCACATCGGGGCAGGAGCTGCTAGAAAGGACTTGGCCTGCCTTGATAGAGTTCAAAATAGACTTCGTAGCCTCGTAGGAGATGTCCTTTTTTCTTCCTTGCAACCTCTATCTCACAGAAGAGATGTTGCGAGTTTGTCTCTGATGTATCGTTATTTTCATGGAAAGTGTTCGACTGAGCTTCAATCTATGGTCCCACCTCGCCAAACTTTCACAAGAAATACTCGTCTAGCTGTAAACACTATCAATAATTCCCCCCACTCTTTATCTGTGCCTAAACCTAAACGTAGATTCCATGAACAAAGCTTTTTTCTTAGAACTGCACGCCTGTGGAATTGTCTTCCGTTTTCCTGCTTTCCGGCTGACTACAATATGGTTGTGTTCAAGTCTAACGTAAATAAGTTCTTGATGAGCCGTTCCATATAAGTTATCAAATTTACCAAATTTTCATTACTAATGATTACTATATTGTCCAATTTCTACTGTACTCTCTTTAATCCTTATCCTTGAGTGGCCTCTTGGCCTTGATAATGTGGTGATGCCTATGTAAAAAAAAACCTCTATGAGAGTACTAACAATGATAAAAAAGGATAGAATTCTATCTAATAAAGAGAGGTTATTGGCAAGGATTTGTTATCATTGAATTTGAAAACGACTAAATTTTAATAGATAAGGAAGCTGTCCCCCGGTACTGTGTTCAACTGGCAGGAGGTGGTTTCAAAGTAACGTTTTCCTTGGAAATTATGTCGGACACTTGACATTTGTCAAAAGAAAAGAAAATAATTTTTTGTTGTAGTAGTAAGACGAATTAGTGCTGTGAATGTTTTACAAAAAGGAACCAGAGATACGAGTTCAGTCGAGCAATATCTCTTCTGTGAAAAAAGGGCTGTAAGGAAGAGGAATGGTGTTATCTTTCTCCCACGACAGGAAGATGTGACACAAGGTCGCGAAAGTGAGATTTGAAAATGCAGCGCCCTAGAGGAATAACACTCTGGCTTGCAAAAACTGATTGGGCAGCCACGTCCGCATTCCATGATAGGGGTGCCTAATGCGTATAGGCGCGTGTGATAAAATATTAGCAGTAGCGCCGTTAAGCATGCATGCAAATTAGCAAGTGTGCACCAGCTTGCGTCATAAGAAAAGGAGAGAAAAATACACCAAGTGGTCGAGGAGAAAAGCAAAGTGCGCGCCGGACAAGATTGACGTGTAAAAGTCGAGGGCAAGAAAACGCTGGCGTGTGGTGGCGGAGACAGAGACTTTTAAAAAGCACGTGTGCCCGAAGAGACCTTGGAAAAATAATAAAATGCGTTATTTAGACAAACCACGAATAAACGCACTTCATTGGCACTTAAAAAAAATGCTGAGTCGGATATTTGTTTGTTCATTTGCGGCGGCGGTGCTGGACAGTGTGTAGGTCCGAGAAGTTTGAATTGTAACGAAACAGTTAAAAAAATAACGGCCACGATACAATGCGATTAGCAATAAACTAACCCATTCTTAAAATGTGAGAAGACATGGGGGAATGAACAATATTCAGCCAACAGAGAACAAGCCATCTCAATAATGGCCTAGACCCTGATGACTTTGGAAGAAAAGAGATCACACTCAAATTATTTCTTTGAGATCAGATCGCCAGTTCTACTGACCTATTCGAGTTTTATCCGGTCAATTTTATATCGAACTGTCTTGTCTGCGTGCCATTTTTTGTGAATACAGAAAAAATGAGAAAAATGTGCAGCGAAAATTATACTGATTGCGAAAATGATTTACCTAAGTAACGTCCGCGTTTTGTAAAGTAGAGTTACTTACCAATAAAAAATGGCGACACACAGTTGATTTTACGTTCAACGGTCACGCGAAATTAACGTGAATTCCCTGTCGTTCGTTTGTAAATTAGATGATTCTGGACTGCATAGAAGAAAGCCGTTTGAAGAACGAGAGTTAGTTTGAAGGAACCGAGTTGTGCATACGTACCGCTTTGAGGCGTGACGGATTATTTACTTGAAGCAACACGAAAGGTGAAATTTAGTTATTTACTGCTAAAGAAAACTACATAATGGTAACTCCTCATTGTAAAAATATTTTTGATCATTCTTTTGTTTAAGTAAAAGTTCAGAAATATTAGACTACATTAGGACTAATTAAGAGTCATGTTTCTATTTTATTTCAATTAGTTGGCTTTAAAATAAGTCACTGTCAGAGAAAAAAAAAGCAAAAGAACAAAGATAAAACATTCTGATTTCAAAGTGAGTCAGCTATTTTAGTAATGAACCACATCTCGGCTGGCACGTGATTTACATAAGGCTGAGTTAACCAATCATCGAAAAGTAATGGCGGAGCAGTTGAAATTATAGCAGAGGCAGTGAATTTACTTAATTGATCGCCGGGTGACAAGGGCTATGTGAATAATGACACTCGAAAAGAAGTCACCAAAAAATAAAAATGATTTACAGGAAAAAAGGAACAATTTATTTTAACATAAATTGATCGCATTTTGTTTTTAAAAAGAAAAATATTCAGATTACTATTGATTAACATGGGCAGTAGCAGTAGAAGGTGAAGGTGAAGGTGAAGGTGAAGGGCTCTGATATATAGCAATGGGTTAGTAAAATATGGATTAAAACATATTTGGTGAACATTTAGTGCCTTCAACGAATAGACACCAGTTGACGGCAAATATGTCTCTCCCTCTCTTGGCGTCTTAGATAAAAGAGAAAGAACAAGAGACTAACATAACCCAACTTACTTGATATAGGCCAGGACAGAGTGTAGTATCTGTTCTGATGCTATACTCAAGTTGATTTGTTATTAGTCAACAGCGGGTAAAACTCTTCTATACTGAGACAATTTTATTTTTGCCGACTTCCAAAGTGCCCCTTTTTGATGAACTGGTTTTACTTTCACATTAAAAACGACCTTGTGTCACATTTTGCTGTCATCTTAGAGAAAAAGAAAGTATACAAAAAGGTGTCAATTTACTTTCTCCCATTTCTCACGGCATCCCTGACTCGGTCGTTAAAAGGGCAAACGACTCGTCCTGTCCTAAATTATAATACTCATTATAAGGAACGCATAAAACTCACTTAAGATATTGTATTTAATGGGTACCCCAATCGTAGATACATGCTCCCCCAACGGTGTATATATATATATATATATATATATATATATATATATATATATATATATATATATATATATATATATGTAAATAAGGGAGTAGTCACCAACAATGTGTATTTTTTAACATTATTTTATTATTCCGTGTCTTGGTTTTTTATTGAGAATTATGTTTGGATCATTGTAATAATGTTTTTAAGTCATTGATATATATATATATATATATATATATATATATATATATATATATATATATATATATATATATATATATATACCAATCGTCGGCAAACAAGTGTAACATAGCAGGGTCGGTTGTATGCAAATATCGATCTGTGAGCGAAATGACGTTAAGGTAAGGAAAAAGAAAACAATAAATAGAGAGAGAGACAGAGAGAGAGAGAGAGAGAGAGAGAGAGAGAGAGCACGGTGGAAAAGACGATCACGTTAGAGACGTGGATGACGTCACAGCCGTAACTAGAAGTTACGCGTGGCGGGAGAATGAGGAAATAAATGCCGTTGTTAGAACGGGAAAAAGCGAGTTGAAGTTCTTTGTTATTCTTTGTCTACTTTGCTACAACGTGTTGGTACCCTTACAACGTTACGCAAGTCTCAGAGAAATAGCAAGAACAAGAAAAAAAAATACAAATAAACTTACCCTCTACCGGCTATGAAGTCACCTCGTCACATTCGTTGAAAGGACAGACAACTTAATTACACTATTCAACGCAAACCTATTATAGCAGACACTTAAAAATCGTTCACAAACCTAACGATCAGAATCTTCCGTCCATCATGAGACCAGCTGTGCTTTTTGGCACAGAAACATGCAGTTTCGCTGCCAGAGGTTGAGTTGGACATTTATACATACCTTCTTCCGGAGAATGGTGTTACAACCCTAATGATGGCTCTAAATTATGCTACAATTTCCAGATCAAATGGACCCCTCTTATGGGACAATCACATCGAGTAATTAGCGACGAGAAAAAAGAAAAAAAAAACAAGAATTTAAATTTTAACAAGTACAAAATTCTTATTCAATTTTTTAATGAGGATATTTATAAAAACAAGGTAGTCCAAAATAAAAAAAAATCTATTTTGAAATAGAAAGTAGTTCAAGATGGATGCTTAATTTTAGCACACCCTATATATCAGAGGATGGGATGTAACATCTTAATTGAAAGCTATAACCAGAAAAAAAAGTATATTTGTGAATGCGATACTTGTGTTTTTAAAGTTACAGAAAAGTTAATGAAATTCGTTCATATTTTTTTTTACGTGTAAAAGGAATATTACTTTGTTTTGCTATCCCTTATTGTCACTCAAATTCCAGTGGAGACCAATGGTTGCTGCCAGCAAGGAATCAATGGTAAGGGGCTGTTGCGATAGCGTAAATTTATTTGCAAATGTTATCGAAAGAGGTGGAGAAGATTTTTTGTCACTCAGCTTCCAGGGAACACCACATATTATTTTCAAGGAGAGATCTTTGATGGCCTGAGTGAAAGCTCCTTGTGAGCAAATGATAAATAGATAGATACAAATCAAATATGTGATAAGAATGGAATTTGCAAACAAATGGCAATCGGGCTGTATTCGAGAATACAAGCAATAAACAATAACAAAAATTCAAACGTCAAAGATGGTGCAATTGTGGTTTCGGGAAAGATCACTGTACAAAACAAAGAGACAGATTATTTAGTTAACAGGAATTGAGAGTCGGAAAGTGGTACTCGACAAACATGGAATCATGTAGTCCACAGAGTTTTGGATTCAAATAGAATTGTTCTCTTGGCGAGAGCATCGGTTCTTTTACGTTCTGAGAGTTAAGGAACGTTTACGACTTGAGGTTGTAATACGAACGAAGAGATCCTGGCCTTGCGACTCTTATCACCACAGTGTAAATGAATCGGAAATAAAGCTACACTTGCAATTGTAAAAAAAAGATAGAACTATTATTGAATGTTTACTGTAGAACTACGTTCTTTTAATTATACATACGCTCATAGGCTTATTTCATGTGTTGAACACCCACCCATGTACCTGGCGCGCACACACCACGCTTTGACACATTGATACGCAACTTTTTCTAAAACACAAACATTGATGGGTTTATAAGTAGACAATTATATATACAACTAGCAAGGCCACCCGGCGTTGCTCGGGACCGTATAAGACAATGAGAAACATTTTCAACATGCCTGCTATTCTTAGGATAGAGGATGTTTTTATGCCTATGTATCATTTGCCATCTTGAGCTAAGGAATATTTTATCTACCCTAGGATGGGTATTACACAACATATGTATGGAATAATTGTACCTTCATTAGACAGGAAATTTACCGCACGTATGTGGAAAAAAATTTCTTTACCTAGGGCGGGTTATGTAGAACACATATTTAAAATTATTTAAATAAGTTTCTGTTGTGCTAAATTTTCGGTATGTCACAGGTAAGAGTGGGTTTGTTTTTACATCAGAGTGCTATAGTGAAGAAGCACCGGATTTTTTATATAAATGTTATACTACTCGAATACGAGGGGAGTGCAATAAGTAATGCCCTTGACCCACTTCCAGTTGTCTGATCCAGCTGAAATTTTGCATGTGCAATAATTTATATTTCTAGGCATTACGTGGCAAATTACAGCTCTGAACTAATTGTGGTTTCTGTTTTACAGGTGTTTGAACTGAGTCAGGTGTGAAATGGAGCCTGTTGAATATCGAGCAGTGATCCGGTTTTTGTATTTGAAAGGACGCACATCACAGGAGACTTTTGATGAAATGAAAGAAACTTATGGTGATAATGCCCCATCATATGACCTTGTAAAACGCTGGCATCGTGAATTCAAACATGACCGGAAGTCTGTGGAAACAGCTCTCAGACCTGGTCGCCCCCCTTCTGTCATTGATGAGGCATCTGTCCGTCAAGTTGAGGCTGCCATTTTAGAAGATCGGCGCATTACGATTTGCCAAATAGCACAAGAGGTCAAGATTAGTACAGGGTCTGTGGAAACTATCATTCATGACCATTTGCATATGCATAAGGTGTCTGCCAGATGGATTCCCAGGTTGCTCACACCATTCCAGAAGCGAGAACGCGTTGAGTGCTAGAGGATGAATTTGGAGATGTGCCAAGAAGATGAGTCAAAGTTTTTCAAAAGACTGATTACACAGAATGAAACCTGGGTCTATCACTATGATCCAGAGACCAAAGCCCAGACAATGCAGTGGAAGCACTATGACTCACCACCTCCAAAGAAGGAAAGGGTGCAGCCATCCGCTGGCAAGGTCATGCTCATAGTCTTCTGGGACCAGGACGGAGTAGTGATGACATATTTCCTGGCACAAGGTACTACAATTACAGGAGCCTATTATGCTTCACTTTTGAGGAAATTAAGGGAAGCTATCAAAATCAAAAGGCGGAGCAAGATCAGCAAAGGTACCCTCCTCTTGCAGGACAACGCTCCCGTCCACAACTCGCATGTCGCCAGATAAGAAGCACGGGTGTGTGATTATGAAATAATACCCCATCCTTCCTACTCTCCTGGCCTTGTACCCTCTGACTTTCACCTCTTCCCAGCCATGAAGCTGTTTTTGAAAGGAAAGCGTTTACCAGATGATGCAGCCTTGATTTCTGAAGTCACGTCGTGCTTAGAGGACCAACCTGGGGTGTACTACAAAAACGGTCTTCAGAGATGCATCAAACGATGGGAGAAATGCATAACTCTGGATGGTTTCTATGTAGAAAAAGACTAATAACTGTGCCAAGTTTCATTGCTCTATTGCTTTGGGAAGTGGGTCAGGGCATTACTTATTGCACGCCCCTCGAAAATTACATGCTTTTCGATTTTGATAACTTATATACGTCACAGATAAGAATTTCTTTGTTTTTCATCAGGGTACTTCACTATATAAGTACCTTATTTCATGGGTAGGATACAGTAGAAGTACTATTTTTTCTAATTCAAAAATGAAAGAACTCGATACTTTTAAGTAATTTTCTGTTGTGGTAAATTTTCTGTGCGTCTAGAGTAAGAATTTGTTTGTTATTTCATCTATTGATATAGTGAAGAAGCACCTTATTTCTCATTTAAAAGTCATGCTATTCGATTATATAACGTGATTTTCGGTTTTTATGCACGTCACAGGTAGGATTAGATTTGTTCTTCATATGGGTACTATACTACACAAGTACCTTATTTCTCGGGTAGGATACTGTACAAGTACCATTTTTCTAATGTAAAAATGACAAAACTCGATACGTTTATGTAATTTTCTGTTGTGTACATTTGAAGTGCTTAGGCGATACTGTTGGTATCGATGAGTGTTCAGAAACCGTGTGCGACGTCCAATAAAAATATCTACATGTCATTTATGTGTATAAATTTTTTGCTGAATGTTGTAATCTTTTCCACAAATGAGCTTTAACTGCTTACGCAAAACTGTCGGCATAGATGGATGTTCATAAAACATGCACAGTGTCGAATAAAAAATATATGGATATGTATATTTATACTGTAAAAGCATCTTCAAAATAATTTATTGGGATGTAGGCTGCAGTGCACAAGCACCTTCACAATTGTCAAATCGGACCTGTACTGCACAAGCACCTTCAAAATTGTCAAATCGGACCCATACTGCACAAACACTTTCAAAATTGTCAAATCGGACCTATACTGCACAAGAATTTTCTAGATTGTACAATTGGGATCTATAGTGCACAAGCACTTTCAAAATTGTCAAATCGGACCTATACTGCACAAGAACTTTCTAAATTGTACAATTGGGACCTATAGAGCACAAGCACTTTCAAAATTGTCAAATCGGACCTATACTGCACAAGCACCTTCAAAATTGTCGAATCGAACCTATACTGTACAAGCACCTTCAAAATTTTCAAACCGGACCTATACTGCACAAGCAGCTTCAAATTTTTCAAATCGAATCTATACTATACACGCACCTTCAAAATTGTAAAAATCTAACCTATACTGCGCAAGCATCTTCAAAATTGTAAAATCGGACCTATACTGTACAAGCACCTTCAAAGCTGTCAAATCAGACCTATACTGCACAAGCACCTTAAAAATTGTCGAATAGGACCTATACTGCACAAGCACCTTCAAGATTGTCGTATCGGACCCATACTGCACAAGCACCTTCAAAATTGTCAAATAGGACCTATACTGCACAAGCACCTTCAAAATTGTAAAATCGGACCTATAGCGCACAAACACCTTCAAAATTGTAAAATCGGACCTATAGCACACAAGCAACTTCCAAATTTTCAAATCGAATCTATACTGCACAAGCACCTTCAAATGTTTCAAATCGAACCTATTCTGCACAAGCACCTTCCACATTGTCAAATCGGACCTATACTGCAAAAGCATGTTCAAATCGGACCTATACTGTACAAGCACTTTCAAAATGTTCAAATCGGACCTATAGTGCACAAGCCCTTACAAAATTTTAAAATCGGACCTATAGTGCACAAGCACCTTCAAAATTGTCAAATCGGACCTATCCTTTGTTTATTTGTTTACGCTGTTATGGGTTATGTTTTTGTACGCATGCGCAACCGGAAGTTGTAAACGGTTACAAGGTCCCCTGAGTTTTATAAGTATATAGATAGACAAGTACCTTTTTCTTATTTATAAATGAAAGAACTCAATATTTTTATTAAATTTTCTGTTGTGCTAAATGTTTAGTACATCAGGGGGTAAGAATTTTTTGTTTATCTGGATGCTATAGTGAAGAACCACATTATTTGTTAGATGTAAGTTATACTACTCGAATATTTAACTGGATTTACAGTTTTAATAACTTAGGTACGTCATAGGTAAGATATTCTTTGTTTTTTCATGTGAGTACTATACTGCACAAGTACCTTATTTCTTGGGTAGGATAATGTGCAAGTATCTTATTTCTAATATAAAGATGAAACTACTCGATGATTTTACATAAGTTTTTCATATGAGTCAAATTCATTATTACTTGGATAGAATTCCTTGTACACATAAATACATTAACAAAGTAAGTGAACATTGTATGTGAATTTTGGAATATGACATCTATAGACATATACAAACATACACATTACGTATAATTCATAATGATCAGTTAATTAGTTTGGAGTTGATCTAAGACAAAAAAGATATAACCATATACAAATAATTAAAATTAATAATGATCGGTTAATTAGTTTAGGAGTGAATCCAATGCATACACATATATATATATAAACATATACACATCCTTAAAATTCATAATGATCGGTCAATTAGTTTAGGAGTGAATCCAATATATATATAAAATATACACATCCTTAAAATTCATAATGATCGGTCAATTAGTTTAGGAGTGAATCTAATACGTAGAAATATATAAACATATACACATAATTAAAATTCATAATGATCGGTTAATTAGTTTTGGAGTGAATCCAATAATAGAAATACATAATCATATACACATCCTTAAAATTAATAATGATTTGTTCATTAGTTTAGGAGTGAATCCAATACATACAAATATACAGACATATATATATACATAAATAAAATTCGTAATGATCGGTTAATTAGTTTACGAGTGAATCCAATGCACAGAAATATATAATCATATACACATAATTAAAATTAATAATAATCGGTGAATTAATTTAGGAGCGAACCTAATACATACAAATATGCAGACATATACACATAATTAAAATTCATAATGATCGGTTAAATAGTTTAGGAATGAAGTCGATACAAAATTCCATTACTGGATCTATTTACGTGATTATTGGAATGTAACAAATAAGCCGATATATAATATATCCTATATATTTGGAATATGACATTTTCGTTATATACAGGAAAAACATTTTTCCTCATTTATTTAATATAAAAGTGTTATTGTATAATTATTACGTAACATTTTAAGAGTCCAGAATATCGGAATGTTTTAAAAAAAAAAAAAAAGTAAGAAAAGGTGGAGCTCGAACTCGGAACACTGGCGTTAGTAATCGACGACGCTGCACAATGCACCAAACAGACAATTGCTTTCGTATACTTGTAAATTTACGAAATAAATATATCTTTGTTACAGATCGTGCGCATGCGCAAACGACGCCATGTGTCGTCAAGTTGTCATTTCTTTCAAGGATGAACCCCCTTTTTAACCCCCTTTTTGAATCCCTTAGCAATTGTTTTTGCTGATTATATACTTCTAATAAAATTCTGCACCCTATATGCAATCTTTTGAGCTATTGCACATCGTCTAACGATCATCCGTCTAGAAGGAGATACAATTTGAAAAACGGAGACAGACACACACACATACATAGTGAGTTTTATATATTAAATTATGACGACTGCATGATTTTATACATATATGAAAATACGGCATTGATTGTTATATAACATGTCGTTTATATATTATTCTTTAATTGGAATTCATTTTTGAGATGAGCATTATATATAATAATTTATTTTTATTTCGGACTATTATTCTCATCTTTAATAGTTGTTATTTTTTCATGTTTATTGGTTGTTGTTTTTCACGACGTTTCGGCCAACTATTCCTCTGGCCTTCGTCAGGTGGTCACCGCAACAGATAGGAACTTCGAATCTCCTAACTGCATTCTCAGCAATCACTACCACCCGTTTCACCACCTTTTGGTCAAGTAAACCTCTGGCACGCTTTGGGTAGGATTGAAACCACTATCTTCAGACAATGTCCATCTGGAACCGTAGAGATTCAACGTCTCTATCAACTGCGCCACGGGCCCCGAAGGGCGATCAAGGTTGAACTCCTTGATCTAATAAATCCACGTTTATTCATTATCTGATCTTCGGGTCCGTACCGATTGGTATATATATTATTCCTTAATTGGAATTCATTTTTGAGATGAGCATTATATATAATAATTTATTGTTATTTCGGACTATTATTTTCATCTTTAATAAAGATGAAAAAAAAAAAATCTTTAATAGAGAATCGCCCCGATAGTATAGACACTCGCCGTTAACAAACGTGTTCCTAGAAGAAAAATCGAAAGAAAAACTTAGTTCACTCGGTCGTAGAAAGGGCAGACAACATATCGTACGCCGCAACTACAACTTTCAACCGAAAAAAAACCCTCATACCACTCGTTTAAAAAATATTATCTTTAATGAGAAGAACTGACTAAAATGTATGCAAAATATCCCAGGGATGGTGAGCACACCTCCAACGGTCCAGATACCAGTCACCGGCAAATACCCCCCCCTCTCTCTCTCTCTCTCTCTCTCTCTCTCGCTCTCTCTTGACATCCCAGAGAAAAGGCTCGTTGGAATGTGTACTAAGGTTTGTGTAAAGAAGTTAAAACGAAAAGAGTTTTGGATTTCAGTCGAAGTGTTACAGCCAATTTAACGGCATATCAACCTAAAGAGAAACATTAACATTTTACATTTAATGAGAAGAACCAAGTAAAAAATGTTACATGCTAAATACACCGGAGAGAAAGTTGAAAAATGAAACAAAATCGTGTAAACTTATTCTCTTCCATTTCTGACGTATCCCCGATTCAGTCGCGGAAAGGGCAGACAACTCGTTTTATCCTAAATTACAGTATTCAATACAAGCAACTTGTAGCACTCAGTTAAAAAATATTGTCTTTGTAATCTAATTAGAAAAAAAAAAAATTCAGTATGCGTACAACTTTCTGCAGCCGTCCGGTTCTCTTCGCTACCCACCACTTGACTAATGTCCTCTCGCTTAATTTTTTTTTATAACGTCTTTTTACGCATCTAATTCATTGATAGGCAATTAATGCATATCAAACTACAGTGTTTGATGAGTAAAACCGAGTAAAAATGCTGTACGAATACACAAAGGTATAGGCATCAGCAATCAGCAAGCAAATTCCAGAGAAAAAATAAAGAACAGAACAAACATGCAAATCAACTTACTCTCTAAATGCTCTGATTTCACCTCGTCTCGGACATGGGAAGGGCAGACAACTCGTATTATCCTTCCTAACACTATTCAACGCAAGCAACTATAAGACTCACTTAAAATAGTATCTTTAATTGAAAGACTCAGCAAAAATGCTTCATTTTAACGGTCACCAAATGGTACATTAACTTAAATTTATTTGATTCGGTTCTCCATAGAGTCAAATAATCCCATAATTTCATCTAACATTACATAATTTGCTAAATTTGCCTTCCATCATAAATTGCTGGAAAATAATTAAGGAACTACAAAAAATAAGCTACAAAAAATTAATTAATGAAAACTTAATTAACAAATGAAAAAAAACTGGTTGACTTGATTATCAATTTAGCAAATCTGGCCCCAAATCCACCGAGAGTTTTTTGTCAACATCATTTGATGATGAATTGGTCGGTCACTTAATCTGTCCATTGACATGCGACATTTCAGGAGATTACACGAGTTTGACATTATTACATGGACAAAAGAGATTTAACTTAATAAAAAGACAAAAAGAAAAACAAAGAAGATAAAAAGCAAGAAAATACGAATAAAAGAAAAGCAAGACGTTTTTATAGCGTGCGAAGCTTTAATTATTTTTATTACGTTTAATCCCAACACAGATTTTTTTTTTTAATATAAAAATAAAACCTTTATAACTACGGAATGCTGAAATCTATACAATAAAGGTTGTGCGAGACAAATTTGTCTATATTTCGATATACATTCATTTATCAACTATTTTGAGTATTTAATAGTGGCAAGGGGTAAAATTAAATCTCCCGATCAGAGAAGAACGCGAGAGAAAAGAACAAACAAACTATATATGCATTAAAATGGTCTGATGTTGTTGCTTTTGTTAAATATTATCTAAAGAGAAATCATTTCTATTTGAAATCTATTTAGTATTATGCATATAAAATTGAGAAAAGCACGCTTGAAATGTTTCAACATTATGTGAATAAGCTATATCAAAACAAAATGGCTACCGAACTTACCTGACGTCGTGTTTATCTGAAAATAAGACTAAAGTTTTAATCTGAACTGATTTCTCATTTAAAAATATTAATTATTAATAATGTAAACGAATAATATTGAGAAAAAAAAACAACACAAATCATTTAAAAATTTTATACATATTTTTCTTACGTTCTCCTCTGACTGCGACCTCTAACGTTTACTACACTAAAGGTTCACAGAAAATTTAGTTTCCATGAACTGTTGTTGTGGTTGAAATTTGGAAACCATGGATAATTGAAAAGTAGCAGGATACTCTTATATCGTATAAACCCGAAAGATTCTATTGTTGGCATTGGTTTCTCCGATGTTTCTCTAGTCAGAATTATTTTTACAAAAGACATTGGATACTTACCTGAGAAACAACGAGATGGTTGCCAACATCCTAAATGAAAGTGATTTTTGTGGAACGAACTGGATTCGAACTTGGAGCAACCTGGTCGTCATTTTGTGTCGTTAGTCACTTAGCCACCGCCACCTCCCAGGGAGTGACCTACGTCGTGATGATTCGCGCCTGATTAAAAACAATTCGGAAATCTGAGCTGCAGCTTATCGCGCCACGAATACTTTGAAGGTAAGGCGAAATAAGTTGAAGAATTGCGACGATGATGTGGAAGCAGTGGCTAGCAGAATGTGTCCACATAAATATATTCGCCAAGAAACTGAACAAAACAATTGTAAAGGTGCAGTAAGATCTAAGCAAAGCAATCCTAAAACATTAAAAAAAAACGCAAAAGAGTTTCACAAAATAGAGTGGATTACTTCGATAATCACAAACACACATTTATTGATGAAAATAAAACCTTTAATATGTATAGAAGGCTCAGATTTATAATATAAACCAGGCTGAGCGCCCGGCGTTGCCCAGGTTGTGGATGTGTGTGTTGAGCAAAAAAAAAAAAAAGTGGTAGTAGGCAGGCAGGCTCAAACCCGTACTGCGAAGGAGGAAAAGAACGTGGAAAAATAAATGTGACGTCTTTGCTATTGCATCCATCGCCAAATAGGAAGTGACAAAGGTTTAAATTGAGGCTAGTCAATCGAAAAAAGGAGATGGCTTTCAAAAATATCGGCGAAAAAAAAAGAGACCCCTCCCTGTAGAAAAGTGCCCAGTTGAGAGTAAAGGAATTAATGTTTTTAGCCAATTTTTCGATATTTGTCATCCGAAGGGTTGTGCTTCAAAACTATTCCAATCTCGTGAAAATCCGTCACATCTGTGGAAAATCTTAGGCAGACATTCATACATAAATACATTTAAACAGATAGGTGAGATTTATATTATAGAAGATGAAGTGTCTCAGGCTGTCGTGCATTTCGATCGGTTTTCCATCATTCATAAAGAATAAAAAGTTAAACCTTTTAGCTAGAAACAAAATGTAGTATCTGTTATGATAATACATTTCATCTATTCTATTGTTCGTTAATGAAAGTGAAACCCTTCTAGACTGTGACATTTAAAACATTTTTTAACTTTAATTTTTATTTTTGTTCCTGTTATAATATGAGCGAGCGTAGAAATGTATGTATAACATCGCTTTGCGAGTTTTCCATGCGTGCGAATGTATAGCTGGTTTTCTAAAGCAACGAACGATTTCTGTGTGATATAAAACAATGCAGATTATTCTGACAATTCGAACCCGTAGTTACGGAGAAAAAGACAGGGTGGTGACGACGGAAGAATGCGAACAACCGCTTTGTTGACAGGTGGACGTTTCTCTCCGTTCTTTCTTTTGACCCAAAACAAAACTTTTTTTTTTATAATCATTGCACGAATCGGATTTTCTTTTTTCTTTTTTTTTTTGTTCGACTTACGCCATTTTACGTCATCCGTTAAAAATGGAATGCGTTTACTTCAAAAGCCGTTTTTTGCATTTTCCGAAAATCCGGCATTGCCCGGTTCTCCAAAACCCGGTACTGCCCGGCCAATTTATCCAACATTTCAATCATTAGTGTTTCACTTTGGGAACTGAATTTTTCCCACTTAAAAAAACAAACAAAAAAACAAACGACCTTGCGTCTAAAAAAAAAAAAAACGACCTTGTGTCTAACTTGATTTTCGTAGGGAAGTAAATAAGAACTGTTTCGCCGATTTTTATGATAATATTCAATGATTCGATGATTCGTTCATGGAATGATCCTGGTCAGGGAGGATTGATTCGGAAACCAACAGGCCTTTTTTGTCTGAAGCAGTTATAGTCCTTTCCAGTCTTTGAGTAATTGTTTTATTGTCAAGGCGCTGCTACCCATATAGTAAAATCAAATTAATATTTGTTTCTAATTAGCCAATTCCTCTTTTCAACCTTCCATCATGTAATTTAAAAATGTTTTTGATTCATTTGTTTTTTGTTTTTTTGCTCCAAAAATATTTATTCAGTTTAGGAAGATTGTTAGGGTGGAGACACTTTATACGAGGTCGTTAATGTAATTTTTGTGGATACAGAGTACACCTTATTCTTGTGCGTCATCTTTTATCTTACTTATCGATATTGCGCCGAATTTTCTCGTGGTGGGAAGGAAGTAAATATGGTCATTATATCTGTTTGTTTGTTTGTTTGTTTGTCTATCTGTCATGAGATGTAATTGAAACAAAAAGCACATCAAGATTAAAATCAAGATATAAAGTTAATAAACTTTATGTCTAGAATACTTATTCCAATTTTCATCCAAATTCATTCCATGTGTTTTATTCTAGAATATAGCTAAAATTTAAGACTTAAATTAAAGGGTCTTAAGAAGAAATTTAATTCAAGGAAAATGTTGCTTAATCGATATCTAGCAGCTATAGATCAAATTCAATGTAAATCTGAAATATCTTCATTTTCAAATGGGAAGTTGTGCCTATATTATGTTACCTTTAAAAACCCTTTGAATTTCTTTAAAAAAAAAAACTAAGTCAAGGAATACTTAATAATTGATGTCTAATTGTTGTGTAAAATCACATGTATCCGGATTTTCCCGAAGGCATAGTATATTTGCTCTCTTTGCATGAATTTAATTAGATATAGTCCACATTCTATACGCTTCCACTTACTAATTAGGTTACAACTTTCATAATAGGAGTGAACATCAAAATAGATAAACATATGCACATAGTAAACTTTATACAAATTGCGATATATCTATATTTAGAAAACGTTATATGTTGAGATAAACTTGGATTGGACCAACCTAATGACCAAGTTATATGTTTTTGAGAGGATGAGTTGTATGTTTTTGAGAGGATGAGTTAATTGTTGTAAATCTACCTAAGGCAAGTTTTCTTCTTTTGAGATTCAATTAGCAGCTGGCAAGAAAGTCAAAATCAATTAATGCTTTGGAATGCAATCGAAGAAGCCAAAAATTCAGTCGCCCATGAAACGAATCGACTGTAAGTCTTAGCCTCGTTTTTATCGCACATAATTTCAAAATTTTATTATTCTGATTATTTTAGGAGCAATCAATCTCATTTATCGAAGATATAATATTGATTGTCCTTCGAGATAAGAAAATATGTTGGCTTTTATTGGCCAGAAATGAGCAATCGAAGCATAAATAATAAACCTACCATATTTTTTTCTGTGGAAATGTTTCCAGACAAGACACGAAACCGCTTGATGTAAGGAGCTAACAAGAGCGAAGGATGAGTATCGCAAATACAGGAGATGCCAATTGGCTTTGGTCTTGAAAAGAGCAGAAGGAAAGCAGTCAGTAGGAAGAAATTAAAGTGTTGAAACTTTTTTTTTCTTTTAAACCAGACGAACCATATTATAACAAAACTGATAAAATACATATTTAACCCATCCGTTTGTCGATGGGATCTTACCTTATTGTCGTGGGGACGTTTCTAGCTCCACCGGTGTGAACAAACGATCGTTTGCCGGGGACAGTTACTTGATTCTTTATGCGGACGATTCAGTCCCACCGGCGTGATCAAACGGTATTAAAAAAACAATAGGACATACCTCAATGGTGTGGACCTACTCTGCTTGGCCGCTGTCTAACCCAGACCATCGCTTCCTAGGTCGCTCTAGCTGTGATGTCTACTTGATGTTGAATTCTGGTCGTGATGTCTGCTTTGGTGATGAAAAATAACACGCAACACATATTTGTAAAAAAAAAGAACTTAACTACTTTTTTGACAATATTATACATTAATAATAATAAAAAAAATCAATTAAATTACAAATGATTTCCTTTATCCTAGCCTAGGCTAACTTAGTTAATTCTTTGCGTGGGATTTAGGGGGCCCCCCCTTTCCTCTCCCAACGGAGACGCCAAAATACGTGTGTTTACTGCATGCTTTTCAGTCGAGAAAAAAAAAGAGTTCTGTAAAACTGGGATTATGGGAAATCTATTGCCTAACCCTTACGCAACAAGCCCCATCACCCAGTAAAAATATCTGTGTTACTACGCTGAAAGTGGCACCTTACATATAGTGCACCACATTGTTATTATAGAAACAACTCATAAAATTTTGAAGTGTTTAGCAAAGTAATTAACGCTAGATGGCCTCGTTGAAATTTCATGGTGACATCCTTCATCTGTTACACATTGCAGTCGTTCATTTTATGGACGTCTGATGCAAACAGACACCCCATGATATTTTATGATAACCCTTGGTCAAAATGAAAGATAGTTATCTAGGTACTCTAGTTACGGTATAGTTAGGATAAATCTACCTCCAAAACCCTTGTAGGAGTTTGCGATATATTCCCATTCTATTGATGTCCGGCACGAACGCAACCCCCACGATATTCTTGTATACTTTTGGAGAGAACAGAAAAATACAATTTGATCCTTGCCCGAAAGATCAAGAAAGTGGATTTTAGTTCAAGATTAACGTTTGATACAACAGAAGTATCAGATTAAATTAAAAAATATTCGTATTGAATCTTTGGCGATCTTGGGATTTTTAAAAAATAAGTAAAGAGTGATGACGTAAGCGTAGAAATTTAGATGTAACGTGAACAGATATCTCGCTGCGAAACGCCCTTAATACTGACCAAGTAGGTACACCCTCACCTAGCAGCATCTTACGCCCAACTTCCAATAAACGTTTTTAGATGTAAATAAAAGTTAAAAAATACTAGAAAGTCGTTCGGCGTTGCCCGGGGCGTAAGATACGCTTAAATATGATATTTTAATTCATGTAGATTACGTATTTATTATTATAAATACAATTCTCTGTCGATTATTATATTGAACCTAATATATAGTAGTGAGATCAGGACTCATATATATATATATATATATATATATATATATATATATATATATATATATATATATATATACACTAACGGCCAAAAATCTGGGACAGTTTAGTTGTTTTTTTTCAATTTCTCCAGAATATTCGGGGGGATGATTACAACTAAACACTCACACATTTAACATATCTCTTATGTTGATACACTGTATTAATTACACTTTATTATAAAGGATAGAAAAAAAAAGTTATGAGCATTTCAATATTTTTTTTATTAAAGTGGCCAAAACCATGGGACAAAGCAAAGAAAATAATTTATTGTGGACTGTGTAGTCAGTTTTATTCACTTTTCTAAGTACGAAAATGACGAATAAGTCGATTACGTCACTTTGTAGTCATTTCAGCCGGTTCAACCATCATTATGACACCTAAAATTGATGCTTCCGTCGAAAAATCAATTATTAAACTTCATGAGGAAAACCATTTAATACGGATGATTGCTGATGACTTGAAGCTGTCAAAAAGTAGTTGGGAGAGTTATAAAAGATTTCAAGAATAATGGGAAAATTCTACCAC
The DNA here is from genome assembly GCF_053919585.1 of Euprymna scolopes. NCBI lineage: Eukaryota > Metazoa > Mollusca > Cephalopoda > Sepiida > Sepiolidae > Euprymna > Euprymna scolopes. The sequence continues at coordinate 77,108,950 of NC_136498.1, forward strand.
CGAAGAAAAATGGCAGACCTCGAATAACTTCTTCTAGACAAGATCGATTGATTAAGAAGATGGCACTGAACGATAGGTTTTAGACAGCTGCCAGCATTTCTCGTGAACTACAAACCTATCATGACATCAAAGCGTCTCGTAAAACAGTATCAAGACGCCTGAATGAAATTGGTCTGTTTGCGAGATCACCAGCTCAGAAACCATTGATAAACGATAAAAACAAGAAACTCAGATTAAGTTTTGCTCAAGAGCATGTGTTGTAGACAGATGATTAGTGCGAAAGGTATTTTTACTGATGAAAGTAAGTTTAATGTGTATGGATCTGGCAGGAAGAAATTCATAAGGAGGTTTGCTGGCGAAAGATTTAATAAAAAATGCAGGAAGAAAACGGTAAGTTTGGTGAGGGTAGCGTAATAGTGTTTGGAATGATTTCTTGGGAAAGAACGACTGATCTGGTCCGTCTAAACACCAGAGTTAATGGAACAATATACAAGAACTTGTTGAGACATTATGTCATCCAAATACTTCGAAATTCTGAGTGTGAAAAACGTATTTTCATGCAGGATAATGTCCCCTACCATAACGCTAAGCATGTAATGGAATTTTCGAACGAGCAAAATGTGGAAATTTTGGATTGGCCTCCTCAAAGTCCGGACCTAAACCCCATTGAAAACCTATGGTCTACTTTGAGGAACCGTGTGATTGCATCTATCAATACTGAAGATTTGTGGCTAAAACTTAAAGAAGAATGGTCGAAAGTTTCACGTGATGAATGTCGCAATCTCATTCAATATTGCAGTAGAAGGTGCGCTGCAGTTATAGAAAATAAAGGCTTCTTCACTAGATATTAAATGTATGTCTACCAATTTTGGTATTTTGATGTTTCAATGTTCTTTTAAAATTTATTTTCTTTGTCCCTCGGTTTTGGCCACTTTAATTTAAAAATAATATTGAAATGTTCATAACTTTTTTCTATCCTTTATAATGAAGTGTAATTAATACAGTGTATCAACATCAGAGATATGTTTAATGTGTGTAAGTTTAGTTGCAATCCCCTCCGAATATTCTGGAGAAATTGAAAAAAAAAACTAAACTGTCCTAGATTTTTGGCCACTAATGTATATATATATATATATATATATATATATATATATATATATATATATATATTTTAAAAGTGTATATATAGACATTGAACAACCCAATCTTCCCATACGCACACATGTTTGTCCTTCCCGACATGGGTAGGATTCAAAAACTGTTCTCTTTTTCGTATGATCTATGACTTTTTCTTTTCTTGCATTTTTACTTCAATATCCTGAAGATGTCCTCTGAAATAAGGACGAAACGTTGATCATTTTAATAATTTCATTCGGTTTTTCTATTTTTCTTAAAACGTAACGTCAACCACCGCTGGTATTTTTATTTTTATTTTTTATACACACACACACACATACGCACACATACATACATACATACATACATACATACATACATATATATAACTGATAAAACCCAATATATATATATATATATAACTGATAAAACCCAATATATATATATATATATATATATATATATATATATATATATATATATATATATATATATATATATTGGGTTTTATCAGTTAAAATCGGAAGCAAAATATACATTCCTTAGCATCTGAGCCATGCCCATACGCATAGAGGCTCGCTGTTTGTTTGCTTGTAAATAAACAAACAGATCGAGCGGTGAGCGAATGTTTATTTAATGGACATTTGAAGAGTTCATCTGCGAGCATTGACCCAATGGGCCAGTGGTTAGAACTGCCGACTATTAATGCAATGGTTGTAGGTTCTATCCCCGGCTAGGGAAAGGTGGTAGTCAAGCCGCACGGATGAGTTGTGAAACAGTACTGTATGAGGATGACTATATAGGTATTCAGAGGTCAATACCTTTTTTAAAAGAATCGCTCGGTCATGGAAGACAAGATTCAAGCAAGCAAACAAACCCGGCGGTCTACAGAATTTTATAATTATGTAGATGATTATATAGATGAAGAATATAGGATAAATAAACTTGTTTTTATTGATGCAAGAAAATGCCTTACTTGATATGTCATGGTTTATGAATTTGTGAATGAGAGCAGAGTAGAATAAACACTAGTACAGATTGGTATCCCACAGGTGACTGGTACGCTTAGAAGGGTTTAATGCTATGTTAATTTTATAGTTCTATAGCGGTATGCTAAGACAACCTTTCTTTAAACGTTTATGTAATCATAGTAACATTATTTTGTTACCTGTGGCAAGCAATTACAAGCGATTATTTCGGAGTTGCCAAAATTGGGTCTTAATGAAAGAAAGACTGTTTCGCCTTTCAACGAATTTGTTTTTAGTCTTTCAAAGATGAAAACACGTTGCAACATCAAGTGCAAAAACCAAAAAACCAACAAACAACAACAACAACAACAACAACAACAAAAACAACAAAAACAATAAGGCGACAGCGGGAAAACATGTGTCATCAGGAAATGAACATTTATTGCTTGAACGTATTTTCTAATTAGTGTCACAGATTCTTACGCGTATTGTCTTGAATCGATTGCTTTTTGTAGTCTCTTGGTCCGTTGCCATATTCAAGCTGTGTTTTTCTTCAGTGTCCATTTACCTCCATTGAAACCAGAACAGTATTCGCTCTTTTAATCACAATTATATCTCGTGATATAGTAAAGTTTATTTTTCTTATTTTAAATTCTATATACTATTAAAAACGTCTAGTGTCTTGGAGACTTGTCTGTTCCTACCCAAACAGGAACATGTGGCAAAAAGGAAATAAACAAAGTACTCATTACTAATGCAGTAGGTTTTGCAATGTTGTCAATACATGCGTTGAAATGTCCAGTAAATCTAAAATGGGTTTTGAACATGATAATATGTTATAAATGGTAAGAAATCCATGTAATAACACGCAAAACATTACACACACGCACACACGCGCACACACACACACACACACAATTAAAAAACCAAGTGCCCTTTTTTTATAATAGCACGTAAACTGTAGGCATAAAGCGTATCCATGATATAAAATTATTATTTATCCGTTACTTTTCTTCGCCTCTAGTAAGTATCAAATTCTCAACCTCATGAAACTATCTCTTCGAACTGGTTGTTTAGGAACGGTTATTGCAGTTGCAATATGGGTCTAAACTGATAATTCTAACATGAAATTGGAAAGTTTTTAATCTAATCTTTATTCGTTGTACGGTATTATTATTATTATTATTATTATTATTATTATTATTATTATTAGTAGTAGTAGTAGTAGTAGTAGTAGTAGTAGTAATATCTACTCAATTGGAGTACTCACACAAGCTATCATCAAAGATTTCTCTTTGAGAACAGCTTGTGGCGCTCTCTGGAGTCTGAGGGACAATAAGTCTCCCCAGATTTCCAGTACTCTCCACCCTTTTCGATATCTTTTGCAGTTGAATTTGCGTTATCGCAAGAGGCGCTTGCCATTGATTTCTCGTTGGCAGTGACCATTGGTCTTCACTAGAAATTTGGGTCCCAAAAAGCCTCCCCAAAGTCTCAGTCCTCTTTGCACTCATTCAGCGGAGGTCTGGCTAGTGTTTTCACTCCTCGGTCAGTGACAAACACACGGACACACAAAAAGCTGTGAGTAATAAAACATGCAAGAGAGCTATATGCTCAATCCGTTAAATCTCAATTAGCTGAGCAGTGGCTTGGTTCCCACCAGTTCTGGCAAATAGCAAACAGGATCTTGAACAGAAGCGTGCGTTCTATCCCAACTTATCATCAATGGACCTGAGGTCATCTTGTCAGCATCAGACAAGGCCAGACTATTTGCCAAGAACTTTGCAGCTAATTCTACCCTATGCGACAGTGACTATCAACTCCCTGTATTTCCTCCTATAACAGACAACACGCTAGGTAACATACAAATATCTGTGCGTGAGGTCGCCAAGCTAATTAAGAACCTTGATTCCAGTAAAGCAACTGGCCCTGATGGCATTCCAGTTATAGTACTGAAAAAGCTCCAACCAGAACTTGCCCCCATACTTACAAAACTGTTTAAGCATTGCCTTAAGGAGAAGTGCTTTCCAACACCCTGGAAAACCTCATTAGTATGCCCTGTATTTAAGAATTCAGGTGAAAAGTCATCTCCCTCTCAGGTACAGACCAATAAGTCTCCTGTGTGTCACGAGTAAGTTGTTGGACTCCATATTAAATAGTAAAATAGTCAACCACCTCAACAGAAACAATATTCTTAGTGACATGCAATATGGTTTCCGCTCTGCAAGATCTACAGCAGATGTGCTAACGGTTATATCACATAGGATTAGTGAATCTCTTGACAAAGGTTTCCTTTCCAGGGCAATTGCTCTTGACATATCGAAGGCCTTCGATAAGGTATGGCATAAGGGCCTACTTCACAAGATTTCCATCTACGGTATCACTGGAAATGTTTTCTCAGTCATTAAATCATTTCTCTCTAATAGGTTCATAAGAGTAGTGGTTGATGGGCAGAAATCAGAAGCCCACAGTATTAATGCTGGAGTCCTTCAAGGGTCCATCCTGGGCCCAACTCTCTTCCTGATCTACATTAATGATCTCCCAAAATACATACTTAAATCATTCGTTGATATCTATGCTGATGACACGACCATCTATGGCAACACATCAAAGGTCGTAAATGACAAAGTTCTCTCAGATTCTCTCTCCTCTGATCTTGAGCGCATGGTACAATGGGGGAAGAGGTGGCTGGTCACTTTTAATGCATCCAAAACCAAGCTTCAATCTTTACATCATCAACGCTCTGATCCCCATCTGGCATCAATTGAAATGGATGGCTCTCTTCGGGAGGCTCCATGTTTTGACAAGCTTCTGGGTTTGACCTTTACTCCTGATCTGAAATGGAACACGTACATCAAATCTGTTGCCAGGAACGCTGGGAAAATGGTGGGATCCTTCTACTGCTCCAGAAGATATCTCACTACTGATGCAATTCTCTATCTGTATAAAAGCCAAGTACGTCCAAGGATGGAGTACTACGGCCACGTCTGGGCAGGAGCTGCTAAAAAGAGCCTATCCTGCCTTTACAGAGTACAAAATAGACTTCGTTGTTTAGTGGGGGATGCCCTTTTCTCTTTCATGCAACCTCTCTCCCACAGGAGAGACATTGCGAGCCTGTCTTTGTTTTATCGTTATTTCCATGGCAGGTGCTCGTCTGAGCTCCAATCCCTCGCCCCCCCCCCTCGCCAATCTTTCACGGGAAACACCCGTCTGGCTGAAACTACTGTCAATAATTTTCCCCACTCTTTATCTGTGCCTAAATCCAAACGTAGATTCCATGAGCAAAGCTTCTTTCTTAGAACTGCACGCCAGTGGAACTCTCTGCCGCTTGCCTGTTTCACACCTTACTACAACTTGGACGTCTTCAAGTCCAACATAAACAAACTCCTGACAAACCGCCCCCTTAAGTAAGACACTCTATCAAAACCCCTAATATTAATGATTACTACAATACTATCTTATTGATTACTGTACACGCAATAACCCTTATCCATGAGTGGCCTTCGGGCCTTGATAAGTGGTGACCCCCATGTAAAAAAAAACGTAGGAAGGTTAATTTATAATTATGCAGTTTTATGTACGTGTTTGTGTGTCTGTGTATTAAATAAAGAGATTATTTCGAAATGCATTTTTTCAAAAGATAGAACTCCATTTGCTATCAGAATGAACATTAAGTTTATATGCTAACATCAGTTTGCCATTTCACTTATTAGTAAACCAACTGAAAAAGGGAGCATATTTTGTCACCCACAGACTATTTTGCAATATTAAAGCTCTTCAGTGTGGCTAAACAAGCAATTACCTCAAGCCGGGCTAAAACTCAACGGTCTGCTGAGATAAGTAAAATCACAATAAATAGCATTGTCATTGGGGAATTGTAAGGTTGTTTCAGTTACAGACAGACGGGTGTGATGTACATTTTAATAACATCTATGTTCTTGGATCTTTCTCATAAATAATCAAACTCGAGCCAATTTCAATCATTACCAATTTTCATGGTGTTGTCTCATCGGCAAGTGTTAATTAACTCTTATCTTCCAGTGACATTGGAGCCTATCTATCTATCTATCTATCTATCTATCTATATATATATATATATATATATATATATATATATATATATATATATCTTTCTCTCTCTCTCTATCTATCTATCTTTTCCTCTCTCTCTATCTATCTGTCTCTTCCTCTCTCTTTCTCTCTCTCGCTCTCTCTCTCTTTCTCTCTCTCTCTTTCTCTCTCTCTCTCTCTCTCTCTCTAAAAAAAAATATATATATATATCGTATGTTAGATTTGTGGGAGAGGACTCTAGCAAAGTCCTCGATTATGGGAAAAATATCAATATAAGAGAATACAGAATACCAGAAAAAAGAAAAGAAAAACGCCGATATCGTCGGTTTAATATATAAAATAAATGAGAAAAATATCCGGAAACGCCATTTCCAACAAAGGGGCCGATATAAATAAAGGTTGAAGAAAGTCCTAGATTGTTGACCAGATAATGGTCCCCTTTATTTTAAATTTGACATCCATGGTAGCGATGATTTTTTTTTATCTTCTGTAATACATACATACATACATACATACATACATACATATATATATATATATATATATATATATATATATATATATATATATAGAGAGAGAGAGAGAGAGAGAGAGAGATGACTATAAAAATAGTGGACGCCCACACATAAGAGAATATCTCCGAAGATGTGACGTATCCCCGACTGACTCATCGAAGCTGCAAAGTACAGAACGTAATGACGTACTAGCACAAAAATAGCGCGGAAAATAAATTTCTAGAGGAGCTTCAAAAGCAGATGATGAGGTAGCGTCGTTTTAAGACAATGATCATCAAGCGTCATCATCAGCGTGAGACAACTAATATCCTGTTTGTTTTTTATCAAATCTACATTTGGAGAATTGCGTCACTATTGGGTGCATCAACGGATGAACATGTGATGTGCGTGTGCACGTGTGTTCTCGCATACTCGTTCTCGCTCTCTCTCTCTCTCTCTCTCTCTCTCTTTTCTTGTTTCTCTTCCTCTAGATCTATCTATCTATCTATCTATCTATTCATATATATATATATATACATATATATATATATATATATACATATATATATATATAAATGACATTTTCTGTGTGTGTCTGTCTGTGTGTACCAAATTACTCCAAATTACTCTGTTAAATTTCAGTCTAAAAACTCGACATTTGACATAAGGGGTATTAAGATTTGGAAAAATCTTTTTAATCGGTTTTCAGCCAGAAATTTTGCTACCAAAGAGTCAAAGGCCAGCGATTTGACCTTTGAAAACTCTACCAAACTCCGCCGCCAATTATGTGTCTAACCATTTAATATTTTAGATGTAGGTTCCTTGGACATTGATCAAACTTTTAACTTGATTTGAGCTCAAAACAATAAATGTTAAGGGATCAAAATTCGTGTAAAATTTTTAAAAAATTTGATCTCTCAGCCAATTTTTTGTCTAATCATTTGAAATTTTACAGAAAGGGTATTCAGACATAGGACAACCTTTTTAATCGGTTTTTGGCCGAAAATTGAGCTACCAAGGGACCAAAGTTCAAAAGATTTGACCTTTGCGGTTTCTAGCAAACTATTCAGCAAATTTTGGATCTAAACATTTGAAATTTTATATAAAGGGTATTCAGACATGCAGCAAGTTTTTTTAATCAGTTTTTAGGCGAAATTTTACCTGCCTAGAGGTCAATGTAGGGTACCTAGAATTTAAATATATATATATATATATATATATATATAGATAGATAGATATAGATATATATATATATATATGCACATAAAGTTATGAACAGTACATAGGGCCCGAGCAAAGCTGGTCAGAACTACTAGCATATATATATATATATATATATATATATATATATATATATATATATATATATATATGTATGAGCGAAATTAAATTAGGCAAATTAAAACTTACAGACTCAAAATCAGGAAAATCTGTTTTATATATATATATATATATATATATATATATATATATATATATATATATATATATAACTGCTTGAAAGTTTCACCGCTCACTCGTTTTTCGACTAAATTTCAAACAATTATTACAGTTTATAGATCACCTTCTTAGCTATAGTTCGTAAGGAGGTGAACGGTGCTTTTTATGACTGGTTTCCATAGCAACCGCATCGCTTAATCGACTACTGTTACTACTAATTCACTGTTGTCGCGGAAAGAGAAGTAACAAGTGAAACAGAGAATGAAAGCAGGAAAAGAAGATTATTGGGGTGAGTTGAAAGCAGATGAGTGCCGTACATTGTTATTACATATGTGTTTATGGAGGCAAAAAAATCATACTGAAATTAAACAAAGAAGCCTTGAAAAATCATGGATTACAATAGAAAAAGTCGAGCATGAAACGTAATATGGTTAAACTTAAACATGGAAAAGTAGTTGTTAAAATTAGAAAAGAAATGGGCAAGATATTCTAGTAAAAATATAATACATTCATAACTTAAAATATTGCAGCATTAAGAATTTTCTTTTTTAATTTAATTTACGACATTATATAATAAATTCTTAATGCTGCAATATTTTAAGTTATAAATTTATTATATTTTTTAATAGAATATATTGTCCTTTTCTGTTCTAGTTTTAACAATTAGTCCTTTACTTTTCCATGTTTAAGCTTAACCATGTTACTTTTCATGCTCGCCTTTTTCTATTGTATTATATATATACACACACACACACACACACACACACACACACACACACACACACACACACACATATATATATATATATATATATATATATATAATGAAGACAGTTTAATAGTAGAAGAAATGGACTCACCACAGCTACATATAAAAGGTATGAGTAATATATCTATCTTTTTCTGTCGGTCGGTCAGTCTGTTTCTCGCTGTCTGTCTGTCTGTCTGTCTGTCCGTCTGTCTCTCTCTCTCTCTCTCTCTCTCTCTCTCTCTCTCTATATATATATATATATATATATATGTATGTGTGTGTGTGCGTTAAACATCTTTTTTCTCTTAAGAATATTTCGTTAAATAAAATAGATGTTTTTTATGTATTAATTCTGGTTTAGATTCTTTCCATTTTTCGAATAACCATCTTCACTTCTTGTAGGAATGGCTGATGCAATCGCCCTAGCAAGGTCATGCTCACAGTCTTCTGGGACCAGGACGGAGTAGTGATGACAGGTTTCCTGGCAAAGGGTACCACAATTACAGGGGCCTATTATACTCCACTTTTGAGGAAATTAAAGGAAGCTATCAAAATCAAGAGGCGGGGCAAGATCAGAAAAAGTACCTTCCTCCTGCAGGACAACGCTCCGGTCCACAACTCGCATGTCGCCAGATCAGAAGCACGGGCGTGTGGTTATGAAATCCTACTTCATCCTTCCTACTCTCCTGACCTTGCACCCTCTGACTTTCACCTCTTCCCAGCCATGAAGTTGTTTTTGAAAGGAAAGCGTTTCCCAGATGATGCAGCCCTGATTTCTGAAGTCACGTCGTGGCTGGAGGACCAACCTGGGGTGTTCTACAAAAACGGTCTCCAGAGCTGCATCAAACGAGTTTCGTTGCTCTACTGCTATGGGAAGTGGGTCAGGGGAATTACTTATTGCACGCCCCTCGTACATTCATTTCATTGGTTTTAACATATTACTACTACTGCTGCTAAAGTTGATTTTATTGATATTGGGGTTTTAATTTTTATTAGTAATGCTTCTAGTATTCTAGGTTTTCATTTATTAGTTGTCTGTTCAAAGCATAGATGTGTAGTCAACCAAAATATTCCTAAATTAGGCGAAACGACATTATATATATATATATATATATATATATATATATATATATATATATATATATATATATGAAATTTATTACTGTGAGTCCAGAATGAGTTTACAAATTGTTTCAACTAGAGGAAAATCCTCAAAGAGGAAAAGTCCAACTAGCATCGTCAGAATTCATAGATGGACTAAGTTATAAAATCAAATAAGAATGGAAAAATCGTAGATGAAGGGGAGTTAGAAAAGAAGGAGGGAGTGGTAGGGAGAGGACGTTGGAATTTAAAGTAGTAAGAGTGTATACAAGAAGAGAGAGGGGTTTATAATTTAATATTAATTATGTGTAAATTCTTATATACGTTTTTTTTAATTTATAACGGTTTAAAATTAATTTATATATATATATATATATATATATATATATATATATATATATATATATATAAAGGTAATGAAATTAATTAGATTACAGGTTGGTGAATCGAGTGGTTTGAAGTCTTATAGAGTACTGGAAGGAAATATTCATGTAACACAATCCCAGCAAAATAAACTTTCTCAAAATACTAGACAGAGAAAATAATTTATATGTTCTAACTTTATTTAAAAAGAATCACCTTTCAAATGAAATATATTGTTTGAATTAAGAATACATTTAAACATGATATTTTTAATTCAAACAATAAATTTTACTTTGAATTGTGATTCCATTGTGATTCCATTTCCTTTAATGAAAACCGTTTTCTGTCTTTGTTGCAGACCATCTGCTAGCTGTGCAATTGTGTATAAATCCTAAGAACACGTCTGAGAGTGGCACAATGTTCAACAAGCGAAATCAGTACAACTCATGCTCTCTATCGATTCAAGTTATGACAACAGGACCATTGCCTGCTGCCTCAAAATGCATCGCTGGATTGCAACGCATAATAGAGACGTGTCCAGGGCGATTAAAAGAAAGTCATGGTTTTTGGTATGGTTTCAAGTAAGGGCCACATTATGCCACTTCATCTCTTCGAAGTCGGCTTGAGTCAACACCAAAGTGTACCTGGATGCACTGGAGAGTGTGATGATCCTCTGGTGCAATCAGATGGCCGCTGGCAGACTTTGGGCGTGTCAGCAGGACTCGTGGCCGGCCCACAAGTTCAAAGAGACCCAGGCTTGGCTTCAGAAGGAGTGCTACGACTTTCTACTCTGATCCCTCTCCTCCTTCAACCTGAATCCTCTGGACTACTTCGTATGGTCATACGTCGAGAACATAACCAACATGTCTTCCCACAACACCAAACCAAGCTTGATCGCCGCCATCCCTCAAGTATTCGCCGAGTTCCCGCCGGCGCTTTTGGACTAGCTGCCAGTTCCGAACACGCATAAAGGCGGTGATTGAGGCTGAATGCGGCTACATTGAATAGATGTCAGCTCTACTACATAATCAAGTTATCTGAATTTAATTTTTCAATAAAAATTTAAAAATAAAGCTGTAGAACTTTTTCCTTAGTGCGTCACTTTTATTGTTTCACGATAAAAGTGTCGCCCTTTCTGAACTATTTCCGTTGATTCGTTGATTTTTAACTATCTTTCCTTTAATGAAAACAGCTAATATTTTAAAATTCTATGGAATAAAGGAAACTCCATTCACACACACACACACACACACACACACACACACACACACACACACACACACACACACACACACACACACATATATATATATATATATATATATATATAGTAAGTTATAAAATATATATGGTAATTAAGCTACACAGAATATTCCACGTTTCATCCACGCTAAGATTCGGCAGGCTTATGCGTAGATGAAACGCGAAATATTCTGTGTAGCTTAATTGCCATATATATATATATATATATATATATATATATATATATATATATATATTATAACTTACTACCTAGCTCTACCTACGTATTTAGCACTGTTGAAGTAAGTACATATTAATTTATGTGATTAAATGAAGTAGTCATTCATATATATATATATATATATATATATACTAGCAGTTCAGCCCGGTTTTGTTCGATCCCTATGTACTGTTAATAACTTTCCCTATGTGTGAATACACTTTATGTAAAATTTCTAATGTTTCGACCAGAAATTATCTAAGTAATCTGGAAGAAAGAGAAGAGGTAATATTTTTTTTTTTAACTTTGTCCCCAATTTATTGTTTTGGTCTCAAATCAAATTGAAAAGTGTTACCCATGTCCAAGTTACCTACATCTAAAATTTCAAGTGTTTTGACTCACAATTGGCGGAGAAGTTTGGCAGAATTTGGGAAGGTCAACTTTTTCAACTTTGACGTTTTGGCAGCGAAATGTGTTGCCCAAAAAACTGATGAAAATGCTTGCCGCATGTCTAAATTACCGTTATGTAAGATTTCAAATGTTTAGACCCAGAATTGGCTGAGTAGTTTGCTAGAGACCATAAAGGTCCAATCTTCTGAACTTTGACCCATTGACAGCTCAATTGTTTTTACCCAAACCGATTAAAAAGCTTGCACTATCTCTGAATACTATTTATGCAAGATTTCGAACGTTTAGACTAGAAATTGGCTGAGTAATTTGCTAGAGACCGCATAGGTAAACTTTTTAAAAACTTTGACTCACATTTTGCCCCGTTAACATTTATTGTTTTTGCCTGAAATCAAATTAAAAAGTTTGACCCATGTCTAAGTAACCAACATTTAAAATTTCAAGTGTTTCAATTGGCGGAGCAGTTTGGTAGAGTTTTTGAAGGTCTACTGTTGAACTTTAATCCCTTGACAGCTAAATTTCTGGCCGAAAACAAATTAAAAAGACTTTGCCAAATCTCAATACCCCTTATGTCAAATCTTGAGTCTTTAGACTGAAAATTTACTTTGGTAGGGAAATGGACACATACAGACAGGCACACAGACAATTTCATATATATATATATATATATATATATATATATATATATATATATATATATATATATATATATATATATATTACATTGAAAAATGCGAGCATGAAAAGTAATATGGTTAAGATTAAACTAAAAGTTAAAGGAAAAGGACTAGTTGTTAAAACTGAAAACTGAAAAAGACCAGATATTTTAGCAAAAAATATAAATTCATAGTTTAAAATATTAGCATTAAGAATATTTTTAAAAATTCAATTTAACATTATATATATATATATATATATATATATATATATATATATATATATATATATATATATATATATATATATATATATATATATGCTCGTATTTTTCTTTGTAATCCATGATTTTTCCAGCCTTTGCTTTGAAATAATATTTTCTTTACCTTCTGTTGATTTTGTCTGCCGGGACTTTCTGCTTGTGCAGTAACAGCATTTCTCAAATTCACTTGTGAATTTAGGCTGTATAATGCATTAACTTTATTCAAAATTGCTTGTCCCTTCTTCCATTAGATATTTTCGATTATCGATTATCGATACTTATCGAAGACATTCTGATACAAAACACTATCTAAGTATACTGTCAAAAACATATAGTACATTTGTGTGAAAAATTAAAAAATATTGTATCAGCCGTTTCGGAGTCCATATCGAACGAACTCACACATACGCACACATAGAGAAAGAGGAAGAGAGAGAGAGAGAGAGAGAGAAATGTAACAAAATATGGTTGCGCGTATGTAAATGCATAAGAAGTGACGTCACCAGTGAAGGGGGGAATGGACTATAAAAAAAGGAGAAAGACAAAGATCTCGACAGAGATGAGATAACGTTTTAAATCCCGGAGAGACACGGAGAACGTTCTACGTAACGTAGGTGATGTCATGTCTGTAACGATGAAGTCGTTGTACAAACGCAAAAAGCGAGTTGGAATATTTCCTGTCTTTTTGCCTACTTTTCGACTGAGGACACAACGTGTGTACAAGTATACAACATTACAGAGAGAGAGAGAGAGAGAGAGAGAGAGAGAGAGAGAGAGAGAGAGAGAGAGAGAGAGAGAGAGAGAGTAATAATAAAATAATAAATATTTATTGATTTAAACTTCCAGTAAAACAAACACCTATTGATCACGCAAGTGTGTTTTTACGTTTGAGAAATGTACATTTAAGATGTTTTTTTTTACGGTAATCAGGACAAAATAACCATTTTATTGTCAAATATGTAGAAATTTATTAAGAACTGGAATCGGAATCGGCAATTGTATCAGAATCGAGAATTTAGTACAGAATCGGTAATTGTCTCGGAATCGGGAAAAATATTGGAATTGTCCCATCACTCGTAGATAACTATTTTTATCTGATACGTAAGCATATTAAAGAAATTTTATTTGGAAATGGAGTTTTCCCCTCGCTGTATAAGCAGCCAAGCTCCAGATTGTTAAGAGTAGAATAAAAAAAAATAATCACCGACGCCCAATTTTGATGGCCTTGTATCAAATTTGAAGGCGAAAGAAATGTCAAAGTAAGCCGGTGATTTGGATCCATCATCTTTCCACTCAGTACAAGTAGAGTAATAAGTGAAAATAATCCAAGAGGAAAGAATGAGTTAAGAAAGAGAGTAGCTCATATAAGCTAGTAACATTTTAACGTTCGTTTCGATTTCTATTTATAGTTCTTATAATAAGTAGGATAGTCCGTGGAGTAAATGTGGTATTTTGGCAATTGCTGAAATAAAAATGATGAAATGAATGAAAGAATGAAACAGGCAACGTTGGGAAGATTGGAAAAAAATATGTTTAAATAAGAATAGGATAGGATAGATGCGAATTTGAAAAGTGAACCTCTTATCGCCTCTTAACATATGTTTTAGGAGGTGACAGTTGTCTAGTAGTAAACGATACAGACTGACAATCTGGGTGTCACAAGTTCGAATCCAGTTCGGTACACAAAAATCACTTTCGCTTAGGATGTTGACAAACTTCACGCGGTCCCTCGTGTAATACTCTGTATCTTTCCAGAAAAAAATTCTGACTAGAAAAATTTCGGGGAAACCAATGCCAACAATAGGATCTTCGGATTCCTACTATATGATGATGAGTATCTTTATCTCTAGTATTATATAAAAGTCACTTTATGTGTATAAGTTCATTCCTCATAGGTTCCGAAACGGTTGAGCCTATCTTTTGTAAATTTGACAAAAAGCTCATTTATATGTCCAGCAGCGTTCTTGGATATGTTTTGTACAGAAATTCATCCGATAATATCGGAAACCGAAAACATCCTTTCTTAGAACGGCACGCCTGTAGGACTCTGTTTCGTCTGCCTGCTTCCCTCCGGACTACAATTTGGATGTTTTCAAGTCCAATGTTAACAAATTCCTAATGAACCGTCCCCTTAATTAAACACTTCATCAAATCTCCACACTAACATAATGTACTTGCAATAACCCTTATCCCTGAGTGGCTTCCGGGCCTTGATAAGTGGTGATCACTGTGTAAAAAAAACAAAAAAAAAAAAAAAAAAAACCATCCGATCTTAAAAATAGCTTTTCTCTCTTACAGATTAAAAAAATAATTATTTTTATGGGGGAATATTTTACGCTACACCTATAAGAGAGATAATAAAATTTTAACAAATCGTTTCTTCTTAAAAGAAACGGATTGATTATAATCTGGATGCAACTTAGTGGTAGAGCATTCGACCACAGATCGAATGATCCCCCTGTTCAAGCCCGGGCGTACGATAAAAGAAGAAGTACCATTCAAAATCGCTGCAAATCATTTCTTCGTTTGCATATTTAAAACTAAGTATTAATCCGAAGTGATTTTTCCAGGGCATTCATCGTCAAACCCAAATATCAACTGACGTGTATTTGATGGACGACGTTATCATAATTATTTTTTTGTTTTATTTGATTTATTTTTTTTTTCTTTTGCGAATTAGTCTCCCTGGCAAATTATTCCTCATCATATATAATAATCATAGAGGATTGATTCTATAATAATACATACACAGTCTGCATCAATTAAAACTATCATGTGTAATCGTATTTTAAGATTAAGTAACGCCGGACTGCCAGCTAGTATATTATTAAAAACATCTTTGCTCGCTGCGGGAAATCTACTGCAGCAAATTAGCCTGTATCAGCGCAAGATCTTATCGCACAATTTCTATGTAATGATTATTAATTAAGCTAAACTGGATGATCGCATTACTATTCATGAATACTTATATTGCCACGCGTCCGTTTCTACCCAGTACCTAATTTTTATGCCTGAATAATTTATTTATGCATAATCAAAGTTTGACAAACGTGTATAATTCCCAGCATTCCTCTCTGAAAAAATATGTGTACATACGAACAGAAATCGACAAAGGCCTCTAAAGAAAGAAGGAAAGAAAACACTCCTCACTGAGTGACCCCCAAAACACCCTAATCTCTAAGTGACCCCCTTCTTCAGTGGCCTTTCTAAGTATGTTGGCATCACAAACGTCATTCATTCGAACGTTGGCGGCAGAAGTGACCACATGGGTTTCGAAGACCATGAATAAAGATAAATATTATATGTTCATTTTATTAGGTTGGTGCAAAAATAATATCGCTTTTTGACGTTCAACTATATATACAAAAACGACATATTTTTTGCACAAAAAATAATATATAAAGCCATAAATGAATTAAACACTATTTTCTCTTTCTTTGTGTGCATTTATTTAATTTTTCTACATTTATTCAGGCATATTTTCACCATCTTTTTTCCTTATTATTTTAAAGCAAATTACTAAAAACTTATTACTTTTTTCATCATGTGTAATTGATAATAACACTTCTATCTATAGTAGAGGGTAATTTCTAAATAGTTTTATGCTAATTTATTTAGAAGAGGGCAAGACTTTATTTAAGTGTGATACTTATTATGTTTCCAGCCATAGGAGTGTGCTGTGAAACTTGGTATTTCTCCCCTATGCATAGTTACCCCTTTTATAGCGATGGATCCGTAGATTTAGATTTTGTCAAGTCACTTATCTGGGAGAGGGTTGGCTTTGTTATAAGGCCTATGTTTTTGATCCATGTCACTGCGCCGAAACACTAGGGAGGGGGGCCTCCTCGGTCATTTGACATCCTTCCTAGAGCTGGTGACATCACCAATTCTACAGTTTGCGAACTATATCGTTAAAGGAGTGGATGAGTTTTGCTTATCGGCACACATGCATACTTATTCTGTGTCTAATTGGTCAGGCACAATTACAAGGGACTCGCTTGAGACACTTTGTGCCTGGCCTTAATTTCTGCCGAGGACAACAAACTATGATTTCCTATTTGATATTTGATTCTCACAAAACGTAACAAATGAAGTTTCTTGTATGTTACTCATAGCCAATTGAATTGTTTAGACCGTTATTACAAAGGTGTTGCATAATATACTCAAGTTAAACTTTCCATATATATATATATATATATATATATATATATATATATATGTGTGTGTGTGTGTGTGTGTGTGTGTGTGTGTGTGTGTAAAAGTCCTAAAACCATGAGAAGACCCCCACCTCTGCTAAGATACTTAATTACTAAGTAAAGGCCGAAAACAAACAAAAACATAACTGCCCATAATGCTGAAGATGAAACATTTGTGAAAGGCAAGCCCTTTACTTCCTATTCCCTACTTGCTTAAATTGTTTAAATATAAATCGTATACTTGCTAGTTCCTTATGTATGATACTTAAATAACTGGAACGTTTCTTTCCTAAATATCGATTTAAAAGGGCTGGTTACTCTGCCTCCAAGACACGTGCATGTGTCAGTTTTGCACGAAAAACATCAATCCTTACAATCCCAATATATACTAATACGATATATTTGTAGGTTAGATCACCTCTTGTTCCAACTGAACAAAACTTTCTCCTCAAGCCACTATAAAAGCATATACATCACACTTTGCACGTCTCATGAAAGAAGGCATTTATTTTCCGGTTCTTTATCTTAGAAGGTAGAAATTTAAATATTGATACTAAACATCTTTACAAATCCATATTAGTAGACATGCATTATCTATAATATATACTTATACTCCAGAGATTATCCACAAGATGGATACATACATAAGCCATAGTTTGAACTTATACCTAAAGTTATATTAAGTAGAAATTCCATATTTTAATTAAAATGATGGACAAAAGTACTAGTGATTGTCTCTACATGAAAACTAAAATTTGAAATTTGAAACTCATTTTGAACCGTACCTTAACTCCTTATACTATACTTTTTTTACAGTGTATTTATTAATTCACAAACTATATGTAATACTCGTTTAACTTCAGTAATACATTAAACCTAACCCCATTACTCATACATACCTCCAGGCCCGCCACTCATAACGTTAATAACCAATCTTTATCTTATTTTGAAGAGTGCAACTTCATAGCAGGTACTAACTGCCTTTGATACTAATCTGATTAATCCTAAGTACCCTTGCGGGGGCGTAGAAAACCTGGCCTTAAAACCAGGTGCGGGGCTAACCCTTTCGGTGCTGATGAACCCGTAGATCTCGACAGGTCACCCATATAGACAGAAAACTCCGATCTGAAACCTGTTACACTGACTTTATACACCTTGGCACCAAACGGGGGAGGAATGCCTCCTTAGTGCTGGCCGACAACCTCCCTAGAGCTGGTGACTCGATCAAATCACCGGGTTTGAACAAGTAAACTGCTTAAGGAGTACCTGGGCTCTGCCTATCGCCCGGCTTCCATACACCTTCTTTGCCTATTAGCCAGAAGCAGAGATGCGATCACAGGGATTCATTAGAGACGTTCAGTGCTTGGCCTTGTTTCCTGATTAGGGCAATGAATGCCGTCCCCTACACCTGCCTCATTCCCTCTTCCTTAAAATTGGGTATCTTAGGGGTGCTTGTTTACTATGTATGCTAACGTGATTGAACCAGGCCACTCTTGTCTGACAGATTTCAGGGTACCCGTTTGAAAATTGTCTAGCTGCTCTATTCCGACTGACTGTACAGGATCCCTAACTCTTTGGTAGCGTTTAGAGCGACTGCTCTATCATCAGTTGTATAATATCGGGTAGGTTGTAGTATCATGTCGCCCACGAAAAGGTACCCTAAACTCATCTGCGGTAGACCCTACCGAGGCCACATTCCCGTAGAAGGAGTCGGCTGATAGTCTACTTGTGTGGCATCATGGTGGCAATGCACATCCTCTTTGTCTATCGTCCTCATCCTAAACTTAAGCTATAAAAATGACAGCTCAATCCAAAAATAATGATCAACTAGACACACATTGAATAACACTTCACCTAATCCCTTGAAGTTTGCATTTACAAATATCCGTGGACTTAGAACTAACTTAGACGAGAGACTCATTTCTCGTAGCAAACTCTCCGGATATCTTAGCGCGAAGTGAAACTAACTTGCACTCCTCCATCCCTTCTAACCATTTAACATATTTGATTACCTTCCACCTTGTCGTAAAGATTCTGACAGACACAGGCACGGACTTGGAGTCTATATTCGTAACAGTCTCCCCATGACTCGGGAATCTAAACTAGAATCAGATGACTATGCCTTCACGTGCTTTAGACTAGTTTTACAATATAGCATTAGCTACTTATGTTTTCTTTATCGTTATTCCTTAACACAAGATTGCGCATTAATAAATCACGTCTCTAACAATATAGATGTAGCACTCTCCCTAGACACTAGCACCCAAATACATGTATTTGGTAACTTTAATGTCCACCCCAGTAGTTGGCTTGGCTTGGCTTCTCTAACTACACTGAATGTATATACAATACACCGGATAAAGCAGGGGAGGCTAGGGCAGTAGCCTAGGTGTACCTAAAGCATTTGACAGGGTATGGTATGATAATCTTCCCATGAAAATCAGATTCTATAGTATTACTGGACGAATAATATACATAATTAAATCCTTCTTAAGTAAGAGAATTATCGAAGTTGTCCTCGATA
>NC_136498.1:77133759-77193759 GCF_053919585.1 Euprymna scolopes
CAACTCCCGTAAGTCCTCATTTAGAATGAATGATTTTTCTGACAAAGGGAGAAGAAAAAGCTGTATTCGAGGTCGGCAGTATTTTTGCGTAAGCAGTCATCTTAGATGTCGGACATTTTCTGTTTCTATGTCTATTGTTGTAGCCATGTCAGTAATAAAGTTGCTGGAGGTAAATGTTTTACTGGGCTGACGTTATCCGCCTGATAGTCAGTGACTCGAACCTTGGATTAACCACTAGAGAGACCGTCCTATCAGCAGGTGGAAAGTACTATGGATGCTGTATTGCCATTTGATGAATGGATTTTGGACCATACAGTAGCTTCTGGTGGGACTTCTTGATACCATATTGGTGGTAATTGTTACAGCTTGACCTTATCATGAGGTACAAAAATATTTCTTCATTTTTGTTTTCGCCTTTAATTTTCCTCTCTGTCCTGCTCCAACCAAGTCTGTCGACCTATTTCACAAACCCTAAAACTCTACCATGAAAAGTCTCCAAAAAAAATTCAAGATTGAACCCAGAACTCCAACGTATACTCGCACTACCATGTCTCCTTCTCCAACTTCAGGGTCTACGTTTCAACTTTCCAGAGGTTGAAACCCAATTACAAGAGACCAAACCAGACCTATTATTTCTAAGCGAAAATGGCATTGGACGAATATTTTCCTGGATGAGTTTGTAATTAAAGGATACTCTAACTTAACATCAAAATCTGACCTCCAAGATTTACATGGGCATGGAATATGTACCTACATTAGAGATGGCTTTTCATCTGGTAGGAACATCTCCAAAGAAGACCTTAAATTACCTTGTATGTGCTTCTGGGTTGCACTTGCTTACACCACTGCGTTTATATTTGGCCTATATCACCCCCGACAACAGCGGAGTTACTATGTTTAGAAGCATATCTGATAAAATTGACCACATCGTGTCTGCTCATCCTTGAGCTAAGATTCACATCTGTGGAGACTTCTATGTTCACAATGTAGAATGGTTAGCCCACTCAAACGACAGATGATGGGGGGGGGAGGTTCTGTCACGATTTCACCTTTGCTTATGAACAAACTCAGGTTGTTCACGAACCCACTCGTGTAACTGACACTGACGGTAAGTATGCAAGTCTCCTAGACCAGTTTTTCCCAACTTGCCCTGAGCTATGTTCATACTCTGTCCTGTCTCCATTGGGATCTTGCAACAACTCTTTTGTATCAGTTAAGATAAAAACGAAATGTAATAAGTCCTCAAACATACCTCTCCATCATACTGTATATCGATACTCTATGGCTGACTAAGATAGCTTCTGTACATTTACATCGTGTTCCATGTTTGAAAAGAATGTGTTTTCTATAGTATCAGACCTGACGGAATGGTTAATTGTAGGTGTAAACTGCTTCCTACACTTTAAAAAATTCCATCAAAAACCCAACAACCAGCTTTGGTTCTCTCCAAAACGTGCTGATGCCATTGCGCACAGAAATCACTATTTCCATTGCTTCCAACGTAATATATATACTGAGACTAAAGTCGCTTTAGCGCTGACAGAAAATACCGTAAAAGAGTAATAAAGAACGAGAGAGAGAGAGAGAGAGAGAGAGAGAGAGAGAGAGAGAGAGAGAGAGAGAGAGAGTTGTATGCTCAGTCCATCAAATCCAAAGTAGTTGAGCAGCGGCTGGGTTCCCACTAGATTTAGCAAATAGCAAACAGGGTCCCGAATAGAAGCGTGTGCTCTATCCCAAGCATCATCAATGGATCTGAGGTAATATCGTCAGCATCGAACAAAACCAAACTCTCTGCTAAGATCTTTGCAGCTTATGAAGACCGCATTTGCTCCAATATCTGAAAATACGTTATGCGACATATAAATATCTGTGCGTGATGTTGCCAAGCTAATAAAAAAATCTTGATACCAGTAAAGCAACTGGCCCTGACGGCAATCCAATTATAGTGCTGAAAAAACTTCAATCAGAACTAGCTCCCATACAAAGCTGTTTAAGTGTTGTCTTAAGGAGAATTGCTTTTCAACACCCTGGAAAACCTCATCATTATGTCCCGTATTTAAGAATTCAGGTGATCGGTCATCTCCCCCTCAGTACAGACGAATCAGTCTCCTGTGCATCATGAGTAAGTTACTGGAATCTGTGTTCAATATGGAATTAGTCAACCAGCTCAGCAAAAACCACCTTCTTAGTGACATGCAATATGGTTTCCGTTCTGCTAGATCTACAACAGATGTGTCAACGGTTATATCTTATAGGATTAGCGAGTCTCTCGACGGAGCCTTCTTTTTTAAGGCAATTGCTCTTGACATATCAAAAGCCTTTGATAGAATATGGCATAAAGGTCTACTCCACAAGATTTCCAGCTATGCTATAGCTGGAAATGTCTTCTCAATTATTAAATCATTTCTTTCTGATAGGTTCATAAGAGTAGTGGTAGATGGGGAAAAATCAAAAGCTCACAGTATTAATGCCGGAGTCCCTTTAGGGGGCATCATGGGCACAACTCTCTTTCTGGTTTTATTCAATGATCTCCTAAATCACATTCTAAGATCATTCGTAGACATCTATGGCAACACTTCAAAGGTTGTGAATGACCGAGTTCTTTGATTCTCTCCCCTCTGATCTTGAGCACATGGTACACGGAGAAAGGGAATGCAGGTTAATTTTAATGCATCTAAAACCAAACTTCTATTTGTACATCATCAACGCTCTGATCTCGTCTGGCATTAATTGAAATGAATGACTCTCAACTTGGGACGGCTCCAAGTTTTAAAAAGATCCGGCTCTAACCTTTACTCCTGATCTAAAATGGAACTCGTACATCAAATCCATTGCAAGGTCACTGGAAAAATGATTGGATCATTCTACTGCTCCAGTATATATTTCACTGCTGATGCAATCTCTACATGTTAAGAACTAAGTACATCCAAGGATGGGGTACGGTTGCCACGTCTGAACATGAGCTGCTAGAAACAACTTATCCTACCTTGACAAATAGTTAAAAATAGACTTTGTAGCTTAGTGGGTGGGGGTGCCATTTTCTCTTTCCTGCAACCTCTTTCTCACAAGAGACGTTGCGAGCCTGTCTCTGCTTTATCCTTATTTTCATGGCAAGTACTCGGCTGAGCTCCAATCTCTGGTCCCCCCATCGCCAAATTTTACAGAAAAACATTCGTCTATCTGAAACCACTATCAATAATTCCCCCTCACTCTTTATCTCTGCCTAAACATAAACGTAGATTCCATGAACAAAGCTTTTTTCTTGGAACTGCACGCATGTCGAGCTGTTTTCTGTTTCCGTGATTTTGAGCTAACTACAATATGGCTGTCTTCAAGTCAAACGTAAACAAGTTCTTGATGAGTCATACACTTAAGTAATCTAATTTACGAAATTTCCACTTCTAACGATTTCTACGTATTGTCCCATTGACTACTGTACACCCATTAACTCTTATTTTCGATTGGCCACTGGACCGGCCTGGATGAGTGGTGAATCATTTGTAAAAAAAATGAATAATAAGTAGAATATCAAAACCTTACTTTTAATAACTATTAGTGTGTTAGCATATAAAATGATATAAGAATAAGGATACATAAAAAAAAAAACTTAAGGAACTTTTGGTGCCAGACAGACAAAAAAAAAAATAAATAAAATAGGAGGAAAGAAACTTAGCCGTACAAATTTAAAAACAAAATAATTACTTAATCTAAAGAAGATTTGGCTATTTTATTAAAAAATTTGATAATGAAATAATTGCAATTTACACACACACACACACACACACACACACACACACACACACACACACACACACACATATGTGTGTGTGCCAACGTGATTATGCCGTATATATATATATATATATATATATATATATATATATATATATATATATATATATACTAGCATGGGTGCCCGGGTATTTGGAGGTGTATGTTGAGCAAAAAAAAAAACGGTCAATTTTTTAAACTTTTACCTCTATTATGACCCCTTAAAATTTATTGTCTTGGGCTCAACTTAAGTTATTAAGTTAGATCCATGTCCAAGGAACCTATATCTAAAATTTCAAGTGTTTAGACCACACAATTGTCGGAGGTGTTTGGTAGAGTTTTCAAAGGTTAAATCATTTAACTTTGACCCCTTAATCGCCAAATTTCTAGCCAAAAACCGATCACATCGATATTCCCAAATCTCAGTACTCTGTATATCAAATTTCGAGTCTGTAGACTTAAAATTGACAGCGTTATTGCGTAGGGAAATGTACACAGACAGACATACAGATACACAGACAGACAGACACACAGACACGTTCACTTATATATATATATATATATATATATATATATATATATATATATATATATATATATGGTATAACTATTCGTATATGTTTAAGCTTAAGACAGATTCAAATTATTTCAGCCGGAAGTTGTACACGTCCGTTGGACTGGACTAGTCTAATGTACTATTTCACTTTTGGCTGAGAGAAAGGGAGAAGGAATCATACTTTTCCTAATGGTAATGCTAAAAATAATGTCATAGATCCGCCAGGTCTCCAACCCCACCTCCTTAAGCGCTGCGCCAGCACACACTGCTGTCAATATAGTGAATCAGTAAATTACGCTGGAAATAACATGTGTTTAATTCTTGCTCTTTCAGAGTAAATGCAGTTCAAGGTCGTTAACTAGCCAATCAATGAAACAATCTGAAATGCGTCGATACGCGATCGATAGTTGCTCATACAACAAAAATACAGACAGGGGCATTTCCTGTTGATTTCGATGCATATTACGATTAATGAGTCATGCGTGTTCATTAAGTAAATTTCGGTATTTTTTTTATCGATAACTATCGCAGATGAAGACTCCCTTACCTAAACAGAAAATTAAAATAAATGTGGTAAGGAATAGCAGTGTGTGCGAGGCATATCGTAGGAGACTGTTCGATACGGCAAGGATGTGTGACAATAGTACTATATCAATTAATTAATTATTTAACCTAATGCATACAAGGCTATATGTCTTTCTATCTGTCTGTCTATTTGTCTCCATTTTTCAAACTGTTTCTCCTCCGAAACTAAAAGTCGCAGAGCAGCGTTAGGAGCGTCAAATGATTGGATTTTTTTTATTTTACGGATCGTTCTTTTATAGGTCTTTAGCAGGTTAAAATAGTTTTTAAGAGGTCAAAACATGGTCCAAAAATAGTTATACATTTTGCACATTCATCTTAGTTTATTTTTGATTTTTAAATTTTATTCATTTCATATGCGTGTCACGTCAGTACATTGGTAACGTCACCATCTTTGAATGCTGCAGTTTTGATTTCGGTTTCGATTCTAGCTGATGGCACCCAAATACTTTTTTTTTTGTTTACTTTTTGAAATTACGACTCTATAACTATATATACGAAATCTTGACAAATTAAAATATTTTAAGCGTATTTTACGACTGGGCAAGCCCCCTCCCCATTAGTTAAACATAATCATTTGGTCTGTTTGTTTTTTGTTTTGCAGTATATCAACTCTTTTCGGGTTAATTAATGGCGAATCCGATTATTTTGATGAAAGCTTTCATGCTTCAAGTTCTTTATATCTTCAAATATTTATTCATGGTGTTTGGTTTGGTTGTTTTGCAGAGTAAATTGTTGCTTTAATTTTTGCCGTTGCGTAACAGAATTAAGTTTTGCAAAGTGAAAGGAAAAAACAATAACATAAATGTTTGCTGCATTATAGATCATGAAGCCCAATATCCCCAGACAGCCTGATCTGATGGCACCAGAAAATATATTTATATTAAAAAAAGTCAACCATTTTTAATCAATTTTTACTTACTATTATTCACCCCAAACAATGCATATTGCAACTTTGATATAAGGGACTACTATTTGGTACTATGTAGGGCATCGAGCAGTGAGTTCAAGTTACATGTAAATTTACACACAGAGGCAGATAAAGGGAAGGAATTCCATACAAAATCTGAGAGTTCTAGAAATGAATATTTTCCGGCATTTAGAGACCTGTTTTTTTTACACGGGAGTCACCACTTATCAAGGCCCGAAGTACACTCAGGGATAAGGGTTATTGCGTGTACAGTAATCAATGAGATAGTATTGTAGTAATCATTAGTATTGGGGGTTTTGATAGAGCGTCTTACTTAAGGGGGCGGTTTGTCAGGAGATTTTTTATGTTGGACTTGAAGACGTCCAAGTTGTAGTTAGGAGAGAAACAGGCAAGCGGCAGAGAGTTCCACTGGCGTGCAGTTCTAAGAAAGAAGCTTTGCTCATGGAATCTACGTTTGGATTTAGGCACAGATAAAGAGTGGGGAAAATTATTGACAGTAGTTTCAGCCAGACGGGTGTTTCTCGTGAAAGATTGGCGAGGGAGGACGACCTTGATGTAATGAATGTAAATACATCCGGGTTTCCCCACACAAGAATATGATTGGCTGGCCTAAGCCATAAATACGAACGGGTATCGCAGACTGGAGAGACGTCGACAAATACGCTGCAATCCTAAAGCTTAAGCATATTACCAGCTGTGAACATCCGATGGTATTGCTCGATTACTGTAATCAAAACTACAGCCTATCCTGCCTTGACAAAGTACAAAATAGACTTCGTGGTTTAGTGGGGGATGCTCTCTTCTCTTCCCTGTAATCTCTCTCCCAAAGAAGAGACGTTGCGAGCCTGTCTTTTTATCGTTATTTCCATGACAAGTGATCGTCCGAGCTCCAATCTCTGGTCCCCCTCGCAAATCCTTCATGATAAACACCCGTCTAGTTAAAACCACTGTCAGTAATTTCCCCCACTCTTTATCTGTACCTAAATCAAAACGTAGATTCCATGAACATAGCTTTTTTTCTGAGAAGTGCACGCCTGTGGAATTCTCTTCCGTTTGCCTGTTTCCCACCTGACTACAACTTGGACGTCTTCAAGTCCAACATAAACGAATTCCTGATTAATCGCTCCCTTAAGTAAGACGCTTTATCAAATCTCCAATACCAACTATTACTACGATATCATCTCATTGATTATTGTTCACAAAATAACCCTTATCCTCGAATGGCTTACGGGCTTGACAAGTGGTGATCCCCATGTAAAAAAAATACTCAGCTACTTCTTTATATATAACTTTCTCGGACATATCAGATCTTTACAGTGAAGGGGCGATATTTTACTGCATATCAGGTTAATAGAGGGTATTTCCGTCGAGGAGGCACAGTGATATTGAACTAACTGACTTTAATACGCGACACTTCGAAATTCAAATGTAATTTTGTAAATTTTTTTTGATTGGCGAAAGAAATTATTCTGAATTTAAGTTTAAATGTAAACATTGCATCATGGAATTATGATATAAATCAGTCAGACAGTGACCTTGTTATTCTTTGGCCAGGTTCTATTTAGTGCTAGGAAGTACAATCTCCCAGGCTTTAACTTCTCTTTAAGAAAGTATTGGTTATTGCTTATCATTTATACTATATGTGTCACGTATGTATTGTAAGCAATATAATTCTAAAACTCTGTGGACCTTGCTTGCTTGCATCATGTCTTCGACGATCGGGACATTCCATCTCTTAAAAAGGGATGACAGGTGAAGTTATATATATATATATATATATATATATATATATATATATATATATATAATTTAAAGGAGATTAGAACAATAGTCTAAAGAGCTGAGTGTATTTCAATGTAACAGTGAAATTACTAGTTTAATTAAAATACAGGAAAGAGAAAGTGCTCGTTGTAATTTAGATATATAATAAGCTCGATAGGTAAATATCCTAGAGCTAATTCGATGTCCGTAACTTGATGTCTACCACAATAAAAAGCACAGTTTTCCGAAACGATCGTACAGATAATTGATTTTGTTGTTGTTCCTTCTTATGAAACGGATTTTTAATTTAATTATAATTTGATTTTTAAATTTTAAATTATCAATCACATTACTTAATATATATATATATATATATATATATATATATACATATATAGATATATGACTATCAAATTTCATCACATAAATATATATATGAAAATAATATTTTATGCGTGAATTTTCAGTATTTACTTTAACAGTGCTCAATACATAGGTAGAGCTAGATAGTAAGTTATAAAATATATTTTTTATAGCTTACTATATATATATATATATATATATATATATATATATATATATATATATATATATATTATTGTGTATGTTTGATTAAACACGACTGATTCGTCTTTTTTCCAATTTTGCTGATAATCTTTTCTGTTCGCCGAGCGGCCTTTCTTGTTTCGGCTTGTAGGTTATATAGTATGGCGCCCAGTGGTTGTTGTTCGGCGATATTCTCTAGCGCTCTTCATCGGCACTTCCCATTATCCTCAGGAGTTGCTGCTGCTGCTGCTGCTGTTGTTGTGTTGTTGTTGTTGTTGTTCTTTTTCTTCTTCTTCTTCTTCTTCTTCTTCTTTATTGTAGGGGAGAATTATTTTATATTTTGATTTTCTCATTTTCTTAATTTATTTTATATTTAATTAATTAATTAATTAATTAATTTATTTATTTATTTATTAGTTGTAGAAATCAAGACAATATTCAATTAAAAAAATTGTTGCCCTGTGTAATAATTAAACTTTCAATACACAACATGTTATACACGCACACACCTTCAACCGTGAGCACTTTCCTTCTTGTAAATAAATATTGTTTTTTTTTATGTTAATGATGAAAGTTATTATTTTTATATTCTTTATGCATTTTTTTCTACTGATTTAACAAGGGTCCGCGGTAAAATCATTAAATTTTCCTCCAATCCAATCTGACGTCAATAGGGTCCAATTATAGTGTATCCGTTGTGAACAAAATGAGGGTGTCAAATTTCTATACGAAAATGTAATTATATAACTTTATTATCGGTGGCGGCAAAGAAGCGTGGTTAAGTGGGAGAAATGAAGACGCACAACAATTCGACGAGTTGTTCTCCGGCTCAAATAACCAACCAACTGACGACATCAATTTCTGGTTGTTATTGTACAATAATTCGTACCCCCCCCCTCTCCGTGCAAACGCTGATGTTAGACTTTACTATCAAATTTTCCAGTCCCCCTCTCCCGTAGCAGTTAATTTGGTGACAGAGTGTTTTTCTCAATCACTTAATTTTTACGGGTGGTTCCAGTCAACAATTATTTTATTTTTGACAATCTACTATATTTGTTTTTCCCAACCAGGTTCTCACCACCACTGATTATTTGAACTTTTGACAAGAAATCACGTTAGATTTTAATCTTTCGGCCAATCGTATGTTACTCCTTCTGGGCAGGAGCTGCTAGAAAGGACTTGTCCTGCCTTGATAGAGTTCAAAATAGACTTCGTAGCCTCGTAGGAGATGTCCTTTTCTCCTCCTTGCAACCTCTATCTCACAGAAGAGATGTTGCGAGTTTGTCTCTGATGTATCGTTATTTTCATGGAAAGTGTTCAACTGAGCTTCAATCTATGGTCCCCCCTCGCCAAAATTTCACAAGAAACACTCGTCTAGCTGTAAACACTATCAATAATTTCCCCCACTCTTTATCTGTGCCTAAACCTAAACGTAGATTCCATGAACAAAGCTTCTTTCTTAGAACTGCACGCCTGTGGAATTGTCTTCCGTTTTCCTGCTTTCCGGCTGACTACAATATGGTTGTGTTCAAGTCTAAAGTAAATAAGTTCTTGATGAGCCGTTCCATATAAGTTATCAAATTTACCAAATTTTCATTACTAATGATTACTATATTGACGAATTTCTACTGTACACTCTTTAACCCTTATCCTTGAGTGGCCTCTGGGCCTTGATAATGTGGTGATGCCTATGTAAAAAAAAAAAAAAGTGCAACTACTTCTGTCAAATATTTTCTTCAGTACACTCAGCCTGGATATTTGACTCAATTTTCAATTCAAATCATTGCTTACCGTAGATGCAATCGAAAACAAGACTTTTCTGTGAGTTAAGGAGAAAGGAAGGCAATGCATAAGAATTGAACGGGTTATTCTTCTTTAACTCAAATAGCCAACCAACTGACGATATTAATTTCGGATTGTTATTATATAACATTTTGTCATATAGCACTCCTGCTAACATTCACTGTGGAATTTCACTAGCAATTAAAGCATTTTATCCGACAACGGGATGTTTTTTCCTCCGAATACTTTTTACAGGTGATTTGAATCAGCAATTATTTTTTTTATCTTAACTCTTTTCTGATGTAAAAATTTCAATGATAATATTTTTGTCGTGTTATAGATTAAAAAAAAAATAATATGTGACCGTGTCGTGCATCTATAAACAGCAAATTTAAAAATTAAAAAGAAAATAAGATAAAAATAATAATCTGGACTTCGGATTCAGGTGTATGACTACACAGGGTTCTTATACTCCCGGACAATGCCGTGAGGTGTTAGCCAGTTTATTACTAAAAGAGAAAAATATTTGTTTAGTGATGGAAAGTCAACGCTGTTTCATTTGGATGCTGGCGAAACGTTTGATAATGATGAAACGTTTGAAAAGGAAATGAATTTCCTTGAAATGAAATTCTTAAAGTTAATTTCCTTTAGTGAGAGATGAAAGCAATGGCAATCAAATATCGAATGAAAGAAGCGAATAATTAGTGGCTTAAACTTAAATTTGTCGAATTTATAACGAGTCATGGCAGTTTTACAGTGGAATTACTTTAGCTAAGTAAGTAAAAGTGTAATTACTGCTCGTTTTAATACTAAACAATCCCGTTTTTTTTAAAATTAAAGGTCAGTGCTAAGATTAATGGCGCAGACGATTGGTGCTTAAACGAGTTGTTATTTTCTGTAAAATGAAATTTATAAAGATTATAAACAAAGACTAAAAATACTCATAGGGATTTTGTGCACTAAGCGAAATTATACAAAAATTTCCCATACATTCCAAGACAACGTCAGGTCTGCCTTCTAGTATAAATCTAGGATCTTTTGTAAAGAAATTTAAAAAAAAAATACTTTCGCCACTCTTAAAACATATAAAACGTTGGTTGTGGTAAAAAAAAAACAACTTTTATCACTTAGTCAATAAAATTCAGGTCATTGAATATTTGACAAACAAATAATTATATTTATATTTTTATCACCATACATACGCACACCGGTGGATGTCTTCATTTCCCAATTTATTACAGCTTCGTACTAACCCTAATCTAACCCAATTTTAACCCTAAACATAATGAACGCGCGTATGCAAATGCATAGGAAATGACGTCAGCGGTAAAGAAAAATACTATAAAAAAGAAAAAGAGAACAATCACGTAAGAGACGTGGAGCACGTTCGAGATTAAGTGAGAGGCGTCGATAACGCTCGAGAGCAGGCTCGAGAAGGCAATCACGTGGGTGACGTCACGGTCGTAATAATGAGGAAATATATAGTGTATCACAAAAGTGAATACATCCCTCACATTTTTTCAAATATTTATCTTTTCATGGGACAACACTGAAAAAATGATTTTTGACACAATTAAAAGTAGTCTTTCTGCAGCATATATAACAGAGTTAATTTATTTTCCCCTCCAAATAATTCAAAATGTAGCCATTAAAAGCTAAATCCCTGGCAACAAACGTGAGTACACCCTTTACAAAAAATTGTCAATATTAACATAAAGCATTCCAACTCTCAATATTTTGTGTTGCCAGCATCATTATCAAAAACTGCTTTTACTCTCCTGAGCATGGAGCTTACCAGAGCTTCACATGTAGCCACTGAAATGCTCTTCCACTCTTTAATTACGACGTCGCGGAGCGGGCGGATATTTGAGACTTTGCGCACATCCGCCTTCTGCTTGAGGATGCCCCAAAGATGTTCTATTGTGTTCAAATCTGGAGATATGCTTCGCCAGTCGATCACTTTTACCCTCAGCCTCTTCAGTAAAGAAGTGGTTGTCTTGGATGTGTGTTTTGGGTCATTGTCATGCGAAACGCTGCTCTGTGATCCAGTTTCTGAAGGGAGGGGATCATGCTCTGCTGCAGTATTTGACAGTACATGTTGAAGTTCATGTTTCCCTCAATGAAATGTAACTCTCGAATATCTGCAACACCCATGCAGACCCAGACCACGACATTCCCACATTTCTGATGTTGTATTTAAGTTAATTTGTCCTTAGTCAAAACAATTTTTTTTCTACCGCCAGAATTCTACTTTTTGGGAGAACTGGTTCCCCTCCCCATTAAAAACGACCTTTGATGAATATACAAATATATGCAGTTATATGCATAACTGTATAAAGTATACAGTATTATTAACAGTGAGTGTAGTATGATCTACGAGGGCATTCTAAAACTAATGCCTCCTATTTTTCATTCCTACTGCGCGCGGATATATAGTCGTTTATATACCAGATGCATAACAGCGCGCGGATATATAGTCGTTTATATACCAGATGCATAACAGCGCGCGGATATATAGTCGTTTATATATCAGATGCATAGAACAATGCATAAATGTACAAAACGTATATTATTTATACTGTAATTAGTAGTATTTATAATATAATGTATTATTTGTAGTATTTATAATATAATGTATCATATGATGAATATAGTATGTTGTACGGGATAATCACGTTGACATATCGGTTCTCGTTAGATCACCGAAGTTAAGCAACGTTGAGCCTGACTAGTACCAGATGGGTGACCATTTGGGGATTCTAGGCGCTGTATGTGCTTTCCGCTTATCTCGGCATTGTTTCCGGCCGTTCTGAACTTCCACCTGCAACTGGTATTCAACAATGTCGACTCAGGAGAGGTGTGGTTAAAGATTGCGCAACTCTTACCACAAAAATTTCACGGGCAGGTAGCCTTACCGTGGGTATCCAAAGTATGTCACGACTGAAGGAAGCCTCTATAGTATAATGTAGATTTTCGGGCTGAGATCCGAGTGCAGTATCTGTTCTGATGCTACATTTAAGATAATTTGTCCTTAGTCGATGTAGGGGGAACACTTTTATACTAAGGCAATTTTTATTTTTGCTTACTGCCAGAGTGCCCCTTTTTAGGAGCTGGGTTTCCCAATATAAAAACACGACCTTATGTCACACATTGCTCTCGTGGGGAAGCAATGGAATACCAGTAGAATGTATAAATGTTCTTAAAAATGATTGTTAGAATCGCACCGTTCCATCATAACAATAGAACACTACAACAGCAAGTATATAACAGGATCTTGCAAAAAAAAAAAGAGAAAGTTTTCTTTAATGTGAAATATCTCCCGTCCTCGAGGAAGGGAATTTTATCCGAAAAATTAAAAACCAATGTTAAGAATCAAAATTTAATAATAAAAAAGAATATTTGCATTTTATTCGTTGCTTATTACGTTTTTTTTTTTTTTTTTTTTTTTTTTGCTTAATTTTCCAAATTTTAATAAAGGTTTTCAAGATGGCGAAAAACAAAACAAAAGGCGAAAGAACTTTTAATATACCTTTATAGGCGGGGCATGTTTTAAATATCGACGTAAATAGATTTGGTTTATTGGAAGCAGGATGTAAAGATAAAATAAAACGATTTTACTTTTTTTTTATTTATTGTTATCTCGGCGTATTTAAATTGATTCTCACGAAATGAGAATTCGACGTTTTGAGACAAAAAGCTGGGTGGATTTGATTTCAGCATAAAATATTTCGAACACGGATTTCTATAAAAGCTCGCGGAGGCACTCAACCAGGATACACGCGCGGGTGCGTGGTAGAAATCGATAAGTTGCAAAATTCTATAAACGTTTCTGTTGCATTATATATGTACTAGCAGTGTTTCTTTTTAAATTTTGCTTACCTAAATATAAGCTATATTGCTATAATAAGATAAGGGGCTACTCTGGCTGAGATAATATTTATAGCAATAATCTTGGGAGGGAGTTTGGCAGCAAGATCTTTGTTCATATTATATTTGAATTCTTGCATGTTGGTACGGTGGAGGAAAGAGGAAGCAAATTCCTAAGGTGATCCCACGTATCTATCTCCATCTCTAAAATTGAACAGAATCTATCGACTTCTGCAGGGGTAGCATTTTGCTGCTTGCTAGATTGCTGACAGCACGGTTAACCATTTCTCATCGAACTTTCCACTTAAATAATCAAAATATGATCTTTCACTTCTTATTTCCAAATCCTTTGGTTGAAACCTCATTAAACTATTAACATTTAGTTAATCAGTGCGACCTTGTTGTGTTGATTAGTTTCGAAACTGTTCCTAGTGTTTCTACAATTATTACCGTAGTTTTCATGCTTCGTGGACCACTGTAGCTTTCTGGTAAATCCTGTTTTCGTACACAATCATGACCTAAAGATCATTTAAGCAGAAAGACATTCTCTATCATTCAATCACTTATACAATATGTATATTCAAATGAAACAATTTAAACCAGTTTCAAATATCTTTACACCAATTA
The DNA here is from genome assembly GCF_053919585.1 of Euprymna scolopes. Taxonomy (NCBI): domain Eukaryota; kingdom Metazoa; phylum Mollusca; class Cephalopoda; order Sepiida; family Sepiolidae; genus Euprymna; species Euprymna scolopes. Next base: position 77,148,183 of record NC_136498.1, read on the forward strand.
TCTATATATATATATATATATATATATATATATATATATATATATATATATATATATATAACTATCTCTTTCACAGATCGTATATTAATATTTATATACAAATGTTAGATTGTAACAGTTTAAAAACGTATACAAACATTCAGGCTTAAACGTTTCCTTTCTGTAAAATGAAGTGAACATTTTAGGTTATTTTTATCACCAAAGAGATAGCAATCAAATACCAGAATCCATTAACAAGTTATACATATATATTTTCGTCTGATTTCTACGTTTATTCATTTGTAAAATAATGTGTGAAATTTGTCATCATCATTGTCTACAGCAAAAGCGTGAGTCTTATAAACAAACATTTTATTTTAAAAAATCCAGCCGTTTTAAACGCTGACCTGTTGGATTTTGTTTTCGTCTGATTTCTACGTCTATGCATTTGTAAAGTTGCACAAACACTGCAACGAATGACTGTCTCTTCTACAAATTGTGTATATTGGATTGTTTTTCTTTTTTATTCATGTTAAATTCATTTAATCGTATCCATCATCATCATCATCATCATCATCATCATCATCATCATCATCATCATGATTATTGAGGATTTATGCCGTTTGGATGCTCCTTCATGTATATTCTACATCTACGTGCATGTGTACGTGTGTATATGCATATGTGTGTACATGCGTATATGTGTGCGTCTATGTGTGTATGTGTGCATGTGTGTGTACAGGCGTATGTATGTTTGCGTGCATGTGAATGTATGCATGCATGTGTGCGTTCATATGTTTATTTGCATGCGTATGTGATTGGAGAGGGCTCCCGTAAGCCATAAAAGCAACCCCTCTAGGAGAAACAAATCTCTGATTTAAAACACCATATAGCGGAAGTTTGACTTGTTGCTGGCTATCTTGCTTTTACTTGTTGCTGGATCTCAACATTTTGAACCGAGAGAGAGAGAGAGAGAGAGAGAGAGAGAGAGAGAGAGAGAGAGAGAGAGAGAGACTTAGCTGCCGTACAAAGAAAACGCTCTGTAATAAAATCTTTGTATAGATAGTCCCTCAGAGATTTGTCCAAAAAAATAGGAAACAAAAAAGTCCCGTGGCGATGGAAAAGTTGTGACGGGTGTAGGCCTGAAAAAATGGAAGCGTGTAATAACTGATCTGCCACCATTGTATGTATGTATGTATGTATGTATGTATGTGTGTGTGTATGTATGTATGTATGTGTGTGTATATATGTATGTGTGTATATATGTTTATGTGTGCATGTATGTATAAATGTATATTTATATATATATCTATGTTTGTGTGTGTATGTATGTATATGTACGTGTATATATGCATTTATATTCATGTGTATGTATATGTAGGTATATGTATGTGTATGTGTGTATGCAGGTATGTATATATGTATACGTGTGCACATATATGTATGTGTATATGTGTGTGTGTATATGTCTGTATATGTGTATGTGTGTGTATGTATATATGTATTGTGTATGTATGTATATATGTATACATGTGTGGTGGTCAAGTCTGGTGTGGTCGTGTGTTAAAAGCACACAGATGTCTTAGCGTCATACAGACAAATCAACCCCACGTGCACCTCTTGACCACTGCCACGGAGACGGGGCTCTGATGAACGGCGAGTGTCCTGCGCCGTATAACTGGACCTCCACTGCCTTGTGGGCCAAGGTTATTTAACCAAATGCTAAGGGTTAGCTAACCCTGACAGAGACTTTCAGAGGAGCTTAGACCCTGTAAGCTGCGGCATATATGACCCACCGGCGTGTGGAATATGCTCTGGTGCCCAGCAACCTAAGTTCCAATCATGGATCCAATAGCATGGTGGGTTAAGAGGGCTCCCGTAAGCCGTGGTGAAGGCAATCTCTCTAGGAGAAGGAAAACTGATATAAAACCTGCGGTGACTGCTGCATCCAATGATGTTGACTTGCTCTTCTTTTTGGTTCAATGTGACAGTTGTTTAGAAAGTGGGATTGTTTCAGTGCAAAGTTTTTCCTTGCTATAAAAAAGCCTTAAGCACAGGCATTGCTTGATATAAATTAGATACACTTTTTACCATCTCGCGTATCTCGATAGCAAAATGGTTGGCTGTAGCCTAAAACGGCAAAACATTCAATGAAGTTGGCAAATATAGTTATGAACGTAAATGACAATAGGGGAACTGGAACTTCCAGCAGGTGTCTCAGGGCTCCATAGTCTGGGCCCGGTCGTCATCAAGCTATTGCGAGGAAATATATGACAATAACCATCGGCTGTTGGAATGTGCGGACGCTACTTGACTTGCCATCAGCAATAACGCGTCCAGAGCATAGATCTGCTCTTGTATCTAAGGAACTTCAACGTTATGACATGGACATAGTTGCTCTGTCTGAGACCAGGCTGGCTGATGAGGGACAGTTTTCTGAGTTGGCTGGGGCCTACACTATTTTCTGGAGTGGTAGAGCAGATGGATGTAAGAGGGAGACAGGCGTGGCTTTTGCTATAAAGGTATCAATTCTTTCTAGACTGGAAGAACTTCCCTGTGGCGTGAGTGACCGAATCATGACTATGAGATTACCTCTGGTAAATGGTCGTTATACAACTTTTTTGAGTATTTATGCTACCCACTATGGATGCAACAGGAGATGAAAAGGTTGCTTTCTACCTTGCTTTGTGAAGTGTAATTAGACGTATTCCCTTTGCTGATCTTCATTCTTGGAGATTTTAATGCTAGAGTTGGAGGAGATTTTGAAACCTAGGATGTGCTGGGTAAACATGGAGTGGGCAAGTGTAATAGCAATGGTCTGATGTTGTTGCAATTTTGTTCAGAGATGGATTTTAAAATCGGTAACACCGTGTTTCAACAGAAGGACAAATACAAGACCTGGATGCATCCTGGTTCCAAACAATGGCACTTGATAGACAAAAAAACGTGAGTGTTCGTGTCATGCGTGATGCAGAGTGCTGGACCTACCATCGGTTGGTCCGTGCAAAGGTTAAGTGTGTTGTGAAGCCCAAGATGAGGGGACCTGGTGTAACTATCCCAAAGCAACTTATTGTTGCCCGTCTAAGGAACAATATTGTGAGGGATAAACTAGTTAAGGAGATGGAAGAGATTGACTGTAAAAAGACTTGGCCTGCTTTTAAGGAGAGCGTAAACATCAGGATTGGTTCAATGAGAATGAAACTGAAATTCAAGCTCTGCTTGATTCAAAGGCCAGGGCATTGCATGCTTATCTCGGGGGTGGTTTGACGCATGGTGAGCAAGATCGATTGAGGGACAAGTTTAAGGCAATCAAGCGTTAGGTGCAGAGGAGGTTGCGAAAAATGCAGGATGAACGGTGGAGGCAGAAAGCTGAGAAATACAGCTTGCCTCTGATTGGAACAACACCAAGGTCTTATACAGCCTACTGCGTGCGGTTTACGGACTATCCAGATCACCTATCACTCCTTTGCGCTCGATGGATGGTGGGGATCTTCTTCGAGACCCAACCGACATTCTTCATAGATGGAGGGAGCATTTCGATGACCTGAACAGGCCTTCTTACGTTGATCAGGAGTTTGTTAGGTCAATTCCTAGTACTCTGGTCAAGGATATCGTGGCAGAGCTTCCTTCTCTCCAGGATGTTGAAGCAGCTGTCTATAAGCTGAACAATGGAAAGTCCCCTGACCTGAATCGTTTGCATGCAGAGATCTTAAAATGTTCTGGACCCAAGATGATGTAACGCTTAGCGGACTTGTTGCAGACTGCTTGGGGGATAAGTGTGTTCCGTAGGATTAGCGGGATGCATCGATGGTGGTCCTATACAAGGAAAAGGGTACCAGAGATGAATGTGGAAACTATCGGGATATCTCTTTGTTGTCAGTAGTCGGTAAGGTGCTCTCTAGGATCATGCTAGACAGAATGCTGGAGCACATTACTGACGATGTTTTGCCTGAGTCGCAGTGTCGTTTCAGAAGATGTTGAGGGACAGTGGATATGATTTTTATAGCCAAGCAACTACAGCGGAACTGTATAGAACAGCAAAGGGTCTGTATCAGGTATTCATCGATTTAACGAAGGCCTTTGATACAGTTAATAGGGATGCTTTGAGGGAGATTCTGAAAAAGCTTGGCTGTCCTGACAAGTTTGTAACCATCTTAAAGCTCTTCCACGATGATATGAAGGCTGTGATCAACGTTGGGGGAAAACTGGCTGATCCTATCTCAGTAGAAAATGGTGTTAAGCAGGGAGACATTCCAGCACCCACATTCTTTGCGTTATATTTCACCATAGGCTTTCAGATGGCATTTGGGGGTTGCTCTGATGGTGTCTATATTTGTTACGAACTTCTGGGTGGGGGGTTGTACAACATTAGGCGCTTCAATGCAAATACAACGGTACTCACCAACACGATCCGTGACTTGATCTTTCCGGATGACTGCGATCTGGTGGCTCATACGGTGGCTGATATGCAGCATCTTGTGGACGCCTTTGCGGTTGCCTGCAGCACATTGGGCCTGACTATCAATCTGAAAAAAAATGTATCAGCCTGCTTCGGGTATGCTATACTATGTGCCATCAGTTTATATCTGTGGGCCAAAGATAGCGGTTGTAACTAAGTTTGTATACTTGGGTAGCACACTAAGTATGTCCGGTGCCCTGGATGATGAGGTATCGTTACAGATCAGCAAGGCAAGTGATGCCTTTGGAAAGTTGGACGGGCGTTTGTGGAGCTGTCATGGGATCTCACAGCCAACAAAAATTAATTCTCTCTGCTCTTCTCTATGCCTGTGAAACTTGGACAACATACAAGAAGCATTTGAGACGTCTCGAGCAGTTTCACCAGCTGTGCCTACGGCGAATCTTTGGTGTGAGTTGGCAAAATTATGTCAGTGATGTAGAGGTGCTTGAACGGACCTAATGTCTAAGCATTGAACCTCACATTATCAAATATAGACTGAGATGGAATGGACATGTGGTGAGGATGTTAGACAGTCGACTCCCCAAACAACTCCTTTATGGCGAGCTCGCCGAGGGAAGACGTCTGGCTCAAAAGCCTAAAATGAGATTCAAAGATTGTTTGAAGTCCACCTTAAAAAATGTGAGATAGATGAAAGAATCTGGGAGAGTCTTGCTTTGGATTGTGGAGAGTGGAGAAGGACCTTGCGAGGAAGTGTGGGCAAGTTTGAGGCAGATCGAACCCAGTATGAGCGGCTGAAACGTAATATCCGGAAAGGGAGGTCGAAAGGAGCAGTGGATGGGAGGGGGTGCCAAATTGTTCTGGAGTGAGGTGTGCGAAAGATTATGTCTGAGCAGACCTGGGCTGATAAGCTATCAGACTACTCATCAGCGCAGTGGGCCACAAAGCAGTCTTGTGTTGCCAGATCTAACCTGTGTCAACTGCGGGCGGACGCACAAAACTGTTAGTAGCGCACATATCTGCACAATGTGTGCCAAAGAATGCTAGGGATTAAAAGTCACCTTCGTGCGGCCCATCACTGATTTTTTTTCGATTTTCTGTATATCTTTTTTTTTGTGCTATATCAAGTAATGACAATGTTCGAAAACGAATTTGCTGCCATCACATACATGTGTGTATGTATATATGGATGTGTATATATGTGTATATGTATGTATGTTTGTATATGTATGTATATCAATGATCCTCTTAAGTGTCATGTCTGCTTGAGGGTGTGCAAGTCGCTGGCAGGACTAAAAAGTCATCTTCGGGCACATGTACTTTCAGTGACTGAGGGAGTGGCACTCGTCTGACAAGACGTTGCAGTCATCATATTCTTTAATAAAAACATCGGATAAAGCGTCACGATCTGTCTAGCCCTCTCATTCAATTTAAAATGGGAAACAGTAGGATCATATAAACCGTATACCCCGGGAACCAGATCCTGTACTCTTTGCAGATGTGAAACCCTCAAGATCTTTCAATATGACCATACCAAAAACAAAACCACCCTATTAAATTCAAGGGGGGGGACTACTATCGCCATGCATTCATGAACACTAGTTTAAATTTAACAAATATAAACCATCATAGCTCATAAAACAATTTCTTATTAATAATATATCCTAGATTTTTTAATAGAATATCTTCACTAATAAGATGTGGATCATCATTATTATTAACAAACGTTTTTTTTTTACAAGGTGGTCACCACTTATCAAGGCCCGGAAGCCCTCAGGGATAAGGGTTATTTTAAGTACAGTACGTTAGTGTGGATATTAAAAGTCTCTACTTAAGGGGGCGGTTCATCAGGAATTTGTTTACGTTGAACTTGCAGACATCCAGGTTGTAGTCAGGTGGGAAACAGGCAGACGAACAGAGTTCCACAGGCGTGCAGTTCTAAGAAAGAAGATTTGTTCATGGAATCTACGTTTTGATTTAGGCATAGATAAAGAGTGGGGAAAGTTTTTGACAGTGGATTCAGCTAGACGGGTGTTTTTTGTAAAAGATTGGCGAGGGGGGAACAGAGATTGGAGTTCAGACGAGCACCTGCCATGGAAATAACGATAAAACAAAGAAAGGCTTGCAACGACTCTTCTGTGGGAGAGAGGTTGCAGGGAAGAGAAAAGGGCATCCCCCACTAAGCAACGAAGTCTATTTTGTACTCTGTCAAGGCAGTATAGGCTTTTTTTAGCAGCTCCTGCCCAGGTATGGCAGAAGTACTCCATCTTAGGACGTACTTGGCTTTTATATGGATAGAGAATTGTATCAGTAGTGAGATATCTTCTGGAGCGGTAGAAGGATTCCAGCGACCTTGGCAACAGACGATGTACGTGTTCCATTTCAGATCAGGAGTGAAGGTCAAGCCCAGAAGCTTGTCAAAACATGGGGCTTCTCCTAGACGAGAGCCATCCATTTCAATTGATGTCAGATGGGGATCAGAGCGTTCATGATGTAAAAAATTCTGTACCTTAGTTAAATATCTAATCAAATTTAACCCCTGTAGGTTACTAATTTTATTAATTCTAACAAATAAATAAAATAAATAAATAACTAAATAAAACAATTACAATATTACTAAATCAGCATAAGGACGAATTATTTCCCTTTGACAATATTACTAGACAAAATAAGATTATCTCCCTTCATTTTGAATATTTATATTTTTATTTAAATCTAAATTAAGCGATGATGAAATAAACTAACCGTTAGAAAATTCCTTTTTGGCGTTTCAATTTGAAATTAAATAGTTTGAGTATGTATAAGCTACAGACAACATCTAAATGAATTGCTCTGAGGATTATTACGGTTTTCAAAGGATGAACCATTTTAAGGTAAATATATATATATATGTATATATATATATATATATATATATATTTGTTGACATTCTCTCAATAGCATCTTATTATAACATTATACATAATCTAAATCCAGCAATGTAATTTAATTCTAACTTTTATTATAAACCAATATTACTTTACTTATCTACATCATTAATTAACTATTTTTCCTTATATTTTAATATTTTTCAGATTCATCTGCACTACTTAAATGTTAGGTTTATTTATCGTGTCTTTTATTAAAAAAAACCCAATATTTTGCTGATGAGGAAACTTTGTTTTCATAAATACTATATGCTAAAATTATTGTCCGTGACTCAATGTCTGTCGCAATTAGAAAAACATCGTTTCCGAAACGATCGTACAATTGGCTTTGTTGTGATCCTTCTTATGAAACGGATTTTTAATTTTTAATTTTAATTTTGAATTATAAATTATTAATCACCTTACCATATATATATATATATATATATATATATATATATATATATATATATATATATATATATATAGTAATAGGACGATTCCAATATTTTTTACCAATTCCGATACAATTACGATTCTACATTTTCGTTTCCGATACAATTACCAATTCGATTTCAAGTATTTTAATTAATTATATAGAATGTTATTTGGGTTAAAGACCCACGTAATGAGTGCATTTATTTTCAAAAATGTTAAAAATACACTTGTATATATATATATATATATATATATATATATATATATATATATTAGTTTTACTGATAGTTAAAAATCAATATTTATCATTTATACCTAGAATAGAAAAATTAAGTTAAAGAGAAAATTTTTAGTCATTTTTGTTATTGGAAAATAAGCATAAACTTTTTCGATTCCGATATCGATTCCAATATTGCTTAAATGTTACGATTTTTTCGCATTCCGATTGATTGTTATTTCACTAATATATATATATATATATATATATATATATATATATATGTATATATATATATACATGCATATATACATATACATATATATATATATATATATATATATGTATATTGTGAAAAATGATTGATAATTTGGAATTAAAACTCAGTTTCAAAAGGAAAACAAACAAAATCCACTAGATTGTACCATAGTGGATTTTGTTTGTTTCTCTTTTGAAACTGGTTTTTAATTTCAAATTATGAAGCGTTTTAATCAATATTAAAATAGCTCTAGGTTATCTATACCTATTGAGCTTATTATATATCTAAAGTACAATGAGCACTATTTTCTTTTAATACTCTGCTCTTTAGACTCCAGGTCTAATCCTCTCAAAAAATTATATATATATATATATATATATATATATATATATATATATATATATACTATGTGAAAATCGATTGTCATACACCATTTGTCAATGAATCTTCATGTAATATTTTATTATTTTGCTATATATAACTTTTATATTGTATTTCATAATTAATCTTTATATGCAATTTGGCAATTAACCTTCATATATAAATAAACAATTAATATTCATGCACTATTTCGCAATAATCGCTTATATATACTATTTGACAATCAACCCCCATATACAACTTGGCAATTAACCTTTATATAATATTTAACAATAATAATCATATACTATTTAGCAATTTATTTTTATAAACTGTTTGTCAATTAATATTTATATACTATTTTACAATTAACATTCATATGCTATTTTTCAATTAACCTTGATATACTTTTTGACAATAAACATTCATAAAGTACTTGTTTATTAAACTTCATATACTATTTGACAAATAGCCTTCATATACTATTTGTCAATTAACATTTATATAGAATTGTGCCATTAACTTGCATATACTATTTTATTATTAATTTTCATAAAGCATTTACAATATACCATCATTTACTGACAATTAACCTTTATATACTATTTGATAATTTATCTTTATATACAATGTTATAATCATCTATCATATGCAGCTTGACAATTAACGTACATATACTACTTGACAAATAACTTTTATATACTATTTGGCAACAAAACTTCATATACAATTTTATAATCAAACTTCATACACTACCTGACAACCTTCATATACTTTTTGAGAATTAATCTTCACATACTATTTAGCAATTAACCATCATATAATATTTGAAAATAAACCATCATATAATATTTGACAATTTACCTGATTTTTAATTCAAAATTACCAATCGTTTTAATTAATATTAAAATAGCTCTAGGATATATATATACCTATTGAGCTTATTATATATCTAAAATACATTGCTATTCGACGATTAAACTTCGTATAAAATTTGATAATAAAATTGTCATATACAATTACACAATTAACTATCAAACATTATTTGACATTTAAAAATCATATATTATTGGACAATTAACTCCTATATACTATTCGACGATTAATCTGCAGTACACTATTTGACAATTAATTTTCATATACTATTTGATAATTAATTTTCATATATTATTTGGCAATTAACCTTCATATATTATTGGATGCTTAACTTTCGTATACAATTTGGAGATTAAGCATCATATACAATTCGACAATTATCCTTCATATAAGAGTTGACAATTAGCCTACATATACTATTTGGCAATTATTTTTCATATAATTTTTTTTTTAAATTTTACATTAATAGTAACATTTATATACTATTTAACATTTATATATTTCTTTACAATTAACTTTCATATACTACTTTACAATTAACATTCATATTTAATTTGATAAATAACATTCATATACTATTTGACAATGCTTATTCACATATTATATGGCAAGTAACTTCCATATACAATTTGACAATTAATCTTCATACACTATTTGACAATTAATCTTCATACACTATTGGACAATTAATTTTCATGCCCTAGTTGGCAAATAAACTTCATACGATATTTGACAATTAACCTTCACACACTATTTGGCAATAAGCCTTCATATAATATTTGGCAATCAACATATTATTTGGGCATTAACTTTCATATACAATTTAATAATTAACATTCATATGCTATTTGATAATTAACTTTCATATAGTATTTAACAATTAACCATCATATACTAATTGATAATTAACCATCATATACTATTTGATAATTAACCTTCATATACTATTTGATAATTAACCTTCATATAGTATTTAACAATTAATCTTTATATGCTATTTGATAATTAAGCATCATATACTATTTGATAATTAAGCATCATATACTAATTGATAATTAACCATCATATACTATTTGATAATTAACCTTCATATACTATTTGATAATTAACCTTCATATAGTATTTAACAATTAACCCTTATATGCTATTTGATTATTAAGCATCATATACTATTAGATAATTAAGCATCATATACTATTTGATAATTAACTTTCATATACTATTTAATAATTAACATTTATATACTCTTTGATAATTAACCATCATATACTATTTAACAGTTAACCTTCAAATACTATTTAACAATTAACCATCATATACTATTTTACAATTAACCATCATATACTAATTGATAATTAACCATCATATACTATTTGATAATTAACCTTCATATACTATTTGATAATTAACTTCCATATACTCTTTGATAATTAACCATCATATACTATTTGTAATTAACCATTATATACTATTTGATAATTAACCATTATATACTATTTGATAATTAATCTTCATATACTATTTAACAATCAACGAGTATATACTATTTGACAATTAACTATCATATAACAGTTGACAATTAACTATCATATAACAGTTGATAATTAACCATCATATGCTATTTTAACCTACAAAAACCTTCCCACTTACCCATTGAATTAAACATTACGTCTTCGAAATACGAGTTTATTAAAAGCGTAACTCGAATGAGGATGGCAATTATTAAAACGTTTTCTATTTTCAAAATACGAGGTTTATAAAGAAATTAACGATAGCAAAATCAATCAGTTGTAGACGTTTTTGCAAATCAATAGCATTTCTAGCTGTTGTTGTTTGGTCATTTTTCTTTAGATTCGTATTCTTGAATGAATGTTTTTTTTTTCTCGTGTGGGTCACATACACACTTCGTTGAGTTATCAACTTGCAGAAATCGCCAGATAGCTCTGCGATTGCATAATAAAAGAACAAACATCAAACTACTGAATACAATACTGCCTCAGTCTTCACTGTTCTTCTGAACGATTCTCATAATAACGGACGTTTATTCACCATGACGACACTTGTCATCTTCAAGCTGTTGCAAGGTCTGTTTTACTTGTTGCCATGGTAACTACCTTGTCACTCAACGTTTGTCTCTCCGTTCATTAAGTGTGCCCGAATGCAGCGACTAATTCTCCATCTTAAAAAAGCCGGAAAAATAAAACTAGGACTGATTTTTTTGACTGATTTTTTTTTATATAACAGGCGCACGAGGAAAGTAATGTATTTTTCTTATTGTTTGGGAAAACATATGAACAAAAACACTTGGTGTTTTATTATTGATTAGGAGTAAAGTGTAGTATCTGTCCTATTATTACATTTTCTATTTTCCCTCCCAGGTAAATTAAGGAGAAATACTTATGGATTGATGATTTTTTTAAGCAAGTTTGATTTCAACCCAAAATGCAATATATTGTTTCAAATATGCCACTAAAACTAGTAAAAACATTACACTTACTTGTAGAACCTCTATCAACAATATGTGCGACCACGTGCGCTCCCCAGCACGGCAACAATCCACACGCTGTTTTTCTTGCCGTTAGTCTCTTCTGCACGTGTCGTCATCTTTTACATTGACGGCTGTCAAGAGGTGTGCAGTAACCCATAAGTATAAATATAAAACAAAACATAAAAAACTCAACCTCCGATAAATTTTGCATATATCAGTTGAGCTCTGGGTGTGTATGTGACACTATTTTGGGAAACAACTCTAATGGCTAAAGTCTACATTTTAATTATCTACTCAAGTTATGCTCATCAGTCAGTTAACCAATTTCTTTCCCCCGCTTCGAGTCACAACCTGGCTTCGACTGTATCAAACTGGAAAAAACTGTCCTTGTTATGTTGGCCTTTCGGCTATGATCACAGCGTAGTATCTGCATTATGTTTTGGCGAGCAATACCAAAGGTCTGAACGATTATTATTACTGTTTGTTACCTGTTACATAGAAAAATATTGTTAAAGAGAATGTTTTGAAAGAATGTTTAGCTAAAGTAGTTATATTAAAAATCTTACGGATACATTTAAAATTAGATTCAGGAATGTTTATGAATAAGATATTTATGTAATAAAATAGATTTGGGAATTCAATTTTATAAACAATAAACAATGGAGTCGACCTTGTAACAAAAAAGTTTTGATATATAGAGTAAGGGGGAACGAGAAAGCAGTCCACGAGAGGAGGTTGACTTTGTCAGTCGTGGAAGCATTCGAATGAGCTAACTAAGTGACGATGTAAGACTAAACGGAGAGAAAGCGTTGTAAATACCCGAGGGAAGCATCTGTGAAAATGAGAATACACGAGAAAAAACAAACAAAAGAAGTCCTGGTGTTACTGTTTCACAGTGTAATGCTTTCTTGCAGTGTGCAAGAGACGAATGGAACTACAACCTAAGGTTAGTAGTCCGTTATCAAACGGTCATTGTATGCTTATGTATTATATTTGTTGAAACCGTCTCGAACAAATGATTGTTACCTTGTCCATGATACGTAAACTCTGTCTGAATATGTGTAAACACTCACACACACACAACGAACATCTATAATAACTACACCATATGAACATCGGTTTTATAATACGTATATTATATAGACTAGACGTGTATGAAGCGTATATACAACCCCGCAATTCAACATGTTCAATTTATATATGTTCTTTTTCACAACCCCAATGTTCAACATCACGCACACATGTAGAGGGAACAGGATGGTCAGATTGTGTTGTAGACGATCCCATTCACAATATTAGTCGAATGAATTGAATGGTTTGAAAAGCAAAAGGTCGCATAATGAGTTGAAATATATATATATTAGTGAAAGAATGCAGATTTATTTACATAAATTTACATGAGAAATAATAAGGATATAGATAGTAAGAATAAGAGTTCGTTGAGAAAGGAGTAACATTACTTGTGATTGATGAGAGGCTGACGGGTTAGTCAGGAGAGCTGGTTGGTGGCCGATGCAAACCAGGAGCGGCTCTTTGTTACATGTGCACTGGTTGAGGGTTCAGCGCGAGAAAGAGAGAAATATGAGAAACAGGAAGTCACGTGGCTGTGTCGCTCTCCGGTTATCAAAGTTAAAGGGCGACACTCGATTTAGCCTGAGAGTTTAAACCCCCCTCCCCACGCGCGAACAATTATATAGCACTAGATGAAACACGAGCATCGGTTTCATACACACGTATATTTATATAGACTAGACGTGCATGAACATGTATATACACTCGTTATATTTACCTCTACAATATAGCACTGTACTCAACCGTCACAAACGCCAGATTATCCGTAAACTGCCCTATACTGTCGTAAAACTCACTGCCATTCTAAAAACTTACTGTAAACTAACTTTAATATAGAATTATTGATCAAGGTGTTGCAGTAATTGAGACAACGAAGGTCAATATGTTTACTTAACTAACTTAAAATATATTGAAATCCCTCATTCCAATCACCGTCACACCTTGAGTAACAATCCTATTTTTGTTCCCTTTTGTGTGCAGTGGTATACGACACCCTATACCTTTCTTTCTTATTTTTTGTTATATTTTATCTTTTTTTTTTAAATTCTAACACTTTTTGGGAGGCATTGATAGAATAAAGCATGCCTTAACTTTTTAAAGGAAAATGCGAAAAAACAACATTCTAAATCGCGTGTACACTATTCTGTATAAGTTCGACCCCCCCCAAAAAAAAAACAACATGAGGTTCAATCCCTTTCACATAAATATGTCTGCCGCTAACCATTCGTCTCTTCAAATTACTTACTACATAATAACATAAAAACCTATGTTAATTTTCACTGTCAGGAAATTGGTTATGGTCAGAAATGGGTAATCATTTCGCATTAAATTTATATAGAGAATTTATTATCAATTCCAGGATTAAAAAATGACTGAGAAATAATAAAAAAAAATCACTATTTACTCGTTAAGTTTTACTCGATTAGTGATAAAAGCAGTTGGTCAAATTGGTGATGATCAGAAAGTGGGTGTTCATTTTGCAATTAATTTATAGAGGAAAATCATCCCGAAATTCTGAAATCAAAAATTCTTGATAATAATTTAAACAAAAAAAGCAAACAAACAACAAAAAAATTGTTTATAAATAATAAATAAAAAACGGAATTTTTTACCGACAGGATCGATAATCGTACAGAGAAAACAGAAAAATAATGACAAAACAAGTCATAAGGAAATACTGAAAAAAAAACAACAACAAAAAACAAAGAAAGAAAAACAATTGTAATTATAATTTTATACAGTTTAGTTTTTTGTTCAGTTTTATCCATCTTTTCATTCCGATTAATTCCAACATGGCTTGGTATCCAGCAGAAGATGATTGTTATCGTGATTGCGGAGGTTATTGATTCTGTTGCAAATTCGAATAATTAGTGGAAATTCGAATTCGAATAATTAGTTCATATATTTATTGTTTAGGATTTGATATCTCTACAGACTATTCAGTTGCTTGAACAACTGTTTGTGATAATATCCAAGACTAAACAAATGGTTTACATGATTTAATAAAAAAAAATATACTCCATATTAACCAACCTTAACGCTTAGCAAATGTATCTTAAAATTCATAATGATAGGTTATATAGTTTCGGGGTTTTAATGTACATAAAAATATATAAACATACGTACAGACTTAATCTAATATATACACAGAGATATCAGATACCGCTGAGCATAGCATGGATTGAATGTCTGTAGATGGTGAGTCGATCCTGTCCAAGATTGCTAATGAAAAGTAAGTTCCTACGAATATGTGACCGACATGATTTGAACTTAGCATGCTCAGGTGGTCAATCCTTGTCGGCTACCACTTCATCCCTGCAGTCTCTTATCGCTTATATAAAACTGTGGCATAGATGAGAGATGAATTTACTAAACTTACTAGCAGAAAGACCCGACATTACTCGGAATTGAATAGTGCTCAATGAATGTTTCACACTCTTATATTTTTATTGTCGTTGAAATCGACCATTTTTCAATCAAATTGATTGATTGCCTGCTCTAGTTGGGAACGTATCACGGTATGGTACGATATCTTCACGAACCCGAGTTGGCCGATGGTTTCGTGATCACCACCATTTCGACTGATCTTTCTCTATTTCCTTCCACGCCCACGTTGCTTTCAGATCTGTAGAAAGAAGAGATGAGTACGGTCCAGTCGACGAAGGTTGAAGTTGTTGCTGGAGGGAAGAAAAGTTGCCAAGCAAACAAAAGAAAATGTCGGAAATCGCTTATTATAAACAATAACAACGTTTATTAACACAATCTTCAAAAACACCACGGAATGGGAGTGATTGTTGTTAACTAGCGGAATAAAGTTTTCTTAGAAAATTTTAACTGCAATTAGGAAGTATTAATGATATAGAACGGAGTGGCAACGGATTTGATTCTTTAAGCGGCGACAAAAAATGAACGAACTCCGTTGCCACTCCGTTCTATATTGGGAGGAAGCCTCAAATTCTACCCACCGTGACTTAGTCCCCAATACACTGTTGTCTACATTGCACTGTAGAGAGTCTACTTTTGATTTTATTTTTTATATATAATGGCTTGAACTTAAGTTTAAAATGCAAAAATCAAGTATCATCGTTCAACTGTGCTCTACATTAATTCCGAACGAACCCCTGTCATATCAAAGCGCCTACTGTTGATTTTATATGCTTGCCTTTCGACTTATGTGGTAATAAAACTTCTCAAATGCACTTACGACGTTAAGCCTGTGTAAAGTGTTAACTTTAGTAAATATCGCTTGTTTATTCTTTCTTATGATGTTTCGATTATCGATTATCGATACTTATCGAAGTCATTCCGATACAATACCTATCTAAGAATACTGCTAAGCACATAAAGTACTTTTGTGGTAAAAATTCTTTAAAAACCGGCCCAACTGTTTTCGAGTCCATAGGGGACGAACTCACACACATATAGGCATGCACGCAGACAAAGTTTCTTTTGCATAACAGGAGATAGAAATAAATTGAAATTCAAGAAAAATATTGATTACGAAAACAGTTTGCCGCGAACCGCAGTAAAGCAGTCCGTATGCAGCTTGCAACGCGCGTGCCGCATGTTTGAGACTAATGATCCATAGTCTCCAAATCTTTGCTTGACATACAGACAGCTCACTTTTATTTGTACAAAATATTAAATACAGGTAATCCGAGTTTCAAAATCGTAACAGAACATAGTTGAATTAAAAAAACAAAACAGAATGTCACAATAAAATGATAAAAACGATTTGTTTTTCGTAAATTCCGGATTAAAATTTATTCAGTTGGCTTAATCTTCTTCCCCCCGGAATATTTGATTCGGAAAATGGAAATAATTTCAAAGGTTCGATCATATTCGGCTTTAACACATCAATAATACACGCTCACTTTTCGATGGCTAACATTTCTCTCTTTCTAACACAGAGTTATCAGTTATATTGATACGAGAAATAAGTATATACTTGAGGCCTCGTGATATATTAATTAATGGAGATTTGGTATCTGTTTATATATTAGTGTTAGCAAGGAGACCCGACGTTGCTCGAGATTGAATGATGATCAACAAAATTCAGCTCTCCCATAATTTTATTGCTATCGAAATCTTTGCAATCGTCAATTTTTCAATTAAATCAATTAATTGCCTGCTCTAGTTTGGGACCAATCAATGGGAGGAAGCTTCACATGCATTTTCGCATTGTACATTGTAGTCTACGTTGCACTGTAGAGAATTTACTGTTGATTATATCAAATTATTTGATATACAAGGCTTGAATTAAATTTAAAATGCAAAAGTATCGTAGTTCAAGTGTGCTCTAAAAAGAAACATTCATTTCGAACGCGCCCTTGTCATATCAAAGAGTCTTCTGTTGAGTTTATGTGCTTGGTCTTTCTGTCTGGGGTCTGATAGTGGCTTGAATTTAAGTTTAAAATGAAAAAGCCCAGTGTCACAGTTCATTTATGCTTTAAACAGAAGCATTCATTTTGAACACGCCCCCGTCATATCAAAGAATATACTGTTGATTTTATATGCTGGACTTTTCTGTGTGGAAATAAAACTTCTCAAGTGCACTTGTGGTGTTAGGCTGTATAAGGTGTTAACTTTAGTCAAAATCTCCTGCTTCTTTCATTGGAATTTTTTCGATTATCGATTAACAATACCTATCGAAAGCATTCCGATATCAAACCTATCCAAGAACACTGCCAGATACATGAAGTACATTTGTGTAAAATGTTATAAAAATTGACTCAGTGGTTTAGGAGTCCATAGAGAACTCTCTCTCTCTTTCTCTCTCACACATACACAGTTCTTGTTATATAATAGATAGAGATAGATAGAAGATAAATAGATTGATATATTTCTAATAATGCTAAATTCTTTCTTACTAATGTATGATATTCAATGCTCAGTTCAAAAGGGCAGGCTCGTAGTGTAGTATCTGTTCTGTTGTCATGAGACTATCCTAGTAGAGATTAATCCCTCTTTTTATGGGAGGAGCAGGTAGCGCAATATCTGTTCTGAAACAAACACACACCAATCATTATCTGCTCCCGTGGGTATAGTTTACATATGTTCGTTCGTCCTGATACAATCTTCCCAGACAATACCTCCTCCTTTAAGGGGTCTGTAGTATATTTTTGTTCGTCATATATATTAGTAAATTATACAATCGGAAGGAGAATATTTTTGCAAGTTTATTAATCGATATTATATTTCTCATTATCTGTCTGTCCATATGTTTATCCGTCTGTCAGTTCCACTTTTTCTCGGGAATTACTATTCGGATTTTGCTTAAATTTTGTATGGACCTTTGTTTAATAAGGTTCAGCGAACTAAATATTATAGAATCCGTTCAATGTATACTTAGGGATTAATATGGATTGATAGAGATTAATAGATTAGTAGGAATTACAATAACGCAAAAATAAGAAAAAAAATGACTATATTAAATCATCAACTAAGAATAAAACACGTATTCTAAATCAACGGACAATAACTTTTGCCCGTTTTTACGGGCTTAAAAGTCTATTATAGGTATAAACGTGTTTTATCTTATTCTGTGTTAACACGACCAAAATTATACACTTTCACACGCCGATAAACAAAACATTTTCTTCCTCCTCTCGTTTTTTTTCCTTTTCTCACTCACTATCGCGCTCTATCTCTTTCTCCTTTCTATCTTTCTTTCTCACATGCAGATGCACCATCATTCGCTCTCTCTTTCTCTTTCTCTCACTCTCTCTTTCTCTATGTATGTATCTATCTATCTACCTCTTTCCGTTTTCAGTTGTACATGGGCACCTTTAGAAACCACAACGAGGCTTTCTTTTTCAATACATTCCCAACATCCTTCGTAACCTTCTCGTGAGTTTATTTCTATGGTCAAAACTCGTATATTAACGATGATAGCGGCTACGCTAGTCACGAACATCTGCGGGCATTTCCCGTTGCAGTAAATACTTGGCCCAGGAGAACAAACATTCATTCATGAAAATGAGATGTTTATAGATATGAATGACCCAAATGACCTATAATGTTTCGTTATCTTTTCTGAACAATAGCTCAGTCTTGTATACTAAGCCACTAGTGACAATGGGACTATAGGCGTAGAATATCAAATATAAATTAAAATACGTGGCGCTATAATTGGTGTTGGTAAATACATTGTTTTTATCAAAGACAAGTTTATTATTATTATTGGCCCACAATAACACACAGATCATAAAGGATCTCTCTTTGAAAACAGCCTGCGGTGTTCTCTGGAAGCTGAGTGACAAGTCTCACCAGTTTTCTAGTGCTCTCCCCCTCTTCTGATAACATTTAAAAATGAATTTGCATTTTCGCAACAGCCGCTCACTATCGATCTTTCGCTAGCAGCAGCCATTGGTTTTCACTGTAATTTGAGAGACAATAAGCTTCCCCAAGGTCCCAGTTCTCGCACTTGTCCAGTAGATGTCTGATCAGTGCTCTCTCCTCGGTCTTTCCATCATCCTCTACCCCTCTCGGCTATTTGGCATCATTCTTTTGTGACGGGCGGTGATTGGGTAATGGGAGAAGATGGGGGAAGGGATGGGTGAAGGAATGGGTGGGGGGATAGAGAACTTATAGAAATGTATCTTCTATTTTCTTGGTTCCATATAACGCTTCTTTATGTTTTGTCTTTTCAGCAGTTCGTCTGGTCCACGCATGTGTTCCTCCTGTGTATTAGCCCCCGCATTCAAGGGTTTTCCTTAATATTTCAGCTGTTTTCATGATTGTTATTCGTTGTATGTTTCCAGTCATTCCTCTGATTCCAATTTCTCCCATTCTTTTTTCAAAGCTTTTCGGAATTGTTCCTATTGCTCCTATTATAGGTAATATCTTGATTTGTTTTTATCATCCATATCCCTTTCATTTCTCTGGCTAGCTCTGTGTATTTGTTTCTCCTTTTCTTTAATATTTGTCCTGTGGTCAGCTGGAGCAGCAAAGTTTACGATTTCGCAAGACTTTTCTTTCTAGTTAATTATTACGACATCCGGCCCTCTTGCTTGTATGGGTTTATCAGTTTCTATGTCGATGTCCCATAGGATTTTGTTCCAGTTGTTTGCACAATTTCCAGTGTACTGCTCTTCCCACTTAATCGTTTTTGTATTCCTTTTGGGCTAGTTTGCTACATTCACTTACTATATGGTTTATCTTTTCGTCTATTTGTCCACAGAGTCTGCATTAGCTGTTTTCTTGTGTTATTATTATTATTATTATTATTGTTATTGTTGTTGTTGTTGTTGTTATTTAATAATCCTCAAACAGAGCATTATCAGTGATTAATCACTGGTAATAACCAGCGGTGTTCCCTGGAGTATGAGTAATAACAAGTCTACCAATATTTTCAGCGATCTTCACCTCTTTCGAGAACCTTTGTAAGTTATTTTACGTTATCGCAATATCCGTTTAGCATTGATTTCTTGCTGGCAACAACCGTTGATCTTCTGTGGGGTTTAGGTGACATAAAGCTTCCCCTGAAAGTTCGAATACTTTACGCACTATTCCAGTGGAGGTTTAATTAGTGCTCTCCGTCCCCCTCCATGACCCTTCAACATTATATTGTGAGATATCAGCAAAGAGTGACGCCGACTTTTGCTGGGGGTGCGCATTTTATAACATTTCTATCAGTTTCAGTTATCTTGGTTTCATGTCGTATTTTTGTTTTGCTCTTGTTGCTGTTTCCATGTGGCTGGATAGTGTTCGTTATTCATGTGCGTTGAGTACCGCATAGGAATATCTTCCTTAATATTTCAGACGCTTTCATCATTACTGTCTCTTGTATACCTATTTACTATGCCTCCCCACGGGACAGAGTTAGACACCAGGGTCGTTTTTTAACGTGGAGAAAAGGTACAAAAATAAAAATTGCCTCAGTCGTGAAGGATCTCTCCTCCACCGAAAGAGAACAAGAAAACGAAGTGCAGCATCTGAAGAACAGATACTACACTTTGATCTTGACACCAAACTCTTGTATAGCTTGAGTCTCCCCTTTGATTCCAATTTCTCGTAGTCTTCTTTCTAGTTTTTTTTTTTCGGAAATGTTCGTAGTACTCCTAAAATTACTGGTATCACATTCTTCATGTTCCATATACCTTTCAGTTCTCTGCAAATTCCGTGTATTTGATTCTTTTTCTGACATTTTGGTCTGCTGTGACGGCAAAATCTTTCCTTGTTAACTATTATGACGTTCGGTTTTATGTTTGCATATAAGCTTATCTGTTCATACCTACATTTCCCAGAGCCATTTGTGGTTTTATTTTTCTGTACTGTCCTCGTTTTTGTTTGCACAATTTCCAGTGTACTGCTTTCTCATCGCAGTCATGTCTGTTCTTGCATTCTTTTTGCACTAGTTTGCTGCATTATTTTATTATGTAGTTTACTGTTTCGTCTCTTTGTTCAGAGTTTTTATTTTCTGCTTACTTGGGATTTACCTATTTTGGCTTTAATGTAGTTAGTTTTAATCGCATTATTCTGTGCAAATGTGAGTAATGATCCTGTTTTGCTCTTCATGTCTTTTTTTAGCCATAAACAGATGTTTACATAATTCTATTCTTTTGTTATTATTATTTTAATCCAGTGAAAATTAAAAAAGTTGTTTAATTTAATGTCAATACTAATTGATTATTCGTAGAACACCAGCCACTCATCGTTATCAAAGAACATGAATGCCAAGCTTGTTTTTGGTTGCGAGTATCAACTACATACGTGTTTAAAGTAAAAAAAAAAAGAAAAAGAAAAAAAAAGATTTTCTATAAAATATAATTTGAAATCAATCTAAAACATCCGCAAGAACGTGTTGGTTCCAAATATGGCACCAATAACTGATGCATGGAGAAGCACACAGACGTATCTGATTACTATGTATAGACATGCGAAGAATCTAGGGAGACATTTGGTAATTATAGGATGAAAGCTTGTAAAACGAGCGGACATGAAAGCCACCTATTTTTATCGTTCTATGTTGTCACATATGTCGCATTTTTTGGATTGTTTGATGTTCAACACACTTGTATCTTTTTTTTTTTTTTTTGCTTTTTCATTTTCTGTTGTTTATTTTCTCTCTGTCTGTAACCAGACGCATCATCAGACCATTCTATTCCCCTGATCAATTATCTCTCGATATTCGAAATAGAATTGTGTTTATTAAAAAAAACTTTTGAAAACAGCGTTTTTGTTAAGATGAAAGACACTTTTTTGTAATTTTAATTTAGTTTAATTCTGTAATCGTATACACATCTTCTATGATCTCTAAGTTCCAGTCTTTAGACAAGTAGTAATCAACCTAAAGCCGGCGAGCAAAACTCGGCCTCTCCAGATAGTTTTGTCAGGCCCGTGTGTTATAAATAGAGCTATGAAAAGTGAATATTCTTTTCATTAGTTTGGCTCTCGAATATATATCAGTTAATATCTTATATGTTTTTAGTTAGGGTGATATTGTTCTCGATTGATAAACTGTATCTGACTCGAGACTCAAAACAATGATAAGAGTATTCTCTTGTCATTGCCTTAGTTATAAACATAAAAAGAGGCAGAGATAGAAAACCAATGCCTAGTTTCGTACAAATATTGTAAAATATCAGTAGATATCTGTTGCAAAAAATAAATAAATAAATAAAATAAAAGTAGTGTGCATATTCATATGCATATATTGTTTGTCTTCCCACGAGGGTAGAGTTAGACATAAGGTCTGTTTTTAATGTGGGAAAGTCCATTTCCGCTCCCCCTCACATATTTGGAACAAAAATAAAAATTTTCTCGTGCTAGAAGTATTTTTTTCTTCTCTTGATGATAGAAAAGATAAAATATAGCATTAGACCAAATGATACCCTTTTTCTCCAAACCAATTGAATGTTTATGTTTCTTACACAGGAAGAAGATGTAACACAAAGTTGGAAAAATAAGATTTAAAAAGCCAATGCTTAAGAGCAAAAGTACTCTGGCCTGCAAAAGATGTCTAGGCACCCTTATTGGCTTTCTGCATAGGCCCGCCTCCGTAAGCGATTAGCAATAAACTAACTTTCTTAAAAGGTTATATATATATATATATATATATATATATATATATATATATATATATATACATTGTTCTTATTTAGATGACGACTTATATATTTGTTGTTGTTCATGTGTTATCGAGACAGTCTTAGGAGTGTTCATGTGTTGAGTGTTAGGATGTTAGACAGTCTTAGGATGTTCATGTTTGTGATCATGTTGTGAGATGCTCATATTACATATATTCATTGTGAGTGTTCATATTGTTGGCAGATGGAGACATTGGTGAGATATAGAAACAGGGTACATATAAAGAGAGAGACGGTTCTTATATATAACGAGACAGACAGGTACATATTACTACAGGAGCACCAAGCCTGTAATTCAATGAGAGGAGATTTATGAATATCTTGATAGATAGACCGAGAGTGCGTTTGACATTTATGTTTGACAGTTGTACATATAATATAAACACCTTACCTTTCTCGTTGTAATGATGAACACAGAAAGACGGCAGTTATAAAAGACATGATGATCATTTATTCTTCGACCGGTCGGAAATGAT
This sequence comes from Euprymna scolopes, assembly GCF_053919585.1. Taxonomy (NCBI): domain Eukaryota; kingdom Metazoa; phylum Mollusca; class Cephalopoda; order Sepiida; family Sepiolidae; genus Euprymna; species Euprymna scolopes. Next base: position 77,171,761 of record NC_136498.1, read on the forward strand.
TCTGTATTTTAGGGATTCAAAGTTGTTTACATGGTTACCTCTAAACCTCTCGCTTCCTAGAGGGTGCCTTGACTCTAACGGAGAATCGGTCTAATATCCTCTGCTTCTCTGATTTGACTGATCTGATTCTCCCTCTGCTTTCACCCCCCCCTAACTAACTTCGAACCCTCCTATATTGAGAAATCATTTATGCCCTGACGTCACACGTATGTCTGATCAACGTGACCACAACTGACGTGTTTCCAACATGCGCGATTTGCACGTTTTGAAACCATTTCTGACGACCAGGAAATTTCCCATTCTCTTTGTTGTTTTACAAAGGAATTTAACCTACTTGTCTAATTCTGTAACCCATATTTTTATTATGCATTCTTTCTAAGAATGTGAATAATTTCCAGCCAAATTTGTATTCATTAAATATTTTAACAGAATCAACAATTTAACTGGACATTCCATTTAAAACTATTGTTCTTTAAAACTTATCTGCAGGGTTCAATCCTTGTTTTATCTGTAATAATTTTCATTTAACTAATTCTCTTTTATTTTTAACTTACATGAAAAGGGGACAGCCCTTTTCATGTAACAATAAGAGCAAAGACTGTGACAGCGAACTTCAACTAGTGCATAGGACTATATAGACCATACCTCAGTCAAACATCTAAAAAACAAGCGAAACTTTAGTGGCTTTGGTTTCAGGGGTAATTCTTCGACTTGAACGTCCAAGAAGTAAATGAGGACACGTTGGTGATGTTTTTAGAATCATTGCGAGCTATGTGGAATAATGTATATGCTTGAAAACTCCATACATGTTTTATATTTTCCTTCATTTAATTGAAAGCTAGTATTCCACATTATTATAGAATGAATGGAGCATAATGTAAACTCAACAGATTCTTACAAGTAATTCAATTAGGAGGAAGAAATGACGGTGCCAAAAGTGATGAGAATAATATAACAATTTACTAGGCATATGGAATGTTAGAAAATGGTTACATAACTGTGTTAAATACTAAAATACTAAAGCGTTTGTTTAGGAGATGCCAAAATCATTAAGAAAAGTATCAAAAAGACGTCACATATCATCGAATATTTGTGTAGAAAAAGCGTGATAGGATTATATGACTGTCGATCCACGTTCAGAGCTAGGCACACAATATTCAATATTGTGTGTACATTCGTAAAAATTGCGATTGCCGACGATAGCTCCACTACATACTTCAATAAACACTATATTTACTTTTTAAGGAAACAACTCCCTGGAAAATATTACATTTTTTAAATCAACCAAGTTTTATCACCACAGAAGCAGAAAGGCTCGGTGTATAAAACCACAATAGGTTCTTTGATAAGACATAGCCACGTTAGAGCACAACTGAACCATGATATTTAACTTTTGCATTTTAAACTTCATTCAAGCTGTTATATAAAAATAATTTTATAAAATCAACAATAGGTTCTCTACAGTGCAATGTAGACTACATTGTATTATGGACTAAGTTATTTGCTGGAGGCATGTAAAGCTTTCCTCTCGATGCATTGCAGTGAGTCTCTGACTAGAGTAAGCAATTATTCTATTTGATTGAAAAATGGACGATTTCACCGATTTCGATGACAATAAAAATATTGGAAGTGTGGAACATTTGTTGATCCTCATTTAATCATAGGCAACGTCAGGTTTCCCTGCTAGTACTTCGATAAACGCTCTATATTGACTTAATAGGGAACTAATTTTCTCATAACTGTTACATTTTTTAACAAATCAAAAACTAGTTAACATGATCGTATCACAATAACACTTATTCATATTTACACAATAAACTATTAACAAGACATAACCACATATTGTATAGTTGGTGGTGATTTCGGATTTGAAATAGGCTCATGTAATGGTGGTATTTTTTCCAGGAAACCTGTCATTGCTACTCCATTTTGGTTCCAAAAGACTATGACCTTGCCAGTTGAGGGATTCACTTTTGCCATCTTGGAGGTGGTCAATCCAAGTACTTCGACCGCATTGAATGAGTTCGGTCTCTGGGTCATAGTGATGGAACCAGGTTTTATCCTATGTAATCAGTCGTTTGAAAAACTTTCACTCATTTTTTGGCACATCTCCAAATTCATCCTTGAATACTCGATGCGGTCTCCATTCTAAAAAGATGTCAGCAACCTGGAAATTTATCTGGAAGACATTTTGAGTCATGAGTGATACGAGGGGCGTTCCAAAAGTAGTGCCTCCTATTTTTTATTTTCTCCCTCCTCGAATTTATCAAAGTAGATAGCAAACTGCATTGTTATAATGGCTAAACTTATGAATTCGTGATCTGACGTTTCATCTCTGTTGTAGATATTGACAGTATGAGACTCTTAGAAAGCGACCCATGTCATGGACGCGCTCAGAAGCAGACATGTGTTATTGAATTTCTGGTCAAAATGCATTGAGAATGGTGGTGACTATGTAAAAAAATAAATTCTGGAGTAGAAAATGACCCTTTTTTTAATGGTACTACTCGTGTCTTCATTGCGCTTCAACTTTTCTGAATTAAAAATAAATAGGTGACTTTACTTTTGGAACTGCCCTTGTAATTTACACAGACCATCTACTGACCTTGACCTCTAGGACTATTTGACGGATGGTGATCTTCCAAAACTGCAGCCTTAAATTTACTGACAGATGCCTTGTTAATGGCAGAAGAAAAGACTTCTGACCACGTTTGAATTTACGATGCTAGCGTTTAGCAAATTCATATGATTGAGCATCATGATAATACGTTTGTGATATAATTGAAGATCCTGATACCCATTGAGAATGGATTGCTCAGTCTATAAAGACGCTAACAAGAACCATCGGAGAGTAATTAAATCTTGATATTACAGCATTCAAAATATCATTCAAGATTAAATATCTGATTTGCTACGTTATACCGTTTTTGTACAATAAATCTTTTATACTTACTCTATGAGTTGACCATCATTTAATCTGAATTTATACTGAATATATTCATCCAATGATATATCAGTCTCTTTCATTTCATCAAAAGTCTTTGATACAAAACCCGTGATATTCAACAAGCTTCATTTTGCACCTGAATCAGTTCAAATACCTGTAAATCAGAAACCACAATTAGTCCAGAGCTGTGATTTACCACATAACCCACAGAGATATGAATCGAATCACATACAAAAATTTAACTAGATCAGACAACGTGGAGTGAATCGGGGGAATTATTTATTGAACGCTTTTCGTTGCTAATTAATCGCTTATATGCGTTTGAGAGTTGTCCCCATATTTTCACCTTTAATAGTTTAGTTAAGGTTAGAAATCTTATGGGATTTCAAAATACGATGTTTCCAAATTCCGTGTATGGATCTGATCGTCTTTGATAATTGTAATCACGGTGCAAGATTCCTGCACAATCAGGCGCGTTTTCAGTTATCAACGTTTCCATGACCTAACTTTTCAATTAACTTAATGCAATAAAGAGTGGTAATCATTGGGCAATCTTGACGTTGTCATGCAGGTGGACGCAGTCGCATGACTAACTTAGTTCTTATTTTTATTTATGATTACACCCTCTTCTTAACTCGCATACTTTTGTTTATGAAAACATTTCCTCCTCCCACAACTTTTAATCCCATTCTACCTTCTTTTTATTGCATATATTTATTTCCTTCATTGTTAATTTCTAAACACCGCTAAAAAAATATCCGTTGTCTCATTCATTGATTACAGCAGTTACGCACCTTTTAATTGTTATCATTTGATATCGGTATTATGGTGTGTATAAGTTATTGAAGTGAATAGTTCAGCACTGAGCATGGGGTATTTTTAATTAATCTCTATTCGCGGTCAACGTCATGACACAGGCCAGCTAGAATATATATATATATATATATATATATATATATATATATATATATATATATATCTTTGAAGAACACCGAACGTAGTGCCATAATTAATTAGTTTTTTTTTTAGTTTAAACATAAACTATTAAAAGAAACTTTCAAAAAGACCAAAATACACTTCTAAAGTATATTTCTCCTAAGCCTACATTAGATAAAGAGGATAAATAAGGACCAAAACGTCTATATCGAGATACTTATATGGTGATACTTGGCGACGCTTCAAAATTTGAATATTTAGGCAACGTCAGTATAAGTGATAGGACACTTAAACTAAACTTCAATCTCGCTTTCTTAGACTTTATAAAAGTGGATGGCTTTCCAAAGAAACTTATAATCGAATTCGTCCTGTGGGATCACAACGTCCCAGGATGTACGGTTTACCCAAAGTCCATAAGGAAAATATTCCTATGCGACATATTCTTTCAATGTTGGGGTCCGCGCAACATGAATTGGGTAAATGGTTAGCCGATATCCTTAAACCTGCCCTGGGGATATATACCGGATTCTGCATTTCTGATTCTTTTCGGTTTGCAGAATTTATTCGTGATGTAAAGAGTTACTGGATATTTATGTTCCTATGACATATCCAGTTTGTTCACCAATGTGCCTTTGGATGAAACTATTAGCATTTGTGCCGATAGTCTTTATCGTGGTTCCCTAACTAAACCCTCCTTTCCTGGGCATATATTTGTTGAGCTCATGGGTTTAGCTACTAAATCAGTTGAATTTAGTTTTGACGGGAACATGTATCGTCAAGTTGATGGGGTTGCAATGGGAAGTCCTTTGAGTCCAACATTGGCTAATATTTTTGTCGGGTTTCAAGAAAAACTGCTTTTGATCGTTTTCCTAAACCGATGTTTTGCTATTTTCGTTACGTGGGTGACATTTTTGTTATGTGTTCTTCCTGTACGGAAGCTGAGGGGTTGTTAGAACAATTAAACTTACTTCACCCTGTATTGACGTTTACTATGGAGGGTGAAGTTAATGACTTATTACCGTTCTTAGATGTTCTTATTGAAATATCCGGTATGAGTTTTACTACTAGCATATATAGAAAATCCACATTTACAGCGCAATACATTAGCTGGGTTTCGTTCTCCCCTAAAATCAGAAAATTAAATTTGATTAAAACTTTAATGTATCGGGCTTTGTTGATCTTCTCTAGTACTAAACTAGATGCGGAACTCCAAAACATAACTGCGACCCTTTTGGCTAATGGTTATCCTTTATACGTAATTCAAAAATGTATGAGGGATAAAATCTTGACGTTTAAAGGTGGAACGTTTGTGGGCCTTCAAAAATGTCCCGTATATGTGAAACTCCCGTGAATAGATGTCAAAAGTCAGGAGTTTTCGCATAAAATTGCTACAGCCGTTTCACCTGGCTATTTTGCAACGAAGGTCCGAACGGTGTTTGGGACGAGAAATTCTCCCGCCCCCATTTCGAAAGGATGGTATCCCTACCACTCAATATAATATGGTTGTTTATCGATTTAACGGTTAGTGTGAAGCTGACTACGTGGGCCATACCATTCAACGTTTGGAGGTTAGAATTTCCCAACATAATCCCCCTTCGATACGTAGGCACAAAAAATGGCCAACATCCGGGCGTTTACCAACTCATAGGTCGGCCATTGGTGAACATTTATTACAGTGCCAAATTTGCACTGAAGGATACAGGGATGAAACTTTCTCGGTTTTACACAGAGCGCGCTCGAGAATTCACTTAAACATTCTCGAGGCTGTATACATTAATTTGCACCATCCATCTCTGTGTAAGCAAAGAAAGTATACCCATAATTTAGAACTTATGGGTATTTGCTGAGATTGCTTCTCTGTCTTTTTTCTCCTATTCCCTATACATTTTTTTTACCCTCGCTGTTAATTTATGGTCTTTTGACCACGTTTTTAAACGATGTTTTCTCCCCAGCTGCAAACGTATATCTTGGAAAAGGGTTGGCTGAAAGACGTCTAGATAGGGTTTTTTCTTCCCCCAACCCTTATTTATCCTCTTTATCTAATGTAGATTTAGGAGAAATATTCTTTAGATGTGTATTTTGGTCTTTTTGAAAGTTTCTTTTAATGGTTTATGTTTAAACTACAAAAAAAAAACAAAAAGAAAAAAAGAAGAAAACCCCAGTAATTAATCATGGCACTACGTTCGGTGTTCTTTAAAAGTATTATAAAATTATGTACCCATAAAAATCTTATATATATATATATATATATATATATATATATATATATATATATATTATACTGTTGGTAGAATTTTTCAGTAACTCATAACAACAACACAATATGTCATTCCAAAGAGTGCTCAATGCATGAAACAGAGCAATATATTGATTGTTAGAGAGCTATTGGCTACACATTAGCAAACGTAGAAACAGGAAAATAATTTGGTTTTTACCTCCCTTTAATAGTGCTCTTAAAACTGGACTGGGTAGATAGGCACTTTCCCCCAGGTAGTATATTAAATAGTATTTTCAATAGAAATACTATAAAATTGGGTTATAGTTGTTGTGAAAATCTTGAAAGAATTATTAAAAAGCATAATAATAGGATACTAAAAGGCAATAATAGTAAAAATACTGGGGAAATAAATCATAATGATAAAGATAATAATTATAAAAATACTGAAAAATGTAACTGCAAAATTCCTAGTACTTGTCCCATGAATAATAAATGTTTAACGAAATCAGTAGTTTACCAAGCTAAAATATTCCCTGAGGAAAATCCTAGTGATATAAAATTTTATATAGGTAGTACGCAGGCAACTTTTAAAGAAAGATTCTAAGGGCATAAAAGTTCTTTTACTAATCAAAAATACGAAAAAGACACATAGTTATCAATTCAATATTGGAAATTAATAAAGGAGAATAAAACTCCAAAGTTAGAATGGCGGATCATAAGAAGATCGAAAGTATGTAATTCATTACATGCACCGTGCTTTTTATGCCTTCATGAAAAATTAGAAATAATGAATTTTAAAGACCAGGAGAAACTATTGAACATTAAACAGGAAACAGCAATTTCCTGTAAACATTTCCAAATACATTCACTGAAAAAATTATTAAAAAATTATAAGAATATTAACGAATTAATCATACCATCGACTTATACATTGTAATATGCTTTATTATTTATTTCAGGATTTTAAACGCTAAATCTTATTTACTTATTTATTTTAAACGCCAAATCTATTTTAAACGCTAATTTTTTAACGAAGAATCTATTAAATTTTAAATTTTATAAAAATAATTTTTAGTGAAATTTTTACCGTGAATAATATAATTAGACTTAGTTACTAATATACTTAACCATATTATAATAGTAATTTGTATATATATAAATTTTCACGTTTGTCTGTATATATGTCGGTACTTTTGTATTATATAGAGAAATAGCGCTAAATTTATAGTTTAGTAATATATGTATATATTTATATCTCGATTTTAAGTGGGAAAAAAAACCTTAGTAAAATTTATGAATTGCTCTGATATTTGAGTAATAGTTCTAAAAATCCGTATTAACAAAACAAACGAAAAACAATTATAATTATAATGGTTGGAGCTAGAAAATTTAATGTAAACTTATAATAAATCTGCTTCAGAATTATACCTTGAAAAACCTAACATTATTTTGTGAATAGGTTATATTTGTTTTGATATAGGTTGTTAGTATCCCTCTTTCTTTTTAGAATGGTTCAACCCTGTAAAGTTGACTTTAATATAAAGGGATGGTCTTTATTGGAAGTTTCGTGGATGGGATTTTGGCCTGATGAGGTGATTTTCCCTGCTAGGGGGTCATTGAAACACGTTTGCTAATGTGTAGCCAATAGCTCTCCAACAATCAACCTATATATATATATATATATATATATATATATATATATAAAATGGGTTAAGAAATTCCAACGGGAGAAAGATGTATATGTAAATAAGGGGGTGGTCACCAACAATGTATATTTTTTAACATTATTTATTATTCCGTGTCTTGGTTTTTCATCGAAAATTATGTTTAGATCATTGTAATAATGTTTTTAAATCATTGAAATAGTTTTTAACGCGTTTCAGACGTTCTGTGAAGCGTCCTCTTCAGAAATTATTTAAAATCCTTAGAATATACTCAAGATGTGTTGGAGATGTAAAAAGAGAATTTTCGTAGTTCATTTGACATGTTTCCGAGAGATGGAAACGTGAAAGTGAATCTACTTTTCATTGGAATGTTCAATTTTAATTACTGTTTTATTGGGCTGTGGTCACTCCTTTAGAGATAAAGGACTTTCAACTTACTTCATAGATATTAAAGACAGCGTTTTCATGTGTTGAAAACTCAGCCAAAATGTAGTTTTTTTTGTATTTTCAAAAATTTCACTGAATCAGTGCAGTAATTTTTCAATATGGTTGTCAAAGATCAAAGTTTTGAATGGTAACAATATCTACAAAGCCTATTCAATAGGAACAATACCAAATCTGAGTTCTATTGAACAGTCTTTGATGATTGTACTGCAGAAGAAGTATTTTTTTCTTTTAGTCATAAAGTCAGTTTATTGCTTATCTCGACAGTTGTCATAACAAATATGTTTTACCATTAATTGTATTGTAAGATTCGCTAATTACTTGTTTTTTAGCTCGTGTGTTCTTTTCACAATATTCACCACAACTTTGGATTCTTTCGTACCTGTCATATCAGTCACATTAATATTTTCTCCTTGTGTTCATTAAATAGAATGTATTCATGTCCACTGCTTAATTAGTTTTCTTTAGTTTAAACTTTCCTATCCGAAATTATTGACCAAACTAGTTAGAATAACCTTCAGTCGTTGATGCTAGGTTCGGTCAGCCTCCAACTTGCCCACACCTCCCCGTGAGACCCTTCTCCACTCTCCACGATCCAAATCTAGGATCTGCAAGGTTTTCTTATCCATCTCACATTTTTTCAAGGTGGACCTCAAACAATCCTTGAACCTTATTTTAGGCATTTTAGCAAGACGCCTTCCCTCACTAAGCTCGCCATAGAAGAGTTGTTTGCAAAGTCGCTGTATGGCATCCTTACCACGAGACCACTCCATTTCAGTCTATGTCTGATAATAAGACCTTCAATGCTTAGACATTAGAGCTGTTCAAGAGCCTCAACATCTCTTCAAGAACCACGACATACATTTGCCAGCGCACACACAGAATTCGCTGTAGGTGAAACCGCTCGAGATTTCTCAGATGCTTCCTGTATGTCGTCCACGTCTCACAAGCATAGTGAAAAGTAGAGAGAACACATGCGGCGTAGACATTGATCTTTTTTGATAAAGATATTCCACGACAGCTCCACAAATGCTTTTCCAACTTTTCAAAGGCATCACTTGCCTTGCTGATCAAGACGTCGTCATCCAGGGCACCGGTCATGCTTAGCGTGCTATCCAGGTACACAAACTTAGCGACAACTGCTATATTCGACCTATAGACATAAATTGATGGCTCATAGTATGGCACGCCTGGCGCAGATTAATACATTAAGACTGATAGTTAGCCCCAATGCGCTGCAGGCAGCCGCAAAGGCGTCCACAAGATGCTGCATATCAGCCCCTATATGGGCCACAAGATCTCAGTTATCTGCATAGAGCAAATCATAAATCGTGTTGGTGAGTACTTTCGTGCTTGCACTGAAACGCTTAATATTGAACACCTCCCAGTAGTTTATATATACACCATCAGAGTAACCCCCGAATGCCATCTAAAAGACCATGATGAAGTACTAAGCAAAAAGTGTAGGTGCTGGAATGTCTACCTGCTTAACACCATTTTCTACTGAAATAGGATCAGCCAATTTTCCCCCAACGTTGATCATAGCCTTCATATCATCATGGAAGAGCTTTAAAATGGCTACGAACTTGTCAGGACAGCGAAACCTTTTCAGAATCTCCCACAAATTTACTGCATCAAAGGTCTTGGTTAAATCGATGAATACTTAATACATACCCTTTTGCTGTTCTATACATTTTTGCTGTAGTTGCCTGGCTATAAAAATTATATCCACCGTCCCTTGACAACTTTTGAAACAACACTGCGACTCAGGCAGAACATAGTCAGCAATGTGCTCCAGCATTCTGTCAAGCATGATCCTACAGAGCATCTTACCGACTACTGACAGCAGTGAGATGCCTCGATAGTTTCCACAACCATCTCTAGCACCCTTTTCCTTGTATAGGATTACCATCCCGTCAATCCTGTGAAACACACTCATGACGCCAAGCAGTCTGCATCATCTTGGGGCCAGAACATTTAAAGATCTCTGTATGCAAGCAATTCATGTTAGGAGACTTTCCATTATTCAGCTTTTAGACAGCCGCTTCAATCTTATGGAGAGAGGAAACCTTTTCTAAGATATACTTGACCGGGTTGCTAGAAATTGACCTAAAAAAACTCCTGATCAACGTAAGAAGGCCTGTTCAGGAGGTCATCAAAATGCTCCCTATCTCAATGAAAAATGTCGGTAGGGTCTCGAGGATCCCGACCATTCCTCGAGCACAATGGAGTGATAGGTGATATGGATTGTCCATAAACGGCACACAGTAGTTGTTAGAAACTGAGGTAAGCTGTATTTCCTCAGATTTCTGCTTCCACCATCCTGCATTTTTTGCAACCTCCTCGGCACCTCATCTTTGATTGATTTAAAATTGGCCCGCAATCGATCTTGCTCACGATTCGTCAAACCACCTCCGCGATAAGCACACAATGCCCTGGCCTTTGAGTCAAGTAGAGCCTGAATGTCAGTATTATTCTTATTGAACCAATCGTGATATTTACGCTTACAATAACCCAATTAACACTCCTTAAAAGCAGGCCAAGAGTTTTCACAGTAAATTTCTTCCATCTCCTTGACTGGTTTCTCCCTCACAATATTGTCCTTTAGACGATCAACATAAAGTCACTCTAGGATATCCACACCAGGTCACCTCACCTTGTGCTTCACAACAAACTTAACCTTTGCACAGACCAACCGATGGTCGGTCCAGCACTCTGCACCATGCATGACACGAATACTGCAAATGTCCTTCATCTCACGTTTTCTGACTAACACATAGTTTATCAAGTGCCTTTTCATGGAACCAGGATGCATCCAAGTCGTCTTGAATTTGTCCTTCTGCTGAAACATGGTGCTACCGATTTTAAAACCCATCTCTGAACAAAACCGCAACAACATCAGACCATTGCTATTACACTTACCCACTCCGTGTTTATCCAACAAATCCAAGGGTTCAAAATCTCTTTCCCCGTCCTAGTATTATAATCTCTACGAATAACGATCTTGTCAGCAGAGTACACTGCACAATGCGAGAAAGCAACCTTTCCATCTTCTGGATCATCCTTAGTGGATGCATAGACACTCAACAGAGTTGTAAAATGACCACTTACTAGAAGTAGCCTCAGTCATAATCCAGCCACTCACTCCACAGGCAAGTTCTTCCAGGCTTGAAAGCATTGATGTCTTTATAGCAAAAGCCACACCTGATTCCCTCTTACATTCATCTGCTCTACCACTCCAGAAAAGGGTGTAGCCCTCAGCCAACTCCGAAAACTGATCCTCATCAACCAGCCTAGTCTCAGATAGCGCAACTATATCCATGTCGTAACGCTGAAGTTCTTTAGATACAAGAGTAGGTCTATGCTCTGGACGCGTTATTGCTGACGGTAAGTCAAGCAGCGTCCGCACAGCCAACCTTTTTCTTATCGAGATGCACACTGATGGCAAAATGTGTATTCCATTGCATATGAAGCTTTTTATAGTGAGGAAATACTTTGCACCGAGCCAATTCCACTCTCTGAACAACTGCTACGTTAGAGCAAAAAGAAGAGCAAGTCAACATCATTGGATGCAGCAACCGCAGCAGGTTTTCCTTCTACTAGAGTAGTTGCCTTCACCACGGTTTACGGGAGCCCTCTCCACCCACCATGCCATTTGATCGTCCACACGTCCACACCAGATCTTGATCATATGTATACATATTATATATATGTAATGGACATATATATATATATAGCGTGACCCCCCAAAAACGGGCCCAACTCTAATTAGGCCTCGTTTCTTAGTGTTTTGTCTGAATGAAACGAAACTTTGGCCATAACTAGTTTATAATATTCAAAACATCACATCAAAACACTGGGATCTATGTTTTAGATGGACTCCGTTTAGTTTTTTTCTTGTGTCACCCTGTATATATACATATATATATATATATATATATATATATATATCTGTGATATATATGTATATATACAAGGCGTTTGTCTGTTGTCATAATGTGTCGCATAAAATACTAGAAACTCTTTCTTATCCCTCTCCCTCCAACGCGTTATATATAATATGTTATAGTCGCCATCTTAAGCACTCATTTGCAAGTATGAAGAGAATTTGTGAAATCATATCGACAAAGATATAATACAAAGACAATGAAATAGTAAGTCAAATTAAAGAATCGACGGAGAAAACGGCTTGAGAATTTTGAAGAACCAATCGATCAAATCAAATAACTAAACAAAAAAATGAGATTCTTCTTGCAAATATCCAATTCTATAATCGCCATTATTTGGCATGGCTGTTTAATTTTATTATTTTCTTTCTCTTTTCTTTCTATGAAGAATTATTAAAGTGCGAGTTCTTTTAGTGAACAGCCTAGCAACGCGGCCATAATCGCCTTTAAACGTGCAATTCAGACGACAACTCTCATTATCGTTCAATCCAAACGAAATAAAAAAAAAATCGAACAGATATGAGATTTGAATTTAGTTCGGACAAGGCCATTTGCATCGCAATTGATTTAGATGGTGATGATAACAACACGTCCGAATACTCTCAATATATATATATATATATATATATATATATATATATATATATATATATATATATATATATATATATATTCACTGAGCTATTAATGGAACTTTGTGTTTAAAAATATATTTGAAATAGAAATTGTATATATTAGCTTTTTAGAATATTTTGAAAACACATTAATATATTGATCAAGGTTTAAAATATCCAAAAGTAAAAAGCATTGAATTTACGAGATTGTTGATAGTCTTAACAATAAATCTACGGTTTCACTCTATAATGACTTCATCAGACGACAGAAACAACCTCTGATCTTTAACGAAGATCTTTTAATTACATATTATATCGTGACTAGACTGTCCACAAGCGGGCAGTTGTTGCACAAATTATTTGTTCGTGGAATTTATATTCAGATTTGGGCACAGATAAAGATTAGAAAAATTGTTGATAGTGGTTGTAGCTAGACATGTACTTTTTTTTTTTAATTTAGCAGGGAGTGTAAATTGAAGCTCAGATGAGCACTTACCATAAAAATAACTATATAGTAGAGACAGACTCCTGATTGCTTAGATATATAATTTTACAATTTTACAAAGGGACTACGATAATATCGCGGGGTTTCCATTCACCCTGAATATCAATTGAATGTCCACCAGCAATACATTACATATAAAATATGCCGCTGTGGAATTTCCAGAGATCCCGCTAGTAATAATAATTATACCAGATTTATCAAGTGGGCCCGCTTCGATTAACGAAAATTCCATGAGAAAAGTTTCTTTCCTATAAATATCCGGTTGTAGAATACAATAGTGCGGAACAGCTTCCCAGCCAGCTATAACATAGTCGTTTTCAAGTTTAATGTAAACAAGTTCTTGTTCAGCCGTCCTCTAAAATAATCAATTTTTACCTAAGTTTCATTACTGATCATCATGGTGTCGTCCTACCGGCCACCTGAAACTCATTATCCTTTATCCTCGAGTAGCCTTTGGGCCTTGATTAGTGGTAACTTCATGGTACAAAATGGACTAAAATTAGAATACTGTTAATGCAGTATCTGCTGCTGTTGGGCTGTTGCTACTACTACTTCTACCACTACTACTACTACTACTTATAATAATAATAATAATAATAATAATAATATTTGTTTTTGTATGTGTCACTATACACTGGCACCACACCAAATAAGTGAAGAGGGTCAAGGAGGTTAGAAAGATGGAGGAGAGAAAGCACTAGTCAGACCTCCGCTGGTTGAGTGCAAAGAGTACTGAGACCTTGGGGAGGCTTATTGCCACTGAAATTCCAGTGTACGAGAACTCCTGACTAGAAATCATTGTAAGCGGCTGCTGCGATAACGCAAATTCTTTTGCAAAAGTTATCGTAAGAAGTAGAGAGTATGGGAAACTTGGGGAGACTTGTTGTCACCCAAACTCCAGAGAATACCAGAGGTTGTTTTCTAAACGCAGTCTTTGATGATTGCTTTTGTGATTATTAATAATAATAATATTCGTAAAAAATTAAGGGGGGTATTGTCAATCTGAAAGGGTGTGGAGTATTATAGCCACTTAAATTACAACGGAGATCGAAGGTCGTAGCTAGTGAGAAATCAGTAACGAAAACGCAAAATTATTTGCAACGGTTATCAAGAGAGACAAAGTATGCTTGAAATATGGAGAACTTGTTACTTGGACTTAAAGGAATGCTCAGAAGCTCGTTTATTTATTTATTTTTTTAATCTACTCTTTTTATCTCAGGACTTTAAACGAATTTCAACTGCTAAGCTGACTTTTGGAAAGGAGGGGAATATTGAACTCTCGCTATGACGTCACTCATAGATCACGCCCCCTCCTCTCTCTACTACTGATTACTAACCGAGGGCTCTCTAAGTGAGCTAGACCAGTGATTCTCAGCCATGGTCACTATGGTTACAAAAGCTTTAAGGAATTCACACGAAATAAAAAAGAAAAAAAAAAGAACAACAACAACAACAACAACAACAACAACAACAACAACAACAACAACAACAACAACAACAAAACAAACAAACAAACAAAAACGTGTATTTTGTTTTGTTTACTAGATGTATGTGTGTTTAGTGAACATTTTAAGATTTGTCTTTGTATTTCACGTTATGAACACAACGAAATTGATTAATTCCGAAATTTTATGATCTAGTAAAAAACATTTGGTTTGTTTACAAAAAATAAAAAAATAAATAAATAATATGTGGAGCCTACAGATGATAGGATATCTTTCAGTGTGCCCAAAATCAAACTAAGGATGGCAACCCCTGAGCGAGACTAAAAGGCGACCATTTAGGCAGCTTATTGGCTAGTTCTTAAGGAGAATTTCTCGTGAGACTTCATTGTCAGAAACAAAAAATTGCTGATTGAAAATACGTTGGACGACATTTTGCTCTTTTCAATTCTTTGGCGAATTCAAATAAACGCTTAAAAGAAAGATAAAAAAGACTTTTATTATGAATGCAAATTGAGTTTTGATGGAGACATTTCCAGTAGAATCTGTGTCATTTTTATACAAAGATAATATAAACAGATACATTTATATGCCTAACTTTTTCGCATTCCTTTTTTAATGTATGGTTTAGAAATTTCTATTACGTTGAGGAGCAAGTTCTTGCGGTTTTTAACTTTTAAATTCACATGAACATATCTCGACTCCAAAAAAAAAAAAAAATTGATTGAAACAAGCATCACCAGAATCAACACAATATTGTCAATGCAAAACAAGTGTATTTATGTCAGTAACGTAAAACTCTTGCGTTATGGTGGCGATGAAGTCGTTAGAGACGTTTTTGATATCGCTTAGGTTTTTAAAGCATTTCTCACGCAGAAAGTTGTCGAGATGCTGGAAAAAGTGGTAGTTGGTAGGTGAGAGGTCTGGAAAGTATTGCGGATGAGGCAGGGTATCGTAGCCCAATTCGTTCAACTTCTGTAGGGTCGGTTTAGCTATGTGTCGTCGGGCATTGTCGTGGAGAAGAATTGGGCCTTTTCTGTTGACTAATACTGGGTGTTGTTGTCGAAGTTTCTGATGCATTTCATCCATTTGTTGACAGTACTTCTCCACCGTAATGGTTTCGCCTGCATTCAAAGAACTGTAATGAATGAAACCAGTCGCAGACCACAAACAATCAACATGACTTTCTTTTGATGCAACTGACCTCGGGAAGTGCTATGGAGCTTCGTCAGCGTCTAACCACTGAGCTGAGCATCGCCAGTTATCGTAAAAACCTACACAACCCGGCCGAGAAACGGGCTGTTCTTGTTGCGTAAAAGAATAGAAAGATGATACTTCGTCACGACTTTTCTTTTGGCTATCGTTCAATACGTGAAGGCACCTATTTATCAATTTTTTTTCCAATTTATATCAAGTGGTTGGAAATCGTCGTATACGTTACGTCTAATTCAGAAGCAAGTTATTGAATAGTTTTGTGTGGATTGGCTTCGACTAAAGCTCTTAATTGATCGTTGTCAACATTCGATGGCCGACCACTACGTTCAACATCATGAAGACACGTTGCTGCCACGAAATTTCTTAAACACTCATTGTGCATATATATATATATATATATATATATATATATATATATATATATATATATATATATTCTTGCCATTATCGTATCTTATTCTTTCTTCACTCCACTATCTTCCTCATGTTTATTCTGTTTTGTTTTTATTTTCTTTCGTTATTCAGGGTCACCACTTATGAAGCCAAAGAGCCATTTGAGGATAAGGATTATTAGACAAAAATGTTTGCTTGCCAAAAGATTAGGAACACTATGGAAGTACTGACATCGATCAACCATACGAATTGTATGTGATTACGAGGGCAATGACAACAGAATATTCTTTTCATTGTTTTACTCGCGAGTATATATCCGACATAGTTAGACACAGTTAATCGAGAACCACATCACTCTATATAAAAGCATATAAGATATGAACAGATACACGCTCGAGAATCAAAACAATGAAAAAAAAAATATGCTGTTGTCCTAACCATACTGATTACTTATGGAACAGTCTGTGACAAGAATTTGTTGGCATTGAATTTGAAAACTATCGAGTTGTAATCACCAGAGAATCAGTCCTGCGGTATTGTGTTCCATAGATGGGAAGTCTTTATTTTCCTCTTCATTTTCCCTTTGGTCTCTTAGTAAATTGTGCGAGAACCGTATCTTCATATTATCTACTTGCTATTAACTCACTTGGAGTTTTCACACATACTATCATTTGAGAACAGTCTTTGGTGTGCCCTGGAGTCTAAGTAATTTCCAGTGCTCTGCACATCTTTCAATAAGCTTGGCAAATTAATTTGCGTTATCACAAAAGCCGTTTGCCATTGATTTTTCGTTGGCAGTGTCCATTGGTCTTCACTAGAATTTGGGTGGAAATAAAATCCCTGAGGTCCTAGTTTTCTTCACAGTCATCTAGTGGAGGTCTAGTTAGTGCTTTCTCTTTCCACCCTCTTTAATCCTCCTCGATTATTTGTTGTGGTACCAGTTGATTTTTCTTTTTGATGAGAGAAGGCTTACTTCCAATAATACTGTTTCTGTTTTCTTGATTTCATGTGGTGTTTCTTTGTGTTTTACTTCTGTAACAGTTTCTATATGTCCGGCTCATGTGTATTATTCTCCGCATTCAATGGGTTTCTTTAATATTTCAGAAGTTTTTATTATTGTTATCCGTTGTATCTTTTCAGCCATCCTTCTGATTTCAATTTTTCTCATTCTTTTTTTTAATTCTTCGGGATTATTTCTAGCATTATTAACTATTATTAATGCCGTTTTGACTTTCTTCATCTTTCATATTATGTTCAGCTCTTTGGCCAGTTCTGTATATTTGCTCCGCTTCCTCATCTCCTTGATAATCACTCAGTGGTATGCTGGAACGACGAAAACTCCGATTTGGCGGAGCATTTCTCTCTTGTTAACTATTATGAAATCTGGTCTACTTGCTTGGATAGGTTTATCTGTTTGTACATCCATGTCCCATAGGATTTTATGATTTCCATTTTCAAGTATTGCTATCGGCTTGTGCTTGTACCAATTTTTCTGTGTGCTCAAGATGCAGTTGTCTGCATAATTCACAGTGTACTGCCTTCTCCATTTGATCGTGTATATTCTTATATTCTTTCTTGGTTAATTTGCTGCATTTGCTATTTATGTTGTTTATTGTTTCGTCTCTTTGTTTACAAAATCTACATTTGTTGCTTTCTTGTGTTTTCTCGGTTCTTGCTTTGAAATAGTTGGTTCTAATCGCATTATCTAGTGCAGCTTTTAATGATTGAGTTTCTCTGTTTAGGTGTCCATTTCGTAGCCATGTTCAAGTGTTTTCATTAATCTCATCTTTTGTTATCCTTATGAAACTTCCATGTAGCTGTTTCTCTTCCCATTTTTATTTTCTCGTCTTATCCCCTATCCCTGTGCTTTCTATTTTGTTCATTTTTCAGTGGCTCTTTTGACGGTAATTATCCTTTCGGTGTCAGCTTTATGTATTTAAATAATTTTTGTTTTTGTTTCGTTCACACACTCTTCTATACAACCAGTCTTCATCCTTCGTCTGTATTTTTCACATAGAATCAGTCAGAATCATCCTTTAGGTGTAGTGCATTAAGCGTAGTCATAGGTTACCTGAGCTTCTGATCGGGATGCCTCAGTTCTTCTTTGATCCACCCTATAAACGGTTCAAGATATCTTACTTGTGATACTGCCCACGTGTTCATACCTTTTATTAGGTTTCTACTGTATAGTTGAGTTTCTGAGAGTTTTCTTGTTCCTTTGTAGTGTTCTGTTTCATTTCTGTTGTTTTGATTAAACTCCAAAATATTTGTAGTTGTCATGTTCACCTAATGCCCTAACATCCGTTTTGTTGGGTAGTTCCGAACTAACTGAAGATTCTGGTAGTGTCTATAGTTCGTTTTTGATTTTTGCAAAAAGTTTCAGGTCGTCCATGTACATCGGTTGGTTCATTTTCTCCTCCGTATAAGTAAACTTGTATCATAAGGGGTTCCTTGCTGCTTTCATTCTCTGTCACTTCTTCGATTTGCTGTAACACTTCTTTCGGTCATTCGCCATTTCCGTCGTGATCTTGTCGCCCCTTCCAAAATCTTGCCCCAGTAGAGTTTTGTTTTTATTGGGTCACTTTTTTAAAAATTTTTCCTCAGTTTACATTTGGAAGAATTGGCTTTCTATTGTTTTCAACAGCCCGTCCTTGCTTGCACTGCTCTGATTTGTATTTGTATCGTCTTCGTTATTATTATTATTACTATTATTATTATTATTATTATTATTATTATTATTATTATTATTATTGTTGTTGTTGTTGTTGTTGTTGTTATTGTTATGGTTGTTATTATTATTATTATTATTATTGTTATTGTTGTTATTATTATTATTATTGTTGTTATTATTATTATTATTATTGTTGTTATTATTATTATTATTGTTATTATTATTATTAATATTATTGTTGTTGTTATTATTATTACTGTTGTTGTTGTTGTTGTTGTTATGGTTGTTATTATTATTATTATTATTATTATTATTGTTGTTATTATTATTATTATTGTTGTTATTATTATTATTGTTGTTGTTATTATTATTATTATTATTGTTATTATTATTATTGTTGTTATTATTATTATTATTGTTGTTATTATTATTGTTATTATTATTATTGTTATTATTGTTGTTGTTGTTATTATTATTATTGTTGTTGTTATTATTATTGTTGCTGTTATTATTATTTTTATTGTTGTTGTTGTTATTATTATTGTTGCTGTTATTATTATCTTTATTGTTGTTGTTGTTATTATTATTATTATTATTGTTGTTGTTATTATTATTGTTGCTGTTATTATTATTTTTATTGTTGTTGTTGTTATTATTATTGTTGTTGTTGTTGTTATTATTATTATTATTATTGTTATTAATATTATTGTTGTTATTGTTATTGTTGTTGTTTTTATTATTATTATTATTATTATTATTATTTATTTATTTATTTATTTATTTATTAAATTGCACATCAAGTCTCAACCCTTGCTCTGTGATTTATTACCGACTATTTTACTTTGTTTAATTAAATCAAGTTGGAAAAGAGGTCATGGAACTTTCTCACTTCTCGCCCGTGACGTCAAAGACTGTGAGAGATTTTTTTCAATATGTCCGTCCTTCTAAATATATATGAAAAAATTAAATAAAATAAAGAGTCTGTTTATTATGTTTCATTAGTTATTTTTCGAATTTATTTACAGTTAAATGAATAAATTATAAACTTTGTTTTCAAAAACAGACATGGTTGGTTTGAAAAGTGTCCCATTGAGAACTACGAATAAAAGTACACCTGTTCACCCAGAGTCAATATTGAAAAATGAAATACATTTTATGGGATATGGAAATTCAACAGATAAACTTATGCAAGAAAAGCAGACGTGATAATAGTCCACTAGAAGGATGGAAATATGAAAAACATTTCGCCATCTCAGCTGTTTACCGGGTGAAAATTAAAGAAGACAGAAAAAAAAAACGGCAGGGAATATGACATATTAAGAATCACTGTTAGACCAGTAATAGTAGGAGCACTGGGGATAGTTTAAAAAAAAAATAACCAATAAAAAACTAGAAGTAATAGTAAATAAAAAGGGTAATGCCACCATACAAAGCACGCTATTGAAGAAAACTGCTGAAATATTAAGAAAAAAATCATTGAATGTGGAAAGCACTTTACATAAACTGAACTAGATGTTATTGCTGCGTAACTACAACGAGAAAAACAAGAAGGAAACTACATAGATAATATAAAAATCTCTTGATCTTACTCCATCGCCGCAGCGAAAAGAAAACATCGGTTGGTGCTACAAAAATGGTCATGTAGGATCATGGAGAATGGAAATAGAGGAGGCAAAAGAATATCCATACATCTGCTAATATAGTACCAAGAGTACCGGAATCTCGCGAAAGCTTTCTGCTACTGAAGCTTCAGAGGAAACCAGCGGCCTGTATGAGCGAGAAATCCATAATAAACGGCTGTTGCGAGAACGTGGTGTATTTTGCAATAGTGATCGAAAGAAAAAGAAAGTATCAAACATATGTTATAAAGTTAAAGTTATTAACTCTCAGACGCAATGGAACACCATCTAATTCTTGTCCTGTTCACGAAGAGATAAGTGTAGTATCTGTCTGAAACTGCACTTAATCTTTTTTTGTTATTTTCCGTCACTGAAGCAGATATCTTTCTAGACTGAGGTAATGTTTTTTTTTAAATTTTAGTTTAAATCCAGAGTACCCATTTGGGTTAGCTGAATTTCCTCTATTTAAAACGACATTGTGGTTGTACTCTGCCCTCATGGGGAAGCAGACAAATACGAACACCATCTAATAAACTTAAATTGTATCGTTAATTTCAAACTTCAACTGATAAAATTTTTACTATGTTTTATTTAGATTACACACACACACACACACACACACACACACACACACACACACACACACACACACACACACTCTCTCTCTCTCTCTCTCTCTCTCTCTCTCTCTCTCTATTTTTCTTTTATGAAACTTTTTCATTGAAATCCGATCCCCGTATTTTCTTTGACCTTAATTTGACCTTAATTTGACCTTCGACTTTTAAGTTCTGATTCACGTTACCTTTTCTACCACCCGTTGCACAACCTCTGTGGGTGCTGACTTATCTGAATGCCAGTCTTGGCTTAAATCCAGTCTAGAGCGGACAAACAGGCTGACAGAGAGATCTGTTGTGTAGTCGACCCTCAGGCGGAAGTAATTCGCACATTGATCGACTGCTTGGCATGGGTGGCGGCCATCTTGATTTGTATTTAGCATCACTATCGCCGTCTCTAATCAAGAGTCTTAAGAAAAGGAAAAAGGCGCCATAATTTTAATTGTATATTTTATTTCGTCATGCATATCTACTCGGTTAACAGAAGTCTCGTTTATTGAGAGACGCCAACCAAGGCTGACTTGACACGTTACCATGAACGGATAAAGATGTCTGTCTACTGGGAGCCACAGATTAGCATTTTCTGTGCGTGTGTGTGCGTATGTGTGTGCGATAAAATGTGTACTGGATTGATATAAAGCGATCCGATGCTGTAATATATTTATTGACATTTATATACACTCGCCGAGTTCGTTGGTTGGCTATGTGTCATGCCAAGACTCCTAGGGAACTGAGTAAATGTATCTCTATGCCAGGTTGAGTGAGGAGTG
>NC_136498.1:77198759-77328759 GCF_053919585.1 Euprymna scolopes
AAACATCTCAACAAAAATAACCTTCTTAGTGACACTCAATATGGTTTCCGTTCTGCTAGATCTACAGCAGATGTCCTTACAGTTATATCGCATAGGATTAGCAAATCTCTCGACGGTGGCAATCTTTCTAGGGCAATTGCTCTTGACATATCTAAAGCCTTTGATAGGGTATGGCATAAAGGTTTACTTCATAAGATCGCTAGCTATGGTATAGCTGGAAAAGTCTTCTCAATTATTAAATCATTTCTTTCTGATAGGTTCATAAGAGTAGTAGTTGAGGGGCAAAAATCAGAAGCTCACAGTATTAATGCCGGTGTCCCTCAGGGATCCATCCTGAGCCCAACTCTTTTCTTGATCTACATTAATGATCTTCCAAATCATATCCTTACATCATTTGTAGACATTTATGCTGATGACACTACCATTTATGGTAGCACATCTAAGACAGTAAATGACCAAGTTCTCTCCGATTCTCACTCCTCTGATATTGAGCACGTTGTACAATGGGGAAAGGAGTGGCTGGTTACTTTTAATGCATCTAAAATCAAGCTTCTCTCTTTACATCATCAACATTCTGATCCACATCTGGCTTCAATTGAAATGAATGGCTCTCGTCTTAAAGGGGCCTCAAGTTTTGACAAGCTTCTGGGCTTGACCATTACTCCTGATCTTAAATGGAACACGTACATCAAATCTGTTGCCAAGGCCGCTGGAAAAATGGTGGGATCTTTCTATCGATCCAGTAGATATCTCACTGCTGATGCTATTCTCTACCTATATAAGAGCCAGGTACGTCCAAGGATGGAATACTGTTGCCACATCTGGGCAGGAGCTGCTAGAAAGGACTTGTCCTGCCTTGATAGAGTTCAAAATAGACTTCGTAGCCTCGTAGGAGATGTCCTTTTCTCCTCCTTGCAACCTCTATTTCACAGAAGAGATGTTGCGAGTTTGTCTCTGATGTATCGTTATTTTCATGGAAAGTGTTCAACTGAGCTTCAATCTATGGTCCCCCCTCGCCAAACTTTCACAAGAAACACTCGTCTAGCTGTAAACACTATCAATAATTTCCCCCACTCTTTATCTGTGCCTAAACCTAAACGTAGATTCCATGAACAAAGCTTCTTTCTTAGAACTGCACGCCTGTGGAATTGTCTTCCGTTTTCCTGCTTTCCGGCTGACTACAATATGGTTGTGTTCAAGTCTAAAGTAAATAAGTTCTTGATGAGCCGTTCCATATAAGTTATTAAATTTACCAAATTTTCATTACTAATGATTACTATATTGACCAATTTCTACTGTACACTCTTTAACCCTTATCCTTGAGTGGCCTCTGGGCCTTGATAATGTGGTGATGCCTTTGTAAAAAAAAAAAACAAACAAAAAAAAAATATATATATATATATATATATATATATACGAGCAAACATGTTAATAAAACATGTTAAAAAACACTTTGAAATGAGTTAAAAACATATTTAATCTAAAAAGGAAACACTAGATAAGTGGATAGTCCTTAATCCGCGGAGCTTCGAAGAAATACTTTCCTTCTCATCAGAGGGTAGGAATTAGCAAAATGCAGGATCGGATTTTGCATACAAAAGTATTTGATGAACAACAAGTAAGTCAAAGATCTTACTTGAAAACAAAAAAAAAGTGAAGCTGAGGGAATATGGTACAGAAAAAGGTTATTACACATGAATGGATAGTCTGGTGGAAGATAAATAATCCAGTGATGGTAAAATCCAAGTATATAATTTCAAGAAAGTTAATTGAATTTCCATTTGCACAAGTAAAATAAAAAAAATCCCGTAATTGGAAGAAGATGGTCCATAATATTCCAAAGGCAAAAATCCATGGAAAAATTCACAAAAATGTGTACAAGGAAAAACAGGGAAAAATTCCAGTAATATTAATAAAAGAAAAATAAGATATGCTTTTCATCCTACTGCCGAGATATAAATATAAATAAGAAAGATCAAGGAAGAAAAAAAAATTGATGGAGTTAAATATAAATAGAGAAACAAATGTCAAAATGACCCAGACAAGAAATGTTAAAGGCGCGAAAAAATATATAGGGCAAAATAATATAGGTCAACTGAAATGTACAGGTCATAACTTAAGAAAAGATCAGCAAGAGTTGTTAGAAGACACTAAATGGAAAATAAACAAACCAATCAATAAATAAATAGAAAATGAATAATAAATAAGCAATAAATAAATAAATAAAAATAAAAATAAAATATAAAATAAAAAAATAAAAATTATTTAGGGGGAGAACATAGCCGGTATATGCAAATTCAGGAAAAAGCAAGAAAAAAAGTAAGTAAAAGCATATAGTAAAATATAAGTAAATATACATACAAGATATGAAAGTGTGGGTAGATTGTTATATTAGATAGATAGGAAAGTTTAAAGAATAAAGCAGAAAATGCAGATAAAAAACCGGCCATATTTTTTGCTCATAAAGCCTATTTATAATAAAATATAAAAAAAATCAAAGAAGCTTATATAAGGAGAATTTTATTCACATAATTCTTAACATATTCAATGTATTCAATTGTTGATCTCGTTTTGGTATCGTAATCAAGTGTGAATTATTCATCTTCGAAGCTGATTCTCGATACTTTGAAAACTTCCTGATATCCCGATTAATCGTCCCATCACTAATATAAATCACGCAAAAAAGTTTACCAATTAGTATGCGTGAAACGTTTACATTCCAGAAATTTGTGGTGTCATCATAATTAAGAAATTAAATGTCTTTATTAAACAATTTCTAGCTATTACTTTTTCGTGGCACACCAGTAATCATTCCACGGCACACTAATGTGCTGCGGCAAAGTAGTTGAGAACCACTGCTATAACGTGTTACATGTAATTTATCTGACGTAATATTTCCGTCCTGATTTCTTAAAACACGTTTTAAGACAGCAAGATCTACACGCTGCTCTTTAAAAATCTTACAATTTTTTTCTGATGGTTTTCCCCACAGTGATCGATCTTTTGCTCGAACATTCATCTCAAGTATTTCAAGTTGGTTTTCAGAGAATCCTTAAAACTTTTTTTTGGTTTATATAGTGGTCTTTTACCCCTATCTATCTCGCCATCAAACAGTTATTTAGGAAGTCTTTTGTCCTCCATCTTAACCAAGTCTCTAGCGCATCTGATTTTGAATGATTTTCATTTCTATACTATTACTATTTGATCGTCCAAGAACTACAGTGTCAGGCGTTAGAGTCCTCCGGTTAATATTAAGTATTATTTAAATACAACTTTGATGAAACCTTTCCGATAACTGGAAATGCCTTCTATATGTTGTCCAAGTCTCTGCCCCATATAGTAGCGTAGTGATAACTAGTGCTAGGACAAGAGCATATTCTTTTCATTGTTTTGACTCTCGAGTGTGTATCCATTAATATCTTATATGTTTTTGTATAGACTGTTGTGGTTCTCGGTGATTAACTGTGTCTAACTGTGTCGGATATATCTGCGAGAGTCAAAACAATGAAAAGAATATGCTGTTTTCACAGCCCTAGTGATAACGCACGCTTCGTAAACACTCAGCTTTGTTTTTATGTGATTCCCTAATCTGACCACACACGTTTCTCCAGTGTGCCAAAAGCAGAACTGGCTTTTGCTATTCTGTGCTATTCTGTGATTTATCTCAGCATCAAGTGTACTACTCAGATCTACAAAATTGTCCATGACATTTAATTTTTATCATCAACCAAGATGTTTGGTTCAACATATGACATTCCTATGGGAGGGGAAAACATATGATTTCTAGAGGCTGATGGTAAGTACAAAAGCTTTACAAGCCTCTGGTAACTTGTCCATATGTGTGTCCGCGTCTGTATGTGAAACAAGGTCTGCATCATCAGCATATAAAGGTTCAAGAACAACGTTCTGAAAAGTTTTTGACTTTGCGTTGAGACGACTAAGGTTAAAAAGTTTACCTTACCGAAACTTCAGCCCAATATCGCAATTGTTAAAAGTATGCACTAGCGTCACTGCGAAATATATGGAAAAATATAAACGCAAGGATATCACCTTGTTTCACACCGTTTGCAACTGCAATTGGATCAGACAGAGATCCATTAAAGTTCACTCAGGCTTTCATATTATAGTGCAACTGCTGAGGCAACTCCACAAAACTAGTAATTTCCAAAAATCTTCCAGAGTGCATTGCGATTGATGATTTCAAAAGCTTTTGTCAGATAAACAAAAAACTTGATACAAAGGCACTTGCTGCTCCATACATTTTTCCATTAGCTGTCATG
The DNA here is from genome assembly GCF_053919585.1 of Euprymna scolopes. NCBI lineage: Eukaryota > Metazoa > Mollusca > Cephalopoda > Sepiida > Sepiolidae > Euprymna > Euprymna scolopes. Next base: position 77,203,040 of record NC_136498.1, read on the forward strand.
CATATAATATTATGTCCATTGTGCCGCGGCCAGATATAAAACAACATTGATTCTCTGTGATGATAGATGAACAAATCCATTTAAACAAACGATTTAACAACCATCTTTGATAAAACCTTTCCCGCTGCTTCAAGCAAGCTAATGCCTCTATAATCACCACTAGTCGCAAGATGCTGGACAGACACATCATGGATTTGAAAATAACAATGTAATGTAGCCTATTCCATAAACATTTAATCATTCTGGGTGTCATTCCCTTGGTTGTGAATCAGGCACGATGGGTATGGTCACCAAATAACCGTGAGACGCATGTGTCTTTTTTTTTTTTTTAATATTTTAGTATATCCAACGAAGACAGAATTCACCAGGCTTGCGTTGTAAACGGTGCTAAATTTTGAAATGAAAAGTCTGTTTCACAATATCCACGCTGGGGGTTGTTTATTCATTTTTAAAATAATCTGTGAGCTGCTGCATCATCATCATCATCATCATCATCATCATCATCATCATCATCATCATCATCATCATCCCCACCACCCCCACCACCACCACCACCACCACCACCACCGCCGCCGCCGCCGCCGCCACCGTCGTCGTCGTCGTCATCATCATCATCATCATCATCATCATCATCATCATCATCATCATCATCATCATCATCAGCGGTGGCAGCAGCAGCAGCAGCTTGAGTGTTGTAAACAACTTTTCTGTTAAAAAATTTCGAGCAGATTACAACGCAAGCCCGGTGAATTCTCTCTTCTTAGGATAAATTGTTATATTCATTTAAAAAAATAATCTGTGAAGTTCATCATCATATATATATATATATATATGTGTGTGTGTGTGTGTGTGTGTGTGTGTGTGTGTGTATAAGAGAGAGAGAGAGAGAGAAAGAGAGAGAGAGAGAGAGAGAGAGAGAAACATTTTAAGCCTTAATTTGAATACTTTATGAATGGGACATAATAGTACATAGCACAAGTTAATTAACTCTCATTCAGTAATATTTTCGTTTGAAAATCTAATATTGATTTATATTTTTTTATATCCTCATTGGTTGAAAATTAACACATTGTTTGATAATCACTCCCTAGGTTTCACTTTTCTTCTTAAATAAACCTTTTAAACATATTTAGATGTTGGAAGTGTGTTATTTTTATGTTATGTTTTCTATGTTGATTCATAATGAACTCAAGAAAATAAACCTAATGAGTCGCTTTTAGATACAGGAAGTGTCATGGCCGCCAAAGACCTCAAATATATAGTGAATATCCTCATGAAAAAAACACGCCTCGGGTTGAAAGGGACGATCTACGTTTGTTAGTGTTGACTCCTTCTAAAGAATTCTACTAAGCTCATACCGACGGACACACCTCGATACGTTTGATGCAATGGTTGTTTATAGAAAAACTACATTGTGACCTTTTCTTTTCTTGTGAAAGTTTCCACGTCCAGCCGAATATAAGAAGATCTCATAAATAGTATGCGAGAAAATCGCACTGTAAATAATGATAACGTGCTAATCATAGAGTAGTATTTGTGATGCTGTTTGATTCTGTCTTTTTTCGTCTCCCTAAAATATTAGAGGGATGCTACAGATACATGACCGATTTAAATTACCCTAACCATTGAAACGTTCTTGGATCCTAACATTAAAATAATTAAATAAATGTAATCCGTATTGGTCGCAATCCACGAAAAGTTTCAAAGGATGAGCACATCTCCAAATCTGTTATTTGAAAGCAATAGGGGATCAAATAGTACTTAGATTGCTGGAGAGCTTTCTACTCTAATACTTTTTTTTCTCGAACTGCGAGACTTTTGAATCCCCTGATTGTACCAATATGAATATTTTTAAGGCAATGTAAATAAACGTATAGCTGCATAACAGTCAACTTAGGATCCCTCTCTATATGTGGCTACTAATTAACAGAAGTCCTTTTACGTCTTGGTCACAATTTTTTTTGTTTGAGGTGATTAAGTTAAAAAATAAAATATTGCTTTCAACCTCCAGAAATTGCAATGACACGTTGTCCAATGGATAGAGTACTAAGTAAAATTCAGTTTTAAGCGCCATTCTCCTTCAGGTTGAAGGTCCAATTTTCAGTGCGTGCGATATTAAGTAGACAATTGCGAAATACTTAAGACTTCTACTTGGTCATGGGTGACGAAACGAGAACATGTTACAACTGTGGATTAAATATAGAGTTCCATTCGAAATTCCACATGGATTTCCGTGTTAGACAAGATACATCTGAAGAAGGTCGCAGGTCATATCGGCCAAAACGTTGTGAGGAAAACACTCAAAGTGAGAACAGTTGTCAGAATAATCCAAATAATACAACTTTTGGCATATTTATTATTGTTTGAATTGTGGTTTATTTCGTGGTAATAAATTATAAGTAACGCAGAAAGATTCGAAAAAGACAGTTCAGTTAATCGTATATTCTCTACCATTCCTCAGTAGAGAAAAGATACCACTTATTTTTATCTTGATTTCTAGATACGTTTATTCATGCTAAGAACACAGAAATCGAAAAAAAAAAACCCCAGCTGACACTATATTTTCTTCTATTTTCCAGACGAGAACAACTGCTTTTAATTCTAAGTAAACGCAGTTGTTGTGAATATAAATTATCTCCCTTGATAATTCAAGACTATAAAAGCTGTGCATTTTCCGCTTGTCGAGTAGATAAGTAGTCGAATTCTTGTCGGTCAACAGCTGGTACTCGCACTGGACTGGTGGCTAAAGTATGGTGTCTGCTCAGATGCCGCACTCAAATTAATTGTCCTTAGTCAATGGAAGGGGAAATGTTTCTATACTAAGGCAATTTTATTTTTGCAAACTGACAGAGTGCCCTTTTTGAGGGGAGCTGGTTTTCTCACATTAAAAAGGACCTTGTGTCACATTTTGTTTCGTGGGGAAACAAATAAATAACAAGTAGTCGAACTCTTAATTGAATATTAAAGATTGCTAGACGGAAACTTATCGTCCTGTTTTCATTACAGCAGTTTTAACAGCTCGAACTGGCCATCCACATAAGTATATGTCAACAAAATAGAAGCGTTTCAGACAATTGACTATCGCTAACAGATCCGGTAAAATTTTATGTAGACATTACGGGGCAACCCGGCGTTGCTCGGGCTCGTATAAACAATTAGGAAATTTAATTTGATTTTGAATATATTTGTTATTGCTAGGACTTTGTAATGTTTGTGATTCTCGTTTTAACTACTACTACTACTACTACTACTACTACTATTATTATTGTTATTGTTGTTGTTATTGTTGTTGTTATTGTTGTTGTTGTTATTATTATTGTTGTTGTTGTTATTATTATTGTTATTGTTATTATTATTATTGTTATTGTTGTTATTATTATTATTATTATTATTGTTGTTGTTGTTATTATTATTTTTATTGTTATTGTTGTTATTATTATTATTATTGTTATTGTTATTGTTGTTATTATTATTATTATTATTGTTATAGTTGTTGTCATTATTATTATTGTTGTTGTTGTTATTATTGTTGTTATTGTTGTTGTCGTTGTTATTATTGTTGTTGTTGTTGTTGTTGTTGTTGTTGTTATTATTATTCGTATTTACCATGCCTCCCACGGGACAGAGTTATACACCAGAGTCATGTTTTTAATATGGAGAAAAGGATAAAAAAATAACAATTATCTCAGCCGTGAAGGATTTTTCCTAATCCATAATAGTATAATACTACCCTCCTCCTATTAAAAATAATTAAATTGCCTTATAATAAGAATTATTAAATTGCTAGTTATAAGTACAGAAGGATTAAAAAAGATCCTCTCCCAATATAAAGATTGCCTTTCTAATTAGTAACGTTTTTATTTCCACATGGTCCGTAATCCTTAATAGTATAATAGTACCCACGTCAGAATAAGAATTAATAAAATGCCTTATAATAAGAATTATTAAATTATTAATTGTAAGTCCAGAAGAATTAAGAAAGACCCCCTTCCCGATATTAGTAAGTTTTATATTTTGCAATGTAAAATGCGGTAATCACGATGCTAGAAATATTTAGACCGGAAAAATAATATATAAGTGTTGAAAAAAATAAAGAAAAAGAAAAAGAAAACAAAGTAACGATGTTAAACTTGGAAAAGAAATCTGAAAATTGGAAATAGGGAAAAATAACATCGAACAGAACGAAACGGAAGGAAACGAAATGGAATGAAATGCAAATGATATATTCTATCATTATGTATAAAAAGAGAAAATGGTAAGAATTTGTTTTTTTACTGTAAGGAGGAACAGACGTTGATTAACTTATATGATACATCCCCCCCCTGTCCTCCGTACGTTTAGAGTGTCATGTAGAAATGCATTGTTTACATTTTGTAATCGAATAATTTTAGTCCTCGGCATTAAATAGTTTTAATAACTCATAAAATTAATTAGTCGTAATTGAATTACGTGTAAATTTGATATTTTACATTTGGAAATGCGATAATCACGATGGTATAATTAATTTGAGAGAAAAAGTAATATTTAACTGTGTAAAAAAAAAAAACCCAAAATCCGGAAAAATAACGAAGGCGAGCATCTCCAAAAATCGGAAAAATTTTAACATAAAAACAAACGGGGAACGAAACGAAACGAAGGGAAATAAACCGTAAATGATGTATTGTATGTTTATGGGAAGAAAGAAAAAAATCGGAAAGAATCCGTTTTTATTTATTTATCGTAGTGTGAAAATGTATTGAAGGAAATGGTAATCTAACAACGTAAAAGTATGCGTGGTGCGTTCCCCCCAATAGGAACCATTCCAGTTTTTGTAAGCAACTACTGAAGCCGAAATCGGTGTGCGTTCGTAGCAGTTCCTCGTAAACGATCAAGCGGCGGTGTAAGTGGGGAGCGGAGAAAGGAGGAATTGAATATTGAGAAAATATTTTACAACTTCCATTGATTCTAAACGATTTTTTGCAGTGAACTCTCACCAGAAAAAATATAGGAATATACGATTATCGAGCAAGTGTAGAGGTAATAGGCCTATAGCAAACTTCAGATAATCTGCTGGAGTTTGTGCATTTACATTTGCATGAAATGTCTTGGTCTTTAATCATATTAAGGTAAAACTCAGAGGGGAAAAATGAGTTCATTTTATTTATATAGAGATCTAGGCAGGTTTATTATTGTTTTGGTTGTATAGGTTTCAGAGATGACAACAGACGGTATGCTTATCCGCTATTTACCAGATCCAGTTTACTTTTAAGGAGACTTTTAGACATGATTATCATTGTCTTATTTGTTTTGTGATCATCGTATTCCTAAATGGCCACAAATCTTATTATAGTTTTATAAAATAGAAGCAGTCTAAAATAAATCGACTTTTGAATAGACTACTAAGCATGTTTATTCTTATTTTATTTGTGCTCTAGTCAAAACAATTACATAAAATCAGTCCAGGACGAATTTAAAAGAATAGCAATCTAACGTTTTTTTTGTTTTTTTTTTAAATAAATTTTACTGTAAACGTTATTTTATTTTCAATAAAGGACACACCCGGTTTATTTTATGTAGACTCTAAGACATTCTATTTAAAAATGTTGAGGAAGTGGACATGAAGTATTGTTTAGTGCGTATATAAATGTAATTTATAAAAGGCAAAAGAGTAGAGGTGTGTAACGGATAGACAGAAACTAAAGATAACACACACACACACACACACACACACACACACACACACACACACACACATATATATATGTATATGATAGGTCCTGAACTGTCATCTAGGCTTCAGCTTCTGTCCCATCGACGAGATGTTTCATCCCTCTGCCTGTTCTACAAATACTTTAATGGTGAATGCTCTGACGAACTGCAAACACTTGTACCTCCTCGACGTAACTACCCCCGACAAACCCGACAAGCTAGTAAGTCTCATCCCTTTACAGTAGAGATCCCTAGGTGCAAGAAAGCCTTTTATTCCAATAGTTTCTTTCCCAGAACTGCAGGTCTTTGGAACTCCCTTCAGGGATTCTGCTTTCCCAACTGTACTGATATGCAGAAGTTCAAGTGTAATGTGAACAAACATCTCCCTTCATAATGCCCCTGCAAATTAAGTCCCTGATAGTAGCCCTGCTTCAAAGTGGCACTTTGCCTTGTTTGGGGTGAAAATTGAATATATATATATATATATATATATATTAGCAAAGCTACCCGCGCTTCGTGCGGGACGTTGCTGTAGGCTCTGGTACACACTTCGCGTGTACATAAGCGTACAGCAACATTCTGACTTTAACTTTTGACCTTGAAAAATAGTGTACAACGTCTCTAGGTCGGAGGCCATCATCATGTCAGGACTGGTCATGAGGTGTGGGATGTAGGAGTATACATACATAGACCTTGACATTTGACCTTAATTTTGGAAAATGGTGTGCACTCTCACTAGGTGGGGGACCATCATCCTGCTAGGTTTGGCCATGATCAGTCCAGTGCTGTGGGTTGTAGGAAAGTTGTACACACAGACACACACATACACGAACGTTTCTACTTAATATATATATATATATATATATAGCTGAAACAATTTGTAAACTCATTCTGGACTCACAGTAATAAATTTCATATATACTGCTCTGACTACACATTGAGAACTCTAGTCCGGTTTTTTCACCACCGGTAAATATACATACACACACACACATATATATATATATATATATATATATATATATATATATATATATATATATATATATATATAAAGCTTAATGTGCGTGTGTGTGTGTGTGTATGTGTGTGGTCACGAATAGGCTCCTATATTGTTGACTATTTTTAAAAAATTGATTACATATAATGATAGAAGATGTATCGAGACACAGGAATGGGTATGTTTGATTTGGCAGAACGGTGGTTTATTAAAATTGTGGGGTCTGCGTTCACGCCTGGTCCACAAAGTATGGAAATAAAAAATTTAAAAATTAAAAAAAAACTTTTACAAGTGTTTTTGATATAGATGTACATAAGAATACTTTGATAAATATGTTTTAACTTAAATAGGGATGGTATAATACAATTGTGGGGTCTGCGTTCGCGCCTGGCCTCCATAGAATGGAAATAGGCACAAACTTTAATAAAGACTTTTCATATCTATCTGCGTAAGTATACTTTGATAATTATGTTTCAGTTTGAAGAAATATGGTATAATAAAATTATGGGGTGTTCGTTCGTGCCTGACCTCCATAGAATGGAAATATGTCACAAAGTTTAACAAGGTTTTTTAATATAGATCCACAGAATATTGTGATAAGTGTTTCAGTGTGAACAGGTATGGTATAATAAATTATGGGGTTTATGTATTTTATTTTTACTTTCATCATATTTTTCTTTGGTTTTGATACCCCCAAATTCGAAGCTATCTCTTTACAACCCTTCCTTTTCATAACCTATCATACTTTCATAAATCAGAGTCCATTTTCTGTAGGCTGTTTTTTTAACCCAGTCAACGACGGGTACTTTTGCTAGTATATATATATATATATATATATATATATATATATATATATATATATATATATATAAAACAGGTGAATCAGCATTTTTTATAATTTTTATAAAATTGTATTGCGTTCTTACTTGAATCAGTGTGGGCAGACGGAAATTTCGTGTAACATGATATTTCGGAAAAATTTCCTTCGTCACTTTACTGTACAAGCAATGAAAAATTAAGCTTTACAACACATACCAAAAACAACAACCAAAAGAATCGTTTTTAGAATCGTAAAATAGGTACAATTTTGTTTCCGATACCGATACAGATACCACAAATTTAGATTAACAAGGAACTTCCTCGTTCTACGACGCACAAGAAAGTCAAAGTATATCATCGTTTTCGATCCGTAGCATCCCTTCAGCTTCTTCTTGTTACAATCAAATCTCTCTCGATTGTCTGCTTACTGTTCATTTTTGATCTTCCTCTTTCCATTAGGGATCCATTGGAGCACTTAGTTGGCAATTAACTCTGAGGCCAATCTTGGGGTGCGTCCAAGCTAGCTTAGACTTTGTTTACAAATTATTGATAATAGTATCTGTTATTGTGACCTCTGACTTCTTAGTTGATAGTTCGATCGCTCCATTTGACTTCTAGAGTCTCTCTAATGCAATCAAACGCATTTAATTTTCTTTCTTAACTGATTTTGAGTGTGGAAAATCCTGCTCTGTTATAAAATCTTAATTCAGATACTTCCAAAAGTTATAACTTTTCATTACGATTTCGATTAATCATTCCAAACCTGTTTATGTAAAACTCTAAAACTAAATACATTTGTTATTGTTTTTGTTTGTACTGTAGGCATGGTAATAGCATAGTAGCCGTCCAGGTCGCATCGAAACAGACAATAGACATATATTACAGATTATTTTTGTAAAGTGGGAGTGTTGAACATAGAGTTATTAGTTTTAATTGCTTGCTTAATCGAAGCTAAAAATACGCCACCGAAAAAAACAAAACAAAAAAAAACACAGTTGTTTGCATAGCAGTGAATGCTGATAGATTCAATGGTTACGCGCCAAAACTGATGAATGACAAGTAGCGATAGTAAGGGACGTGTGATGGAGGTTAAGCAAGAAGGGGAAATCGTTTAGTTTTATTTCATTTTTATCATCGAATAAAAAATATTTGTGAACGTCGACCTATACATCTATTTTTAGTTTGAAAGATGGAGGTTGTAGACCAAGTTTTTGTAAAACGTCATCTTTTACAAAATTATAAGGGCAGAATTTAGCTGTAAGCTAACCTTATAACCGCTTCTTTCATTATTGGGCTCTTCTCGACACCAAAGTTAACAGAGGTTTAAGTCATTGTTGAGATAGCTTATTCTCTGTTGAGTGAAGTAAGTCTTTTTCTGTGCAATTCTAGGAGGTCAACACTCTGAGCTATGCATTTTCCCTTTGAAAAGTTGTTAATTTATTCTTAATCGCATCAGGCGCCCATACCGATGAGTGGTGATTGGGCTGCTCATGCATGTTTTGCAGGCCAAAGTGCTCTTCCTCTAGGGTGCTAGCTTTTCAACTCCCTTTCCCGACCTTGTGCCACATCATGCCGCTGTAAGAAGAAAATAAATAATCTCAGTTTTGGGTTCTTGGACAGCTAACCTTATGTGTGGCCTATTTGGCTTCCAGAGAATTGAACGCTAGTGGTGGAGTGTCTCTTTCAAATTTAGTTTATCTGACCGATAATGACGATAGTTAAGTATATTTGGTGGAGAGCGAAGTCATAGTGTTTTTTCTGATCGGCACTTTCACCGTAATAGTACAGGAGACTGAACTCAGGGGTAGCTCTTTGAGAGACATCTACCTCAGCACTTGTTGAATGTTGTGATATTTTCAAGTGCCGTGATGCGCAATGTACATGGCTGTGTATCATTTAAGGTATTTCCGTGGTAGGACTCGGAAGTTCCTGGGTCCGCCACTGGCATGCAAATGTTTCCGTTTTAGGTTTGATTGTCTTTTCTCTGTATTTATCACCTTCAGTTAAAAGATTACCCTTTTTTCAAGTGATTTTATCTTCTGACCATTGTTGTGATTAAATTTACTCATCTTTCGCTTTAGATCCTAACATCAAGTGGCTTTATGTCTTGTTTGGAACGAATTTCATATAAAGATATCTTTGGCTTTCACTTTTAAAACTAGCAAAGAAATACGGCCTTTTCCCAAGAGAAACAACTTCAAACACGAAAATGTATGGGGAAATGTTTATATCTTATATGAGTACACACCTTCCATAAAAAACAACGAACAAAAGTTATGCATCGCCTGTGTTCACACTAATATATAAAATGTTTGAATTACGACAGCAAGTTCATGTTTATATATATATGAATTAGTTATATGTGCATTCATTCTTTTTTTTTTTTTTTGGCGGACTGTTATCCTCATCTTCATAATTGTTGAGGCGTTGAGTTTGCACGGTACCAGGTGCGCATTGTCTGAAGATATCGATTTCAATCCTATCAAAGAAAGCCAGAGTTAGTTGGCTCAAAACGCGGTGAGACAACTATGGAAGGCAGTAATTACTGGGGATAAATTACAAGACTCAGCATTCCTATCCCGTCGCGATTAATCACTCGAAGAAGGCCAGAGGATGAGTTCGCCGAAACGTGGTGAAACAACAACAAGTATGAAAATGATGATTGTAGTCTACAAAAAAAAATGAATACACAAATTATGAAGCCTCATTTCAAATGAAAACATATAAGCAATTTTTTTTTATTATCATTTCTGATGACTTAGACATTAAACACTTACAGCTGTTCTTTTCTTTAAAGGCGGGTTTCTTTGTGAATTTGTTTCAGACTGCTGAGGTTGTCTGGCTTGCTATTTGCTTCCCAACCTAAATATTTCCAATCTTTTATTCCAATAAGATAATTGCGTTGATACTCTAGTATTCGTCAGATCATTGACGTTAAGTGACGATAAGCATCGCCAGTACAAGATAGATGACCATTTGGCAATAATTATTTGACTTATATGTTTATGTGTAAGCGTAATTTGACTTATATGTTTATGTGTAAGCGGATATGTAAAATTCTGAGCACATTTCCAGGTAATTCTTGGGCAATGTTTATAACTTGATACTCTCCCTCTAATATTCTGGAATAATCAGATGCTGAAGACAATAAATCTATAAAAGAGCAGGGAGCTCAGTTAAAAATCCAAACCGGATAGAGGGAAGCCGTTTACTCTATGGAGGAGTCTTCTAGTGATTGTATCACAACAAAAACACCGGCTTCTAAATTATCATGACTAACACAGAAGTAGTAAGGCCCAGAAAACTGTCATAAGAATGCAACCTGGTTAAACTGGAGTGATTGAAACATAAAAAAACAAACTAAATTCCTAATGACCTAAACAAAACTAATTTACCTTGGTTTTATTTTTTCTAAATGTCTTTATTTGCTTATTAGTAAGGGGGAGGGGCTAGACTTTAAAAATGACGCAGGATTTTAAAAGATTTTAAAAATGACGCAGGATGTAAAAAACTTTAAAAATGACGCAGGATGTAAAAAACTTTAAAAATGACGCAGGATTTTAAAAGACTTTAAAAATGACGCAGAATTTTAAAAGACTTTAAAAATGACGCAGGATTTTAAAAGACTTTAAAAATGACGCAGAATGTTAAAAGACTTTAAAAATGACGCAGAATTTTAAAAGACTTTAAAAATGACGCAGGATGTTAAAAGACTTTAAAAATGACGCAGGATGTTAAAAGGCTTTAAAAATGACGCAGGATTTTAAAAGACTTTAAAAATGACGCAGGATGTTTAAAGACTTTAAAAATGACGCAGAATTTTAAAAGACTTTAAAAATGACGCAGGATGTTAAAAGACTTTAAAAATGACGCAGGATGTTAAAAGGCTTTAAAAATGACGCAGGATGTTAAAAGACTTTAACGGAAAAAAGATAATGGAAAGAAAAGAGAAACGTACGAATCGAAAAATAAAATAAATAAACAAACAAAACGTCTTATCGAAATAGATTTGTCGTTTTCAGTTTCATTGTCATAATTTGTGTGACGGGCGAGGGGACATATATATATATATATATATATATATATATATATATATATATATATATATATATATATATATAATTGAAGGTTATTGCGGAATTTTTAATTTTGATTTCAAATGATGAACTTTTCAAATACGTTTTCGTTATAAAAAGCGTTTTTCGTTCTATTTAATCGTTTAAGTTACAATTGTTTTAAAACAATTATGTCTTCTTTTCAGAACGTTGAATACATGATGGAAAAAAGCAAATTCGCACAATTTTCTTATTTCAATCCGAGCTAGGCTGAAAACCTGCTGAAACAGCTCGCGATATCAATTAAGCGTTTGGTTCATGAACCACTACTAAACGCACAAGTTGTGGTTTAAGAATTTTCGTGACGGCAACGAGGGTCTTGAAGATGATAAGCATAATGGTTGGCCATCGAATGTTGACAATGACCAATTAAGAGCCTTAGTCAAAGCCAATCCACACAGAACTGTTCGAGAACTTGCTTCTGAATAAGACCTAACGTATACGACGATTTCACACTACTTGGGAGAGATTGGAAAGACAAACATTTGATAAATGGGTGCCTCACAAATTTAACGACAGCCAAAAGAAACGTCATCTATCATTCCTTTACGCAATAAAAACGACCCGTTTCTCGACCGAGTTGTGACTAGCAATAGCAAGTATGTTCTTTACGACAACCAGCGACGCTCAGCTCAGCAGCTAGACGCCGATGAAGCTTCACAACACTTCTCGAAGTTTCACCAAAAGAAGGTCATGTTGACTGTTTGGTGATCTGCGACCAGTCTCATCCAGTAACGTTTTTAAATTCAGGCGAAACAATAGCGAAATGGATCCCGATCAATGCCGAATTAGTACAGTCAGTCTACAATAAAATAAACAGCAGGGATAATTCCTGTTTGTTTTTTATGCGATCCGCTTTTTTCATATGGTGGACCAATGTTCGAACGTTCTGTTCGAGTGTAAAAAGACATTTGCCGTAGTCGCGGACATTTTCGACTTCCATAAGTCGTCAGTAGATGAATAACGATTTAAAAAATTGCATGTGGTGAATTTATTGAAAAAATCAATTAAAATGAGCAACACACACACACACAAATAAAATGACAAAGCAACAAATTATTATTCGTCACTAGCATGGGAACCCGACGTTGCTCAGGATTGAATGATGATCGTAGAATGTTTAACACTCGCATATTTTTTTTTTATTGTAATCGAAATCGGCAAAATCGCCCATTTTCAATCAAATCGGTTGATTGCCTATTCTAGTTGGAGACTCACCGCAGTGCATCGGGGGAAAAAGCTTCACAAGCCTCTCCGAAGTGACTTAGTACTAAATACATTGTAGCCTACATTACACTGTAGGGAAACTACCGTTGAGTTAATAACATTATTTTATATTTAATGGCTTGAATTAAAGTTTTAAATGCAAAAGTAAAGTACCACGGTTCAGTTGTGCTATAAACGTAAACATTCATTTCGCACGCGCCCCTATCATATCAAAGAACCTACTGTTGATTTGATATGCCTATCCTTTTTGCTTGTGTGGTAATACAACTTCTCAAATGCTCATGTAATGTTAGGCTGTATAAGTGTTAACTTCGATAAAAATCGGCTGTTTTTTCTTTCATCGGATTTTTTCGATTATCGATACTTATCGAAGACATGCATATACAAACCCTATCTAAGAACACTGCCAGATACGTAAAGTACATTCCTGTGAAATTTCATAAAGATCGCTCTGGAGTCGAACGAACCCACACACATACACGGAGACAAAGTTATTTTTATATAATAAAAGGTAATGTGATTCTTTATCAATAAAAAGGCAATATTTGTATAAATGATAAGAATCTAAGAATTAACTAACAATCACGTGTAAAGATGTGATATTGTTTGTTTATCGCCCCCCCCCCCCGACAAAAGGAGGGTGGATCTGTAAATTCATCCTTGTCCTTTCGTCCGTTTGTCTGCCCGCACTTTTCTCAATAACTATGCCTTGGATTTTTTAATTTTGCACAAACATTAAACATGATATGAATAAAACGGATTTTCCAGGAAAAGTCCGGTCCCCCCCCAGAGGTGCTTTTCAGGTTAAAATTGCCAAAATTGACACTTTTGTGCTTATTAAAAAAATTGATGCCTTCGATTTATATAAAACTTTCTGAAAAGTTATAACTAACTGATTTCTATATAATTTTGTTTATCTATACTTCGCGATAACTCTTGGGTGTGCCGCAAGTGTTATTTTAGGCCTAATAAAAACACTTCATTTTTGTTACTATTTTAACATATTTGTCCAAAATTTTCTGTGTATGTCTATTTAGCAGTTTTGCATGATGGTGAACTCAAATTTAAATATGATAAGACCTTGGGGACTTTTGGGGCTAAATGGGGGGGGAGAGCAAATGATAGACTTAGTCATTTCTTTTTTTTTTTTTTTTGCATGGTGCTAAACTCAAATTTAAATATGTTAAGGCCTGGAGGACTTTTGGGGCTAAATGGGGTGGGGTGGGGGGTAAATGATGGACTTAGTCATTTCCTTTTTTTTTGCATGGTGTTGAACTCAAATTTAAATATGTTAAGGCCTTGGCGACTTTTGGGGCTAAATGGGGTGGGGGGCAAATGATGGACTTGGGCATTTCTTTTTTTTTTTTTTTTTTGCATGGTGCTGAACTCAAATTTAAATATGTTAAGACCTTGTGGACTTTTAGGGCTAAATAGAGGGGCAAATGATGGACTTAGTCATTTGTTTTTTAGTTTTTTGCATGGTGCAGAACTCAAATTTACATATGTTAAGGCCTAAGACTGCACCGTTTGTTCATTTTCACCAGGATTTAACGTCCCCTGCAGACTTTGGGGGGCTAAATGGAGGGGGCAAATGCTGAAAAATCATTTTTTATGCCTCGTTCACTGTGCACCCATGCTTCACTTGTTTAATATTCATGTCAACAGAGAGTAGGGCAAATTGACATTATTTCTCAAAATTCTTTTATTTCTGTATCTATAGTGAATCAACAAACACGCAGGAAGTTAATTTCATTTTTTAAATAAGATTCCAGATTATTTTGCGCCTTTTTACCTAAAGCTTTTGAAAACCCGTGAGTCTATTACTAACAAGTATGTATCTTGATATTTTTTATAAAACATAATGCAATCCTGAAACTTTATCAGAACTAATTTGTTAAACAAACAACATCCACATGATAAAAATGAACAAATTTTGCACATCCACATATTGGTTACGCCATTCTTACTTTAATATTAATCGTGCGTTCTTTCCCAGACAATTTTTGTTTGGCCAGAGTTCTCTTCCTCTAGGGGAGTCTTTCAAATTCTATTTACCTGACCTGGGAAGAAAGTAGGAAAAAATATATCGGTCACGGTCAATCAAAGCAAAGCAACAACTTCAGACCAAACGACTATAAAATCATGCAACTTGGTACTTCCGGTGAAAGTGTCAAGGACTGCGAGGTCACATCATAAATTAGCATGCAGTAATAAGACAGGACCGGGCTTTACCCATCATGATATCCTTATATCCTTTGTAGGAGCAGTCAAACTTCGATTTATCAACACCCACATCTAAAATATATTTTTCTATTAAGGAAGAGAGCATTAACAATTATCAAGGCCAAAAGGCCATTTGAGGATAAGGTTTAATACAAGTTAGGTGGCTGGTTAGAAAACGCCATGATAACCGGTAATGATGAAAATTACGTAGAAATTAATTATTTAAGAGGACGGCTCAACGAGAACCTGTTCACATTGCAATTCAAAACGAATTATAGCCAGTTTGGACACAGTCTCACGGTTAAAAATAGCAGGAACTACTACTCTCTCGGCTTTATGCATGCAATAATAACCTCCAGTCTCTCACTTACAATAAGCCACACCTATCGGCTTGAAACACAGTTATTTCTACAAATAAATTATTTTATGAAGAATTATTAGACTGGAATAATATCTAGGAGAGGTGGAGGATAATTATAGCTTAGATATGCTATCCGTAATTATAATTATTTTTTTATTTTCGTAAGCACTTAATGGTATGGATTATTATCAAAATGGACTAGTATTCAGGAGAGATGGAGGAAATATAAAGCTTATTTGGGTTATCCGTGAATAGAAGAATTTTGCTTTAATAAATAGATTTGTTTGTGTGAAATATGATGTACTGCAGATATTGATCTTAGCTACGATTGCATAAACATTGGCGCTGTGTTCATAGTCTGTATTGACCAGCAACGGCCATCTGGGGGAATGGCGTGAAAGCTCTGCCTACCGATACGGTCAATAGGTTTCCCCTTTATTAATTATTCACTGATTTTTGATGATTCGATGGAACATGGTGGAAATGGGTATTAAAGCAATTACGAGGAGACAAGTGGTCTGACTTGTTTTCCTTATATAAGAAAGATATAAAATGCAAGTTTTGCAAGTTTGTTCTTGTTAATAAAATATTATTAGTATACGTAACCATTGGCCAATCCTGCTTCGCTCATATGGAGTTGTAAAGGCAACTAAATATTTTCACTGATAAAATGAATCAGAATAATCTTAATGTACAAAATAATCTGAATGATCTTAATACAACAAAATTCGATTTCATTCATTAACATCGTATCCTTCCAGTGTAATACATTGATTTCAATCTTGGATATACAGACGTAGCGACGTAATGTAATATATTGATGTTTACGATTCCAGGAATGTCGATTTATGACTATTTAAGAGAAAAATAAACAGCAGAAAAGAGAAAAGAGCAACACAGCGGCGAGCGTGATCTGTCGGTGAGCCACACAACAACCAACCCCTTTACAACTAACGTCTCTCTCTCTCTCTCTCTCTCTCTCTCTCTCTCTCTCTCTCTCTCTCTCTCTCTCTCTCAACAACATCTTTCTAACAATTCGATGCCCTTTTTCAAGAACGATTTAACTTTAATCTCACAAGATACATGAGTAACGCTCGTCTAGTTACAACCACTATCAACAATTTCCACCACTCTTTATGCGTGCTTAAATATAAACGTGGCTTCCATGAACTAAGCTTATTTCCCAGAACTACCCACCTGTGGAACACTGTTGCCATGCTCTGCTTTCCAACTGACTACAATATGGTTGTCTTCTTGTTCTTCTAGTTCAATGTAAACAAGTTCTTGCTGAGCCGTCCACTTAAATAATCAAATTATACTAAATTCCCAGGTCTAACGATTACTACACTGGTGTCTTGATGACTAAGTACACAAATTAAATCTTATCCTTGAGTAATATTTTAGCCTTGATAAGTGGTAACTCCTTTGTAAAAATGTTACCGATGTAACTTCTTCATTAAAGCCAAATCTCCTTTTCATGGCGCATACCCTTAATGTCTGCAAAAAGTCCATCGTCGCTAAATGAGTCTGTACCAGCGGTTTATTGCAGAAGAAATTCATAGTGCAAAGTAGTTTTGACAACGTTACCATCGATTATTGACACGGCACATTGTATTAGTGAAGGAACACATCTTCCTCCATTTATGACTGTTTTATGCAATGTTGCCCTTCAAACCGACTAATAATACTCTATAATATGAAATATTAATCGTGCGTTCTTTGCCAACGTAATCGGTGAATAAACTATTGTGCGCATATTGAAAAACGGTAGCCCAAACCTTGCCTGCTAATGCTTCCGTTTTTTTGCCACTTTCGACAACTTTCATCTGCTGATATTCACTCAGTTGATTTCACATCAAATTGAAATGGCGGTTTCATTTTTTAGTCATTGTGACATTGACGCAAAAATAAAAAAAAACTTTATTGTACTAAAAAAAAAGGTTCAAACAACGTTCTGAATTAGTGATGGCTTGTTGTGTAATGTTATGGTAGTCTATATAACATGGGGATATAAATCGTGTATATATTTATGTCTCTATTATCGCCTAGTGATGAGAGTGTATGCGAGTGTATATACGTGTGTATATACGTGCGATCGTCTATTTAAAGTTCGTTGTGTGTGCATGTACATTTAAATACAGGCCATGACAAGTAATAATATAATAAATGCCTTTAAAACACAACAGACGAATAAGAATTATTTAGGTTCAACGTCTAGCCAATCAGGAAACGTATCTGATCCATCTTCGATCTTGTCTTGACAGAAAACTGCAATGAAAATTATCCCCAAGAACAACAGAGCCTCGGGTTTTATTTACGGCAATTTTTTATTTCAGAGTTTTTCCCCTCTTGGAAAGTTGCACGCTGGTTTAAGTCCTGTTTACGTTCGGACTATCGCACTTTCTGACCCCTCTGCTCGGAGCCATCACGATCTATCGCCCGTTTCTCTTTATCTTCCGACTCCGACTAACTGTTTTCTCTAACTAATTTTCACGTATCTCAAAAA
The DNA here is from genome assembly GCF_053919585.1 of Euprymna scolopes. Taxonomy (NCBI): domain Eukaryota; kingdom Metazoa; phylum Mollusca; class Cephalopoda; order Sepiida; family Sepiolidae; genus Euprymna; species Euprymna scolopes. The sequence continues at coordinate 77,220,979 of NC_136498.1, forward strand.
GACCATTTCTCCCTTTAAAGGACGCCATTAATATACGTCATTAAGATAAGCACCTGATGTTTTTACGTCATTATTTCTAAATTGTCAAGCAAATTGTTATGATAACATTTTAAGTTAACATTACTAAATTAATGTAAATAAATATTTATTCTGAACATTTTTATTATTCTAAAAGATATTTTAGCTGCCAAAACTTTTAAACTTGAATAATCATAATAATGGTTGAGCAGCACACCGACCGCTTGGCATTGCCCGATAAATATCCAACAGTTGTTTTTGATTTACTGTGATCAAACGCTGCGCCAACATTTTCACTGATGTGAAAAAGTGATAACAGCATTCTATTATTAAAATGTTAGCATTCTATAAATAAAATATACATGGCATATTCAGCGTGTCAAACCAGGGACTTAATGAGTTTCATCCACGTAAGGAATAATATACGTAAATCCAAGTGCAACCACCCCAGCAATGATAAAATTGATTCCCTACTCTATCGAACATAGGTTTAGTAATAACTCTAACAACGAAAATGTATTTAAGACATTTACAACACAGTTGTAAAAATAATGTGTATCCGAACATTTAAATTGAATATAAGTAACACGACTCTAATAGTTATAATAAAATTGAAAAATAGGAGAAAAAATAGGTATAATCTGGTATACACCGTCATATAATCAGATGCTAAAAATTCAACTTGGAAAGAAATTTCAAATTTCATCGAGAAACATTTCACTATTACCATAACAAGCCTTTGCACAATATCTATATAAAAGTGATAGAGTATTGTGCGTGAGAACAACTCTCAACTTGTATACGCAAGGAATTTTTTTATCTATAGACTTGAAATTAGATATATAGGGTATTCAGACACGTGAAAAACTTTTTTTTAATCTATTTTTATCCAACATTGACAAATTGGTACTTGGGGAGTAATCAGATTTTTATCTGTTTGTCAAATGTTTCACGACTGCGTATTCGCGAATCGTTTACATGACAGCATCCTTATGTCAAGAATAAGTAAGTTCGAAAACATTTTTTAAAGATCGTGGCAAGATGACTAACTCACTCTAGGTTTTGGTTTCGATCTCAGCTCGAATATTTTTTTTCTTACAAGAAGTGAACTGTTTAAAACAAAACATAATACTCACATGCACATGTCTCAGTTTCTCTCCGTTTTTTTACTTCATGTTTTTCGGGAATTTAACGTTACGTGTAATACGGACAACGCAGCGTACATCTACTAGTATTTAACAAAATAACCTAAGACTATCCTACAGTTGCTACGAAAACTTAGACATGATTATTCAAGCACACAATAACAAAATACTAAATGAGGAAAATAGTAAAAAAAAAAAAAAATAACAAATACACAAAAATGGCCAATATCTAGCGTGTTAGTACCTTTAATTGGAAAGATTTGTATTTGCATTGAAAAATAACATGAATTTTTATTCATAATCATTAATAAGTAAATACGATTGAAATATAACTATGCTGTAACAAAGTAGATATTGATTTTATTTATTTTATTTAATTATAGGTGTGTATAGGTGGATGCATGTCTTAAACGTATATGCATATGTGGATGATTCTACGTGTGTATATGAATAAATGGGTTGAAGATTCGTTGTGTGTACATGTATGCATGTATGTATGTATGTTTGGGTGTGTGTATGTGTTGGTGCTATTTTTTAGTAAATCATTTTATATAAATTTCCATGCGATATTATATGTACTCATATTTTTTAACAACAAAGTCTTAACTTTTAACATTATTACTCTCATGTATATATATAAAGTGTCAATTATTACCTGCATCTCCTCGTTTACTATAATCTCCAAAACCTGTTTAACCCCCCCCCTAATTCTGGTAGTCATCCTGAAATGAATATTTGGTATAAAAGTTTTGTATCTTGAACGTATTTTTCGAGTGATATCCTTTTCCTGATGACGTGATTTCTCTGAAACGGGAAATTTCAGAAACATGTATGCACATATGTAGCCGTTGTTTTTATATAAATGAATTATATATATATATATATATACATATATATATATATAGATATATAGATATATAGATATATATATATTGATAATTTACTGATATATATATATATATATATTGATAATTTACTGATATATATATATATATATATGTATATATATATATATATATATATATATAATATTTTTATTTATATAGACAAATATTACATAGTTTCTATACTGATTATGCTAATGTTTTGGAACGATTGGTTTATTAAAAAACAACAGAAATAAAGTTTATCAGCTATTCATCATAGCTGGTTCTTAAAAGAAAAAAAGAGAAAATGTTTTGTTTTTTTATTTCAAAACAAAATAGTAAATCGCCAACTTGAAATGGGAGGAGTGATATTAAAGTGACATTTTAGACCCAGAAAGAACAAAAGAAGTAAGAAGGGAGTGACATCTAAAATGAAGGGGAAGGAAGTGACAGTCAAAAAGAAAATGGAAAAGGGATTCAATATTTTATTTTTATAAATAAAAAAAAACATTTCTTTCTCTTTTTTTTCATTTAAGAACCAACTACGATGAATAGTGGATAAATTTTATTTCTGTTGCCTGACGAGGAGCCTTTGATTTTTTAATAAACAAATCGTTCTGAAACATTAGCATGTACAGTGTAGTATATATATATATATATATATATATATATATATATATATATATATATATATATATATATATATATATGTATGCGCCATCAGCCTGGGAGCCGACAGGGCAAAGGATCAACGCATGACCCACGACCAGCAGTAGCGCAAGAGGAGAAAGGAGGGAGTTGTCGGTTCACAGCCTGCCGATACCGCCTTCACGTGTCCAGAGTGTGGAAGAGTCTGCCGAGCACGGATTGTCCTCCTCAGCCATCTCAGGACCCACCGACCCCCGATGCCGAACTGATTGATACCGTGGTCATCGTCGACTTCGACGGACGAACAAGAAAGATGTATATATATGTATATATATATATATATATATATATATATATATATATATATATATGTATGTGTATATATATGTATGTGTATATATACGCATGTATATATATATATATATATATATATATATATATATATATATATAGTATTCAATGAAAATTATTTTAGCTTTAGCAGAACTCGCTTGTGACTATTAAAAAATGCTTCCATAAAGAGAGCATAACGTTTTTTTTTTGACTGACCAAAAAGAAGAAAGAAGTCATCAATGTAAAGGAAAATCTCTCGCGTACCAGTCAGCGGAGGATGTGATCACTTCTTCGCACGGTTCGTGTGATTTGGCTATTTGATTGAAATGCTATAAACGATCGGCGATCGCATGATATGTTCTGAATCGACAAAATGTCTTTCACCGCAGGACAGAGTGATTCCATCGACTGCGTTCACAGCAGTGATTTATTGCATATCTGGAAGATTTTATTTTAATTTATTTTTATCTGGAATATCGTAAAAACGTCGTGGAAGCTTTTTTCGGAGTTTATGTTCCTCGTATTTTCTGGAATGTTATTCCTTCAGGAAATACCGTTTTCGTGTATACTAATGCCGCGCTGATATCAGACAGGAATTTAGGTAAATTAAAGACGGTACCGTAAAAACTGTTAAAAGTAAAAAAAAATTAGAAAAATAATTTTCTGCGAAAATTATAAGTTGCGAAATAAGTAGACATTATCATTTATTTGATGATAATGAAGACAAAAAATGCTAATAATTAAAACACTTGCGGCACATAGTCACATTTACAGCAATCAATTCGGTCAAGTACATCGTAGATAAGCGATTTTGATCTTGAAATTTGACCTTAAGCTTGAAAAGTTCGGACATAATCGAAAACTTGATGGAAATTCAATGTTTTACTTTCATAAATAGAACTAGCAGGGAGACTCGACGTGAACGGGGATTGAATGATGATCAACGAATGTTTCACTCTCATATTCTTTTTTTTTTTGATATCGAAGTCGGTGAAATCGTCAAGCTTTCAATCAAATCGATTGATTGCCTGCTCTAGTTGGGGACATATCGCGATGCACCAAGAGGAAGCTTCACGTGCCTACCCACAGTGACTTAGCCCACAATACATTATAGCCTACATTGCACTGTAGAGAACATACTGTTAATTTTATATAATCATTTTTATATATAACGGCTTGAATTAAAGTTTTAAACCCGTAAACATTCATTTCCAACCAGCCCCTCTCATGTCAAAGAATCTATTGTTGATTTTATATGACTGGCCTTTCTGTTTGTGCGGTGATAATGGCTTTAATTTAAGTTTAATCTGAAAACGTCAAGTATCATAGTTCAATTGTGTTTTAAACAAAAACATTTATTTAGAACGCACCCTGCCATATCAAAGAACCTACCGTTGATTTTATATGCCGGGACTTTTTGCTTGTGTAATAAAACTTTTCAAATGTTAGGCTGTATAAGGTGTTAGGTTTGGCAAAACTCACCTGTTCCTTCTTTCACCGAATTTTTTTTTTCGATTATAGATTATTATATTATTAAGACATTCTGATACGAAAACTATGGAAGAACGCTGCCAGATACATAAAGTACGTTTGCATGAAATTTCATAAAAATTGGCACAGCTGTTGCGAAGTCCATAGGGAATTAACTGAAACACAGTCAACGTTTCTTTTATGTAATAATAGAGATATATAAACTTGACGCCCTTTAATACGGGAAACCACCGAGAAAACCCCTAGTTTTAGTAGATAAATATTTCTTGAGCTATGAACGGTTACATGATATAATTTTGAGAATATTTCTTATAATGTGGGGAAGTGTAGTTCAAATAAGACTTTAGTTTATCCTTAATTTAGTTTTAGAAAACGACTGTCAATAATACATGGATTGAGATCATTTTATGAAACCGGAATGATTGTGGAGACCCTAAGTATAATGCCGGATAATGTAAGAGGAAGTTAGAGTTATCTACCCTTTTGGTATATAAGAAGATAGTGGCGTCATAGCTCATTCGTGTTTCATTCTTCGAGTTTTTCTTTTCATATGAACGTTGTAGGAGTTGGACGTTTCTGTCAACTGTTTGTGCTAATAACCGCCCCTCTCCCTGGCATGTTTAAAACAACGTCGGCTCACTGCTATTGGATTTCCAGAGAGCGCTGATCAATTAGTGAATCATAGCCTCATGTTTTATTCTGTGAACAGTTTCTTTAATCATTACCCGCACTTTTCTAATCAAAAATGGTGAACTGGGTAACAATCATAATCCTCACCGTCATCAGACGAGAACCAAGTCCAATTGAGGCACAGATTAATTGGCAATACTTCATCTATGGAACAAATAAACAGGCAACAAGTTCTATGGGGAAAACACAAAGGGAATATAAATATAACTTTCGAGGAATTTTGGATCCCTGGTCGCAACTACAAAAAGGTGTATCCTTCTAATATTAAAACTAGCAAAAATACTAAGTTCACTTAAAACGAATTGATAATAAATTCAATTTTCATTGATATTTTTTTTTACTATGTTACTGTATTTAAAATTGCAATAAAATTTGAAAACTACAACTCTCATAAACGAATAGAGAAACCTTCTTTTAAAAATAAAATTTTAGACACTGAAAACGTAACAAAAATTATTGATTGACGCCGAGTTTTCATAAAACGACAATTGGCTTCAACGATTCAAAGAATATCTTCACGATTTAATTACTAGCAGGTAGAACAGACGTTGCCCGGGATTTAAACATGATCAACAAATGTTTCACACAAAAATATTTTTATTGTCATTAAAATCAGTGAAAATCGTCCATTCTTCAATCAAATCGATTGATTGCTTGCTCTAGTTGAAGTCCATCGCGTTGCACCGGAAGGAAGATTCACATGCCTTCCTGCGGTAACTTAATCCACAATAAATTGCAATCATCATTGCACTGTAGAGAACCTTCTATTGACTTTATACAATTATTTTATGATAAAGGCTTGAATTAAAGTTTAAAGTGCAAAAGCCAAGTGTCATGGTTCAATTGGCAACATGAGTTTTGAAAATAAGCCTCGTTCGGACGGCCGTTGGATAATGGAGACTTGCGAACGGGGTTGGATATTGCACTTCATCGATCACTCGATAATTGACTGCTGTGCTTGGAGTTGACAAAGCGGCAATTCACCGACATTTGAAGCTGCGTGATTTTGTTCACAAAAAAGCTACACCAAGATCCGCACAATTGAAACGACGAATTGAAATTTGCCGTAAATTGCTCAACATCCATTGGGCGAGCCTTTTTTAAAATTTTATTTTGAAGCGCATTGTAACATGGAACATGAATGGGTCTATCCAGTATAGCAAAATCAAGAGAAGCGATGAGTTCAGATAGAGCAAGCGACACCGGGCAAGTAAAATTTCAATTTTTTGCAAGTGTTTTGGGACAACCTACTATTTTTTTAAAATTACATTATCAGTATACGGGTTTACGCCACTCGGCGAACTCAATCCGTATCAGACCACCTACCTAAGAGAAGGAAATGCTGATGCAAAACGTGCACTCTACAGCGTGAGTTGAGTCATCTAACCCTAGCTTATTATTGTGTTTGCAGCATTCTCGTTGCCGCTGTGCAGACCGTGTTCCAGTTTCTACTCTCTGCCGAAATGAAACCTACGCCCCTTGCCGTCCATCCTCTTTCAACAACGTCTTCGGTGGTTGGGACGAGCAGAAGGCGAACTCATTTGCAAGTTCTTCTTTAACCCCTCTCTACCTGACTGGCACAAAGGTGTCGGTGGGAAGCTGATGACCTCGGCGACGGCAATTAAAGACGACCTGGCGGTATTATCAAGCCCACGTGTCAATTCTGTTTTTAATACTTAAATAAATAAATAAGTTCAAACGCGTTTACGTTGTATGTCGCGGTGGCCCAGTGGTTAACGTCGCATGTTTTTAATTTTCCTCAAGGGTTCTGGTTCCATCCTCATACTCACCTACCAAACGTTTTTTTTTAATTTTACCCCCCCCCCCCGGAGTTTTGATTTACCCAAAACCATACACACCTCCAAACACTCGGGCAACGCCGGGTACCCTTCGCTAGTATGATATAAATGCTATTATTCCTAATATTCATAAATGACCTCTCTGACAAAATTGTCTGTGAGATGGGTATATATGCTGATGACACCATGCTCTATAACAGACGCGACAGGAAAACAAATGAACACATATCTAAAGAAATAGCAGAAACACTAGAGGATGGCCTTCGATCTGTAGTGGAATGGGGACAAAAATGGATGGTCACATTCAATGCTGCCAAGACTAAACTTGTTTACTTCAATAATTACAAGAAACCTTCGTTACCACCAATAACAATGGCCAAAGACTCTTTATTTGAAAGTACATTTTTTAAACTCCTCGGCCTAACGCTAACAGGAAACATGAGTTGGAACAATTACATTGAGAGCTTTGCCAGGACCGCTGCGAAGAAGATAGGCTCTCTCTACCGTGCTAAAAAGCTACTAATGTCCGAAAGTATCCTGTACCTCTATTAGGCCACCATTCGCCCATGTATGGAGTATTGTTGTAATATTTAGGCTGGTGCATCTGATACTAGTCTCTCGTTCCTAGACAAGGTTCAAAAGGGAGTCGATAACCTGATAGGTCCTGAACTGTCCTCTAAGCTTCAGCCTCTGTCCCATCGACGAAATGTAGCATCCTTCTGCCTGTTCTACAAGTACTTTAACGGTGAATGCTCTGACGAACTGCAAGAACTTGCATCCCTCGACGTAAATACCCGTGACAAACCCGACAAGCAGCTACATCCCACCACTTCACAGTAGAGATCCCTAGATGTAAGAGAGCATTCTACGCCAGTAGTTTCTTCCCCAGAACCGCTAGACTTTGGAATTCCCTTCCGGGTTCCTGCTTTCTCAACTGTACTGACATGCAGAAGTTCAAGTGTAACGTGAACCGACATCTTGCTGCCAAACTCTCCACATAGTACCTTTGTAGCTTATGTCCCTGATAGTAGCCTCCTACATTAAAGTGGCAATGCGCCTTGTTTGGGGTGAAAATGTAATAAAAAAAGGAGGAGGCTCAATCTGACCAGGATGGTAGCCGCTAAAAGTACAAGTACGAGCTTATGATTGAAACCAAGCTCTGTAGAAAGAGAACGTGTTTTGCGTATTGCGTGTGTCGTACTAGCGCGCACCACAGTCAACTATATTGTTAGCCCCGATATTCTCGCTTTCTCTACTTTAATTTAATTTTCAAACTCCATAAGTAATGTTTAGCATAACGGAGGCAGAGATTGATATTTTAGGAGTTGGTTCACGTCTGTGATCATTATATTGAAGTGCTTTCAGTATATTTCTTTTTAAAATAAAATAAAAATATTTCTGCTGACAAAACAAAGAGCAGAAAGAGAATTTCAAAAGTTAGGCGACTGAAAAAAGAAACTGCGAGGAAATGAAAAATAATAAAATTTCTCCATTACCAATAACCTACAGAGTTAGCTTCGAATGGCATCTCGAGAGTTAGGGTTAGAATAAGAGTTGCTAGAATCCCATATTTAGAGGGATCTGGTTTTACATCCATACGAGGAACTTTCAGAACCAATTCATCGATTTCTGAATGAGGTCAAACAATTTTAGGAAGTTATTTTCCATGGCCAGATTCTTCACACCCCTCCTCATCACTTCAATGCATTGTTGCCGATTCTAATCTTGAGAAAGTGATGTAATGAAAGTAAAAAAAAACAAAAAAAACAAACAAACAAAAAGCAAATAATTAAATACAATTAAAAAACAAAAGCAATATGAATATTAAAACCAAATAGCTTTCTTTAAAAAACAGCTTAGATTTGTTTTCGTTGGATGAGAAGAAAAAAACATGGTTCTTTATATTAATTAGTTCGTAAATATTACGCGATTGGCGCTTTACCTTTTTCTAACTGGTTAGCATAAAATCATATTCTTCGCTAATTACAGCAAAATAAGTATGTTTTCTTTGACGTCAAAGCGGATGAAGGATTAAAACTTGTTAAATGTTTGTCACCGTATTTTAAGCGGGCATAGTTTTTAATCAGAAAATTTGATTTCCTGCCAAAGATTTAATTGAATATTTTTCATATAAAAACTTTAAAATGCTCCTAATATTCTTTAAGCTATATGTACTTAAGATCCGGGGAGAGAGTGTCGAACAATCATCATTGTAAGGGAGAGACTTTAGGGGTTTGAATCTCAGGGTCGATACACTGATGAGTCGTGAAACGATGTATCCTATATCTGTACACGACTAGATTATATATATATATATATATATATATATATATATATATATATATATATATATATATATATATAGTGGAAATGGTAATTAATAAAAACTGAAGAAAGTGCTCAATACTGTTGTAGAGCAAATATACGTTTTATTTTTTATTACCGTATCTTTCTGTTAAGTTACATTATTGTTTCAGCTACCCGGCCGTTTTTTGGCCGTCTGTAGCTTCCTCAGACTTTTACTGTAAAAGTCTGACGAAGCTACAGACGGCAAAAAAAAACAAAAAAAAAACGGCCGGGTAGCTGAAACAATAATGTAACTTAACAGAAAGATATGGTAATAAAAAATAAAACGTATATATATATATATATATATATATATATATATATATATATATATATATATATATATATATATGTATATGATAGCTTCCTTCTGTCTTGACAGACTATAGACAGACCCATTGTAAGGGTGCCTCCGCGGGAAATTTTTGTGCCAATAGTTGCATAATATCTAACTACACCTCTCCTGAGTCGGCATTGTTAAATACCAACGGCAAGTGGAGGTTAAGGACGACTGAAAACAACGCCGAGATAAGCGTAAAGTACATCCAGCGCCTAGAATTCCCAAATCGTCACCCATCTGATAGTAGCCAGGCTAACCCTTACTTAATTTTGGTGATCTGACGAAAACCGGTGTGTCAATATAATTATGCCGTATATATATATATATATATATATATATATATATATATATATATATATATATATATATATATTTCATTATGTTGGCTATTTTACAATTTATTCCTTTAATTCAGTTGACATTTACAATTCTTGACAGTATCTGTTTCGTAGCACAAAATAAATCACTTAATTATTACATCAATCAATGAATCTATTTTACCCTTAACTCACCAGAAAAAATAGATTTCTAATTAAAAAATGGCGTAATGTAAGCAAATAATTAGGTATTTGCAGCTTCTCTTTCAACTATCGGATTTTTAAATCATGCTGAAATGCATTTTATTTCCTTTTGGTGGATTGATAGTTGCTATTTCTTCTTATGAGTTATGGGCAAAATAGATTCATTGATTGATATAATAAGTAAGTGAATGATTCATGCTACGAAATAGATACTGTCAAGAATTGTAAATATCAACTGAATTAAAGGAATAAATTGTAAGATGGTCAATGGATTTTAGAATATAGACTTACGTCATTGATTTATTATATGCTCTGTAATTACATTGATCCTCTTAAATAAGGATTAGTATATATAAAAAGGAAATATCAGTGAAGAAAGAATATTTACACACACACACACACACATATATATATATATCAACTGTGTGAGTCACTTTATTGCAGATTAGTAAAATATCAACATTTCAGTAAATATACGTCACAAAAAAAACAAAAAACAAAAAACAATTGTATCACCAAATAACTGCTTCAAGGTTAGTTATTTCCCAAAATTTTATTAAAATCCATGCGATATTCACAAAGTTATGACATTTTATTTATTATCAAGTAATTTATGCTATGCATCGCTTTATAGCAGGTCTTTTAAAATGACAAAAAGGGGGCGATTTATGATTATCAAAAAGGAACGGATTGTTGCTGGACTCGCAGAAGGATTGTTTATCAAAGAGCTGGAAAGGGGTCCAAGAACTTTGGCTTCATTCGTAAACAACCCCAACACAAAATCCAAAAAGGATAAGGTCACCAGGAGAAACTTTTCACGTCGTGATATTCGGAAAATCCGTAGGAAAGTTAACCGAAACCCAAACAGCACCAGTGCTTCCATTTTTACGAGACCTGGAATCGCTCCAAGATCCAGACAGGCCCGATGTAATGTGTTAAATGAGATGGCAAGGAGCATCAAAACATTTCCAAAGCCTCCATTGAGCAAACAACACATGGGGAAAACGAATGGCTTTGGCACAGAATTACATGCAAATGGATTTCCAAAGTGTCCTATTTACAGATGAGACCAGTGCTTATCTTGACGGTCTGGATAGATGAGCTAAAGTTTGGAACTCGAACGGTACTCCTACCCGCTTACTGCAAGGAGGTGGAGGCATCATGTTTTGGGCGGGAATTATGGAGGATAAGTTGGTTGGACTATTCCGAGTTCCAGAGGGTGTAAAAATACAAGCAATGCGTACATGACCTTTTTGGATAAACATTTGTCACCATGGCTAGATGACCTACTATTGTCACGTCACTTTCAGATGATTTTTATGCATGACAATCACCATTCTATTCTGCTAGGGCGACTGTAGCCTTCCTTGAATCTATGGGCTTCTTTGGAAAAACCCTCATGAGCTGGCCACCGTGTTCTCTGGATCTTAACCCCATTGAACATCTCTGGTCAATATTGAAAAGACATGTTTATGAGGGAGGAGAGCAATTTACTTTAAAGGATGCCATGTGGAGAAAACTAATTGATGTCGCCAGAACCATAACTCCTTTTCAGATCAAACAGTTGACTTCTTCGGTGGAACGAAGATTGTTTAAAGTTATTTAAAAAAATGATGGACATGACGATAAATAATTCATTTATTTGAGGCTTAGCACCTAGGATCTGCTTTTGTTTATTATTCTTTATCAGAAAAAATATAATAAAATATATAATAAAAGGTAAAGTTTTCATGTATTTTTGCCCTAAAACAACATTTTAAGAGACCTGAAATAAAGCGATGGACAGTGGAAATTCCTTGATAAAAAATAAAATGTCAAAACTTTGTGAATATCGCATGAATTTGAATACAACTTTGGGAAATAACTAACCTTGAAGCAGTCATTTGATTATACAATTTTTATTTTATTGTGACAGATATTCAGTGAAATATTGATATTTTACTAATCTGCAATAAAGCGATTGAAGCAGTTTATATATATATATTTTTTTTTTATTAACTATAATAATTAAATACCTACAGACACTAGTGTTTCATCCTTTCGGGAATCTTCAGTGCAGGGTGTCACGATTAATACCAGTCGAACGATTCGCAACACGAAACATCTCTGGCTCGATTAGCGAAGATCTAATCCATTCGGCTACCATTAACCGCGTGAAATAACGTTGAATTTGAACATTTTAATTTTAAATGTTCATTTACGTGAGCTAGACAGTGATCTAATTGTTATACGATGATCTATGCATAAGAGTTAAATTGACCGACTTTAATTCAACTGAAAGTGCTCAACGATGAGAAACGAATTTCTTAAAGGAGCTGCCATAATTATTTTTTTTACTATACTATTTTTTTTTACATATCTATAATAATTAAATACCTACATATCTATACACACATATATACATATGCATACACACGCATAATTATTTTTTACTATAATATTTAAATACCTACAGACACTAGTGTTTCATCCTTTCGGGAATCTTCAGTGAAAGGTGTCACGATTAATACCAGTCGAACGATTTGAACCCCGCAACACAGGGTACCCCCCCCCCAAAAAAAAAAACAGAGGACATTCAATTGTTTTTCTGAGCATTTTACAGTCAACGGAGAAAAAAGGCCAAAGACTCTAATGTTTTGATGTGATGTTTTGAATATAATAAACTAGTTATGACCAAGTTTCATTTAATTTGGACAAAGCACTAAGAAACGGGGCCTAATTAGAGTTGGGCCTCGTTTTTTTTGGGGGGTCACCCTGTATATATATATATATATATATATATATATATATATATATATATATAAAACCTAGGTTATTGATATTGTAATAACATAAAGTATAAATATCGTAATAACCTAGGTTTCCGATATCGCAATAAGAATTTTCAGTAAAAAAGGTTATATTTAAGCAATGCGTCCTTAAAATAAATCTAGATTCAAAGCAAAATATAATAAATTTGATGTTTGACAAAACGTCTTATTATGTACACAAAAGTCTAACGATCCAAAATCTATAACGAACTCCAGCATATTGTTATAATAATGCACTATTTAATTTAGCATATTAAGGATAGAATTTAATTGAAAGGTGGAGGCAAATGAGTCTAATAAGAAAACTTGTATATTTATTCATGCTAGGTTGGTAGATAATGGAGTAAAAAAGAAACAAATAATAACCACAATAACAGAAATAATCCAGCCAACAGTAAGACAGATTATAATAAACATACAAATATAAACCTAAAAAAAAATGCTAAAAAGCTTTAGGACCACATAATCATTTCACAAAGAGTAATAAGTTAATTACTGTTGTATTGCCGTGGGAGTGTGTATATATTCTGTACATATATACACGTGTATGTAACGAGTGTCTTGTTGAATGTGCGTCTGTTCTTCATGCATGTGTTTATGTGTTATCGCCTTGTTGTCAAAATGTCACAAAACAACTCATCTGGTATTCAGATATAACAACAAATAAGGGACGGAATAAACATCTTTGTCTTTTGGCAGACAAAAGAAGACACACGTTGAACAAAAGGGACGAATACCATTCTATGGGGTTACAGCATTTGGCCAATTAGGGAACAACTTGGCTCATATTTGATCTTGTTGGACGGAAAGCTGCGACAAAAATTCTACCACAAACAACAAAACTCGAGTTTATTTAACAACCCTTTATTCCAGAATTTTGGTCCCGCCTTAAAAAGGTTGAACGCTGATACAGTCCTGTCTACATCTTAATCATCAATCTTACCTCTTCTGGGTGCTATTCTGGCTGAATGCCATTTTCTCGACTGCCTGTTACACACTGACACCTAACTTTCTAAGGTTTCTCCAAACTCGTTACTTTATGTATGTACATAACCAAAGATCCTTGCCTGGCCTTTTGTCACGTATATTTGTTTATTAAAGCCAAACATTCCAAGCCTATATTATTAAACATCCTTCTAAACATTTTATTGTTTTACATATTTCTAGCTTAATTATTTTTAGTTAGATTCCAGTCTTATTTCAAAACATTCTTGCGTTATGAAAACCCTTTGTTATTTCCATAAGATTGACACCAGTATACATGTCGGTCACTCACCTGTCCACCCGATACATCCGACATTACCCTAGCCATAATATAATAATGTCTCACCATTCAACTTAAAATCAAATAATTTCATTAACCATTATCCTTTAGTGGTTTTTGGTCATGATAATTTATTTTAATGAAGATTAACATAATCGTGCTCCTCCTCATAAGAATATGGTTGGCTGGTGTAAGCAATAAATACGGGTATACAGTCTGAAGAGGCGTTGAAAGATACGCTGAAATCTTAAAGCTTAAGCAGATTACAAGCTACAGTTAAAAACAACCGTTCATTAAAGCGATTGTATTACTCGATTATAGTAGCCCAGACCACTCAGGTACTCGTTTTAGCATTGGTTATCGAGAAATGCTTTCGAACTCAATACTCACAGATGTGACCACGTAAAGATTGCTAATACTTACAATGAAAGTCATTCAATTGAACGGATGAAACTCGAAAGCGACATGGTAAGATATCAGTTTACATTCGAATTACCCTCTCTCACGACAAAATTTGTTATTTCCTCAGATTGAACATGTCTCAATTTTTTTTTTTTTTACGTATGGATTTCGTCATTATGAAATGTAAACCAATCTATCAATTCTTTCGTGCGTTTCCTTCTAATAACTTGTACTTCCATCTTTAATGGAATATTCTCTGATTAGGCGGAAGTTTACATTTCCTTAAAGAAACGCAAAAATAGAACTTCGCTTTCTTTCATATGCATTTAATCAAAATGTATAATTGTTTTGTTTTTCAAGATCGATACCAGACACTTCTAATCCAAATTGAAATCGATGACGTGGACAGCAAGTCCAATACACATGACGACGAGGACGATGAAGACATTGGCTACTATGATTACAGTCATTTAGAAGGTAGTTATTCTGATGGGATTAAAACAGCCTTTCTGCCCCCCCCCGACACTCTCTCAAAATAATAAAGCGATTTAACGTACATAAAGATACACGAAATACATATACTAGGTGCCATGATTATTCGTTAATGTTTTATATATATATATATATATATATATATATATATATATATATATATATATATATATATAAGTATTCCTATCTGTTTGTTCACAAATTTATTAATATATACAAAACGTGTCTTACTTTAATCTTTCATTTATTTCTATATATAGTATGATACTTGGAAAAATATATAATTAAGAGATCATCTTATTTGCATATGACATTAAGAAATATTTATTTTACTAAAATAGCGGTATATTAGTTAATTTTTTGCGAGAGAATTATTTTAAGTATTCTATTTAAAATTCTTTTTTAATAAATTTTTAACAACAATTATATTGATAATATATTTAATTTAATTTATTTTGGAATTAAAATTTTCAACAGCGACCTTCTTTTAAAAACTTTTTTAGGGTTATTTGCCCCTAGATGCTATCCATAAAAAAACATTTACCAAATATCATTTGTTAATTTCATAAATTTCTAGCTGGAAAATAATACCGTGTAGATAGAAAAAATGTTTGGCTTTTAATGTTTTTTTAAATATAAAAAAAAAAAAAAAAACACTTACGAAAAACTGAAAAGATTTCATTTGCTTGTTTTATTTTATTGCTATTTTTTTGGTAATACAGAAATCGGTAAGTTTTTACGACGTAATTCAGCGTCGTTTAATACCTAAAAAACTCCCCCTCCCTCTAAATTTCACAATTTACACTTTTTTCTTTTTTCGCGTTAATTTAATCGATTACAAACTTAATTTTCTAATTAAAAAGGTAACTTTATACGACGTGACCCAGCGGCGTTTAATCCCTAAAAAATGGAGATCTACTTTTTTCCAGCCGAATACATTTAAACAGCCTTTATATATATTATTAGTTTGCAGAAGTGCAAATAAGTGAAAAAAATTAGAAATTTTGAAAGAAAAAAAAAATAACATGTTAGAGTGGGGGATCAGTTTTCTATATAAATTTTACGTAAAATGAACACCAACTTTTTTACATTTTTTATCCGTTCTTTTATTTTTGAAATTGTTGTGGGGGTATCCACGTTACCTATGATGAAAATGATTAGTATAGTAGACATGTTTCAAACGGAACTTCATGTCAACCCAGGCAACGCCGGGTACCCATGCTAGTATATATATATATATATATATATATATATATATATATATATGTGTATATATATATATATATATATATATATATATATCAGAGAGGCGGTAGCACTCTCTATATAGGGATGGCCCGTACACGCCTATATACGCCTACAAAACAAAACTATCCAAATCTCAACTAAAATCAACTTATAAGTTTCAAAAAGCACATATTCTTACAGAGAAGCGTCTTACGAATCCAGCGAGTGTCAGAACGTCGGTTAAAATGTCAAAAGAGAACAAAAAAAAAGGGGTACAAAAATGGCCAATTGTTCTTCTTTCTTCTTTCTTCTTTCTTTTGAGACGATGTATCTCGGTGTACGAACGGTCTCTGACAACAGTTCAAGCATCAATCGACTGCTCTTTACACGGAGAAGTGCAGTGACCCATCGCTTTTTAGCTAACTCCATAATTAAATAAGATTACGTGTAATAACAAGTTTTAAACACTATATACCCAATGTAGACAGACCACTTCGAACACGGAACTTCTCTCAAAAGGGACAGCTCCAAATAATACACCGGATGCTCACAGACGTTCCAGTTTGCCAGTGGCCTATATTTCTTGGACGCTGAATATTTGAGGTGAACGTTAAGGTTTTTTCTTTAAACAGTAACCAACCAGCGTTAATGAAACCACGAAATCTTTATCTCAGTTGATCAAAATTGTTATAAGAGTAACCTATCAGCAAGTACGACGTCAAAAAACAATGTTATAAAAACAAATAATTCTTCAGATTTTGGACTGTAAAATATGTACAAAATGTCAATGCTGTGACCAGGATTCGAACCTAGGTTAGAACGGCCACAACGTGGGGGTTCTAACCTCTAGACGATCACGGCTAACACTGACGTCTGTCGCTCTTGGCAGAAAGACACATGACTACTGTCAAACTATTGAAAAATAAGGAGAAAACTTGAAATTCTCACGCATGCGCAAAAATACACTATAGCAACCATTGTTAAATGCAGCTGAATCTCTTCGCTCGCTAAGAAAAGTAGATCAGACCAGTTCTTCTAAGAACTCACCAAACGCCAAAGGAAATAAGTTAAACTAACCGCAAAAGAAACTGCAAGAAAGTCATCTTCTAAGAACTCACTGGAAGCTGACCAAAAAGAATCAAAATCCAAGCCCTAGTCACAAAAATAACTAGATATTGTGGCTACTATACACAATCTACTAATAAAAACAAGTAAGTTTTCTAAAATAAACTACAATAAGTTAACCAAGTAACCTCACACTGTCACTGATTAGGACTTCATATAAAGATAACAACTACACTATTGGTGTATATACCGTTCCACACTTTAACTATTGGTGACGGGGCAGTATCTCAATTCTACGAGAGTTGTCTTGCTATAAGATAAGTGATATTATAGTAAGATACACATAAGTGTTATATGTTTACATTTAATAAAAAATGCCAAAGTCAGCACGTAGTAAAAAATCTCAGAGAAATATAGACTATGAAAAAAACAAAGTCAAGGTATTATCTGAGCAAAAAGAATACTATCAGAAAAATGCTGAAATAATAAAAATTAAGTATCATGCAAATCCTGAGGCAAAGAAGGCTGCCTCACGTGCTGACTCAAAAGCACGGTATAACAGGGATCCCGAGGGGAAAAAACTGCCTCACGTGCTCTTTATAACAAAGAACCAGAAAAAAAGAAGGCTGCCTCACGTGCTCTTTATAACAAAGAACCAGAAAAAAGAAGGCTGCCTCACGTGCTCTTTATAACAAAGAACCAGAAAAAAAAGAAGGCTGCCTCACGTGCTGACTCAAAAGCACGGCATAACAGGGATCCCAAGGGGAAAAAAGCTGCCTCATGCACAAACTATTATAAAAAGACCTAAAACCCAGCAGGAAGCGAACTGCTACAAATGGAGGCGGCAATGAGCCGCCTCCTAAAAAAGACAATACTATCATGAATGTAAGTTTAAAAATAAGACTGTAAGTAAAAATACTAATTAACAAGAATAAAAAAGCATTGGAAATGCAAAAGGATATAGGGATGGTATGCCAAAAAGTATACAAACAAGATAGCTATGAATGGCTAGGCATATGGAAATAGAATTGCATCCAAAGTATAGCCCTATAGCTTTTTACAACCGTAATGATGGCACGGAATGAAGATTGGAGAAAAGCTATAGGGCTATACTTTGGATGCAATTCTATTTCCATGTGTCTAGCCATTCATAGCTATCTTGTTTGTATACTTTTTGGCATACCATCCCTATATCCTTTTGCATTTCCAATGCTTTTTTATTCTTGTATATATATATATATATATATATATATATATATATATATATATATATATATATATATATATATATATATATTCACGGTTAAAAGTATTCAGGAGATAAAACCCATGAATTAAAACGAGGTTATTAAGAGTGCTCAATAAAAAGAGCCAAATATATATTTATATAGACAAGTATTACATACTCGCTATACTAAACATTCTAATGCTTCAGAGCACATTAAAAACCAACTGTTCATCATCAGGGGAGAGAAATAAAGTTTATATCTGCTATTCAAAGCAGCTTGTTCTTAAATGAAGATGTAAAATATATTTTTTATTTATAAAAACAAAATATTAAAAGGCTTACTTGGAGTGGGAGGAGTGATAACAATATATATATATATATATATATATATATATATATATATATATATATATATATATATGTATGTGTGTGTGTATGCATGTATGTATGTATGTATGTATGTGCGTGACTGTGTCTGTCTGTCTGAAAAATGGTATCTACAGAACTCCTCTATCATATTTTGGTCTAATGCCTTAAAGCTTGATATATAAGAAATTGTAACATGTAGAACAAATCTGATTTGGTTTTAGCCGGTAAACATAACTGCTAAGAGGTGGAAAAAAATGGAATTTGGCAGGAGTAAGTCGACTTAAAATGCTTTTCTACGTATGTGTAAATATATATTTATGCATTATAGCCGGTTACATTTTAACGCTTTCTTATCCATCTGACGATAGCTCAAGCGATAACGAAAGTGTACCACGTTTTCTTTTTTTTACTCATATTCATCCCTTACAAAGCATATCGCCACTTGGACGTAAGGGTCGACTATTTGGGGCCATGTCTAGGAAAGATTAAGAAGATATTTGTTTATATTACATTTAAACTTCTGCATATCACTACAACCAGGGAAGCAGGCAGCAGGAAGGGAATTTCAAAGTCTAGCTGTTCGAGAGAAGAAACTATTAGAATAGAAAGATTTCTGGCATTTAAGGACAACAGCAGTGAAGGGGTGGGATCTTATTGCTAAGCGGGTTCGTCGGGGATATGTACGTCGAGGGGGTACAAGTGAAACGAGTTCATCAGAACACACTCCATTAAAATATTTGTAAAACAGACAGAGATGCAACATTGCGGCGATGGAACAAGGGCTGGAACTCAGTTGATAAAGTGGGACCGATTAGATTGACAATTCTTTTTTGGACTTTATCTAAAGAGGAAGAGGCTAGTGGTAAATACGCCAGCCCAGATGTGCCAACAATACTCCATGCATGGGTGAAAGGTGGTCCTGTAAAGGTGCAAGATACTCTCAGGTGTGAGTAGTCTTCTAGCTTGATAGAGGAAACCCACCTTCTTTGCAGTTCATATTTCCCGCAAATGTTAGGCAGAGGAGTGTGAAGGTAGAATTCTCAAGTAGGGTGCTATTTGTCATGGATATAAGCGGTTGGAGAGGCGTCTTGTAATTGTTAAAGGAGAACAGCTTAGTTTTCCTAGCATTAAATGTTACCATCTATTTACGGTCCCATTCTACTATAGTCTGGAGGTCATTTTCTAACAATTCTGCCATTGTCTTAGATTTATGTACATCTGTTCTTTCCTCATGCATTGTATAGAGCATTGTATCATCAACAAATATACCCATCTCGGACATCCTGTATGCTGCTATTGTGTAAGAAGGATCTAATTATATTTAGTATACGTCCAGTTATACCGTACAATTTAATTTTCATTAGCAGCTCTTTATGCCATACTTTGTCAAAGGCCTTGTATATATCAAGGGCTACAAACCTGACTTCGTCCGCCTTATCCAGTACATGGTAAATGCGTTCAGAGATGACTGTTAAAATATCTGCAGTAGAACGACATTGCCTGAATCTCTACTGTTTGTCAGAAAGATTTGCTTTTGCGAGGTGGTGAACTAGTGTTTGATTAATTAAGACCACAAAGATTTTAGCGAAGAGTGGGAGGAGACTAATGGGGCGATAATTGAGAGGGGCTGTTCTTTCACCAGAATTCTTGAACACTGGTACCACATAGGCCATATCCAACTATTAGGAAAGCAATATTCAGCAAGGCATTTATTGTAGAGCTTTGAAAGTATAGTGGCTAACTCGGCTGAACATTTCTCAATTAGTAATGCAGGGATGAGATCAGGCCCACACGCCTGTGAGGTGTCTAAGTTTTTTATGATATTGAGGTCATGAGAAGGGGTGATTTTTAGATCATCTAATGTGGCTTCTGTCCGCATACGGAAATTTGGGAAGGAGTTGTTTGTTGGCTCTAAGGTGGAGTTGTAGGCGAATCGCCGGGCAAGCAGTTCCGCCTTCTCCATTGCCGTACACGCAACCTTCTGGTTGTTGCTCAGCGGGGGAATTACTGATTGCCCTTCATTCACTACACTATAGATTTTTCCAGAAAATCATCATCATCATCATCATCATCATCATCATCATCATCGTGATGCACTCAGTGTTGCATAGATGTATTAGCTCTATATTAATAAAATATAAATAAACAGTGTATAAATCAGGGTTGCGGATTCGGAGTCGGAAAGAGTCGGAGGTTTTAGCTGGAGTCGGAGTCGGATTTCTAAAAGTACAATGAGTCGGAGTTGGAGCCGGAGTTGGAGTCGGAGTCGGAATTTTCTATCTGACTCCGACTCCTTAAATCCAATGAATTTATTTTTTTACATGATTTTCCTGTTTGGTTTTACCATTTTTAAAAATTATATTTTCTAACCAAACAAAGCATATTGCCACTTTGATGTGGGGGGCTGCTATCAGAGATCTAAGTTCTAGGGCTACTATGTAGGGAGTTTAGCAGCAAGATGTCTGTTTACATTACACTTGAACTTCTGCATGTCAGTACAGTTGGGGAAGCAGGAAACCGGAAGAGAATTCCGAAGTCTAGCAGTTCTGGGGAAGTAGCTATTAGAATAGACGGCTTTCTTACATCTCGGGATCTCTACTGTGTAGGGGTGGCACTTCGCTGCTTGTTGGGTTTATCGGGGGTATTTTCATCGAGTAGGTACAATAGCTTGTAGTTAGGCAGCGCATCCACCATTAAAATACTTGTAAAACAAGCAGAGGGATGCAACATTTCGTCGATGGGACAGGGGCTGAAGCTTAGATAATAGTTCAGGACCTATCAGATTGGCGACTCTCTATGGAACACTATCCAGGAGCGAGAGACTAGTAACAGATGCACTAGCCGAAATGTGACAGCAGTACTTGGTACATTGTCGAATGGTGGCTTTGTAGAGGTACAGGATACTTTCAGGCTTAAGTAACTTTCTAGCATGGTAGAGAGAGCCCATCTTCTTCGCAGCAGCCTTAGCAATGATCTCAATGTATTTATTTCAACTCATGTTCCCTGCTGAACATTAAGCCAAGGAGTTTGAAGGAAGTATTTTCAGGTAATGTATCTTTAGCCATAGCTATTGGTGGTTGGTAAGGTTTCATGTAATTATTAAAGGAAGCAAGCTTTGTCTTGGCAGCTTTGAACGTTCCCATCCATTTCTGACCCCATTCCACTACAGAGTGATGGTCTTCCTCTAGGGTTTCTGCCATTGCCTTAGATATGTGCTCAGTTTTTCCCACGTGCCTTCTATAGAGCGTAATGTCATCAGCAAATATACCCATTTCAGAGAAAATTTTATCCATTAAGGATCGATCCCTGAGGTACACCTGCCTTTATATCATATTGTTTGGACATACGCCCATCGAGGACAACCTGGATTCTTCTCTCATTTAAGAAGGATTTAATTATGTTAATCATTCGTCCAGTAATACCATAGATTTTATATTCATGAGAAGACCATCGTGCCATACCCTGTCAAAAACCTTAGATATATATAGGGCTACCGCCCTCCCCTCCCCTGCCTTATTCAGTGCTTGGTTCAGAGATTGCAGTTAGAATATCTGCAGTAGAACGGGCTTGCCTAAATCCATATTGATGGTCAAACAGAAGTTTAGCAACTGTAACGTGGTGGACTAGAGCTTGATTAATTAAAGACTCAAATATTTTGGCGAAAATCGAATGGAGATTAATTAGGCAATAATTTCATGGGTCAGTTCGTTCGCCAGAGATTTTGTACACTGGTACAGGAAAGCAAGATTCGGTAAGATATTTGTTAAAGAGTTTAGAGAAAACTGGTGCAACCCCAGCGGAGCATTTTTTGATAGCACAGCTGGGGTGAACTCTCCTTTAACAATTTCAAGACATCTCTCGAACCTCATATATCGATGAAAAAAACACTCTACTTGAGAATTCTACCTTTAAACTCCTATTTTACCATATTTTACTTTGTGGGCAATATGAACTGGAACAAATACATAGAGGACATTGCAAAGACTGCTGCAAAGATGGTGGGTTCTCTCTATCGAGCTAGAAGACTACTCACACATGAGAGTATCCCGTACCTGTACAAGGCCACCATTCGCTTATGCATGGAGTGTTGTTGCCATATCTGGGCTGGTGCATCTACCACTAGCCTCTCCATCTTGGATAGGTTAAAAAAAAAGAGTTGTCAATCTAATCTGTCTCACTTTATCAACTAAGCTCCAGCTCTTGTCCCATCGTCACAATGTTGAATCTCTGTGCATGTTTTAATGGAATGTGTTCTGATGAACTCGTTGCACTTGTACCCCGTACATATCCTCGACAAACCCGTTCAGCAATAAGATCTCACACTTTCACTGTTGAGGCCCCTAGATGCCAAAAATCTTTCTATTCTAATAGTTTCTTCCATTGAACAGCTGGACTTTGGAATTCCCTTCCTGCTACCTGCTTTTCTGGTCATACTGATATGCAGAAGTTTAAATGTAACATAAACCGAAATCTTGCTAATCTTTCCAAGACATGGTCTCAAGAAGTAGCCATACAAGGGAATGTTAAACATAAAAAATGATATATATGAAAAGTAATTATAAAATGCTGAATAGGTGTGGGAGGCTGGTATATGGATCTGCAGAATAGATTTCCGCATAGTGGTTAAGAAGTCGGGAGTCGCAGTCGGAGTCGGGAATCGGGGTTGGAATCGGGAGTCGGAGTCGGAGTCTAAGATATCAAAGGAGTCGGAGTTGGATTCGGCATTTTAGGAATTCAAGGAATCGGAGTCGCAACCCTGGTATAAATGTCATTATCATCTTCTGTATTATGTGTCTCCGATGCGAATCCCTCGACTACACAACATTATACTATATACGCGCGAGTTGCGGGGCCATTAGCACTAAATTGTATTTAAATTATAAATGTCCAAATAAATAAAATTTTGAATAAACAACATATTTGTATGATTAAAATACGTTTCTGCGATTTATTTTAATTTCAAATTTGCTGTCTCTAAAATCCTTTATATATATATATATATATATATATATATATATATATATATATATATATATATATATATATATATATACTTCATTAATTTCCTTTACGCTATGACATTTAAATACTCAACTTTTAATTGTGATTCCGGGAGTGATTTTGTAATTTTAACATCACGATCTGCGCACGTGGGCTTAAGTGGCCGACTTATTTTATTTCAATGTAAAGTGCTCAACAATAAGAACCGAGTTCTTGAAAGGGTCGTATATCGTGTAACTTTACTGAGTTTGAGTTACGAACAATATATATATATATACATATACATATATATATATATATATATATATATATATATAAATATATGCATATATATACAATATTTATAATGACACTATATATACATATTTCAAGGTGGTACCATTGGTTTCGTTACGCCGACTACACCACTAGAGGCTGGAAAAAACAGCGTAAGTTCGTCAGCGACAATGAAAAACTGAACAAATGCAAAGTGAACAAAAAGGAAAAAAAAACAAAAAACATTAAATGAGCGTTCAAGACTCAGAGTTTCAGAATTTAAATTTTTTTTAAATATAACTATAACACCGACGCCAATAGATTATGGAAGGAAGAAAGCGCGCGCACGCGTGTGTGTGTCGGTGTGTGTATGTGTGAGAGAGAAAGAGAGGGAGAAAGAAAAAAAGAGTGAGTGTGTGCGCGCACGTGTGTATGTGTATGTGTGCGGCCACGCGTGTGTATATATGTATGTTTAGCGCGGGGGGGGGTGTTATAGAAATTCTCTGAAGGTAAATGTCTGTTTAAACGAAGAAAGGTACGACAATTAACAGCAACAAATAATGAAAAAAGCATGAATATATTAATTTAAATTTAATTTAGAATAAAATTAAATTTGAAATTAAAATTAAAATAAAGGTAAAGATAAAATTTAAGGAAATTTAAGTAAAAATAAATAAATAAATACATAAATAATAAAACTTTAAAGGAATTATTAAATTTTGAAATTTATTAAATTTTTAAATATAATAGAATAAAAGTGAAGGGAGAAGTTTAAGATAAATAAAAAAATTAAGGTAATTTTTAATAACTTATCTAATAGCAAATGACTCAAGACTACCAGTACATATAAATATATAAATATATACATCTATATACATATGTATAAATACACACACACACACACACACACACACACACATATATATATATATATATATTTATACACATACACACTCACATACAGACATATATACATACATATATATATAAATCAAATCTAGTAAATGAACTAAATTTATTATTATTATTATTATTATTATTAATATCAATATAATAACACTAGTTATAACAACATTATTAACAAAAGTGTACGTGTAAATAAACTAGGAGGGGAAAGGGGGGAAGAATAGATCGATTTTAAAGTATAAGGTATTGAAAATAAAGCTAAGAAAGGGTGTAAAATTACGTAGTCTGGTAAGAGAAATGGAAAGGTTGCGAGAGCGGGGGAGGGAGGGAGGAAAAGTAGCTCCATGAGGGGTTATCCTTATTATAATGGGGGGGGGCTAATATGGTTAAGGTAAGGAGGTTAGGTAGCGAGGAAGGTTGAGATGTGATTTAGAAGAGGGTTGGTTTGGAGTTAAGAATGAGAGGTGAATGCGGTGTCTGTGTCTTAATTGGGCATCTTGTGTTAATTAGGGTGTGAATCGGTTCAGTTATGCTGTTGTTTGGCCATTTGGCAAGGAAGAATTTCCTTTTGTGGTGAAATTGTCTGAAGATCTCATTTTTAATGTTCATACAGGCTACGGATGGGTTAATATATATAATCTAAGGTTATTGTTTTCCAGAGTAACCAATGAAGTTTAACGATGTTAATACAAGAGTTCTAAATGCCGAAGTAGAGTAGGGTATACTCTTTTTGTAAAAACAAATAAAGAGTACACACACACACACACACATTCAGCTTTATATTATATTATATATATATATATATATGTGTGTGTGTGTGTGTGTGTGTGGTCACGAATAGGCTCCTATATGGTTGACTATTAAAAAAAAAACTGATTACATATAACGATAGAAGATGTATCGAGATACAGGAATGGGTATGTTTGATCTGGCAGAACGGTGGTTCATTAAAATTGTGGGGTCTGCGTTCGTACCTGGTCCACAAAGTATGGAAATAAAAAAATCAAGAATTAAAAAAACGTTTACAAGTGTTTTTGATATAGATGTACATGAGAATACTCTGATAAGTATGTTTTAACTTAAATAGGGATGATATAATAAAATTGTGGGGTCTGCGTTCGCGCCTGGCCTCCATAGAATGGAAATAGGCACAAACTTTAATAAAGACTTTTCATATCTATCTGCGTAAGTATACTTTGATAAGTATTTCAGTTTGAAGAAATATGGTATAATAAAATTATGGGGTGTTCGTTCGCGCCTGACCTCCATAGAATGGAAATATGTCATAAAGTTTAAAAAGGTTTTTTTTTAATATAGATCCACAGAATATTGTGATAAGTGTTTCAGTGTGAACAGGTATGGTATGATAAATTATGGGGTTTATCTATTTTATTTTTACTTTCATCATATTTTGCTTTGGTTTTGATACCCCCAAGTTCGAAGCTATCTCTTTAAAACCCTTCCTTTTCATAACCTATCATATTTTCATAAATCAGAGTCCATTTTCTGTAGGCTGTTTTCAACCCAGTCAACGGGTATTATTGCTAGTATATATATATATATATATATATATATATATATATATATATATATATATATATATATATATATATGACTCGGTAGAATATAAAACTTATGACATAAGCTATAGTTGTGATAATGCCCCAAAAGTTAAGAAACAACCAATATGTGTGTGTGTTTCAGGATCTATTATTTTAATAATCTTTGCTCTAGCAAAGAAAAAAGAAACAAAAAAACAAAACAAAAAAAAACAAAAATTGTTTATCAATCCGTTACGTTCCAAATTAGCAATAGAATTGTTAAAAGAATAACAAATTAAACGAAATGCAAACGTCCCCTACTTTCACGCCCTTTTTTACTTTTCGAAAGTCAAATGTACATAATTTTAAAGGATAGATTCATAGTTTAAAGCAGTTATAAAGTGGAAATACGTTACCGTAGGACTACTTCCCTGATGATTGAAACTTGGTTTCCTTCAAATCTTCAAAATGTCAACAAATTATTGTCATGCACTTCACTATAAGTAATCAAACGCAGTCTTTTTTACCATTGGTCAATGTCAGTAGTCCCATAGTGTTTTTCATTCTGGCAAAAATCGGACGATAAAGAATCAAAGTCTTGTCATTCTTCTTCCTGGGAAGAAATTAAAGACTAAATCCGTTTAACCTAGTCTCACCCTTAAAATTCGTTTTTACAAATGCTCAGCATGGCCACCGCAAATTGATGAACTTAAATTCTTTATCATAGATGAAAAAGTAGACCTGATATTAATAACTGAAACTCAGAAGTTAAAATTAGAGATTCATCTACAAAGATCTACTTCATTTTGCTCTGACACATCTATAAAAATGGTGTACGCAAGATACTCGCTCAAACTATCCAAGCAAGATCATCCTCTAAATGTTCACCTGTCTGATAAATTTAACACCATTCGTTTTCAATATGAACATAGGCGAATAAAATATTCCTATAATTATTGCATATAGCAGTACAAGTTCTACAGAAACTGATAACGTAATGCTATGAAAGCTGTCTTCAGATGCCAGGAGTACTGTCTCATATTGTGAGAGTTTAATACTGACACTATTGATTGGCAGTCAGATTCGTGTACTTCCAATGACACGTCTGACAATCCGTTTTTTGGATACGACGAGGAAATCTCATCTTTTGGAGCATGTTAAGAAACCTACATAAACTAGAAAAAGTTAGAGAATCTGCGTGCTTATTGTACTTAATTTTTCTTTAACTTGGTAAAAGTGGTCATACCATTCTGAGCTTTTTCATACACATCTCATTGCATAGTTTCACTGATTCAGTTGAAAGAATGTAGCAAGTAATAAAGAAATAATAAAGAATTAAGAATAAGGATATGTCCGTACGTCTAAGACGTAAAACACAAGTAACACACACAATGGACTACCAGAAAGATGCTTCGATAATGAAAGCTGATAAACGCTTCATGACGTCATTAACAAACAGTGATTTTTGAAGCGGGTTTTGAAGTGTAATCATACTAAATACATTTCCAAATTTAATAGACAACATTTTATGAAGAAATTTGCTTTTGATACTGGTTATAACCCGAAAGAATTATATGTGCTAAGAATAAAAAATAAACTAATTTCTACGTAATTCTGATGTTTTCGCGAGTATTTTCAACGATTAGCGAACCTGCAGTGCTACACATGAAAATAAGGTTAATCGCTATGGCTCAGGATGGGGTCGAGAAATAGTTTTCGTCCTTGCCTGTGAATGAAGAGCAAGGTCCAAATAAACTACATTCAATAATTTAACGGCCCGTTGCACCCAAACTATATGAATATTTAGCAATCTTCTTAAATTTTTTGCTGACTGCTGTAGTTGTTTCTGTTGAATAGCCGGTGGCCACAATCTTTCTTATTTTAAAAAAGAATTATAAAGACTTCCATCGTCTCCAAATTCAGGGAAGTTCTATGCGAGAAATCATGGGATCTACCATGCGAAAGTTGACTCAATATGTTTAAACATGTTTCCCTTTAGCGCCGACGATTACGCGATGATCACATTTTGGCCTACGATCTCATTAATAGCCATTACGATCTCCATCGGAACCTATTATTCACAGAATCACCGGAAACTGTTTCACCGCCGATTTCGATTGAATCAAAAGGTAACTTTCTCAACCAGCATCCTTCCAGAGGATGTAGTAAAGGCACCAACTGCTCAGCAATTCAATGCGAAATCGAACAGGTGCTCGGCTATCTTCTGTGTAAATTTCTACATTCTTTCCCTGCGTATCCATTGAAGCGTGCTTATCAAATGTTTCGCTAAATGTATTGAATTGAACTAAACCCTCCGGGTGGTAACCATTTCTGTCTTATTAATCTTTATTCTCGAATGACTTTTTACCTTGATAAGAAACCCCAAAAGTTAAAAAAAAAAAAGAAAGGTAATTTAGCTTTATGGTCTTGGTTCAAAACGACATAGCCTTCTTTATTCAATACTGGGCAACGCCAGTTTTACTGCTAATATATATATATATATATATATATATATATATATATATATATATATAATGTTCTCTTGTAGTTTAATCCACAATTAAATTTTCTATATTCGGCTGTATGTTCTTTTGCCAAAATGATAAAGTCATCGAGCTTGAAGAGCTTTGAAGGAGGCGTCGAAGACGAAGAGAAAAAACAGTAAAGAACGAAGAACAAGCAATATCTTAACTGTTGGCAAAATGCTAACCATTTTTGTTTCCTTTTCTACTTCTGTATATGTTTTTTCTCACCCTTTTTTTTACTCCGGTCTCCAAATTTGGCCCAGTTTTATACCCGAAACTTTCATACTAAGTATTTTATTTTGACCGACCGATGCCAAAAATCAATAACACCGGCATCAGAGAAGACTTAGAGTTTAACAGAAGTTTTCTAAAGATATATTTTGTATGTAAACTGAATTGTAGGTTAAAGCACCAACAGAAACTAAATGATTTACCGAACCAATGAAAACAACTGTTATTTCAGAGTGTATTTTAAGATTAGAAAAACTAATCAATACCTGCTCCTAGAGCGATGTTGGTATCATACCTAGGTATGCCAACATTATGTCTAACTTTGCCTTTCGGTGGAGGCAAGTAAATACAGACTATTTTACTGACAACTTTTTAAGGCAATCAAAAAATAATTTGTTAGTGATACATGAAAGTTTCGAGAGTGAAAGAAATTTTCCGAGTGCAATAGTTGTTTAGCGTGTAAAAAAGATTGAATAGAAGTGTTGCTTTCAGCTGGTGTCGTGTGCGTTTACGAGTGTTAAAATGGGATGAGCAGGAAATCGTATATGTATACATTAGCGTGCTTCTTTGCTAGTATGAATTGGCTACACGTGTTAGTTAAGCGGCTAATATATGCTATCGCAAAGTGTACAGTTGTTTCGGAATAATTCTCGTTACCTGCTTGCCGAGGGCTTGGAAGCAAGGTACTTGTGCAAGCTTTTAAAATGTACCGAAGTGTGTTGTCTATGAAAGAAAAAAAAAACACGGAAAAGAACAAAGAAAGCTGTTTCGATATTTGGCGGCGAATATCTTTCACTTCTCTGTTTTTATTTTATATTTATTTTTTCCAAGGGAGTCACCACTTATCAAGACGTGAAGGCTACAATGGTTAAGGTTAATGAATTAGTGTAC
Organism: Euprymna scolopes; assembly: GCF_053919585.1. NCBI lineage: Eukaryota > Metazoa > Mollusca > Cephalopoda > Sepiida > Sepiolidae > Euprymna > Euprymna scolopes. Next base: position 77,251,383 of record NC_136498.1, read on the forward strand.
GGTAGTTATCGGGACCGCTGCATAGTAATCGATAGTTGCGGGAATTTGGTATAATTTGAATATTTAAGGGGAGGCTAAGCAAGAACTTGTTTACAGTAACCTTTAAGACGACCATATTGTAGTCAGGTGGAAAGCATATCAGCAGAACAGAGTACCAGAGGCGGATGGCTTTAGGAAAGTAGTTTATTCATAGAATCCGCGCTTAGATGTAGACGTAGATAGAGAGTGGGGGAAATTGTTGATAGTGGTTTTAGTTAGACGAGTGTTTTTTGTAAAAGTTTGACAAGCGCACCATAGATTGGAGCTCAGAAGGGCACTTAGAAACAGCTGATTGAACATTTTTGCCCAATCAAGGATCAATATAAAAACAATATTCACTGTTTCTGCTACTTCGCACTTTGTATTGTATTATTATTCAAAAGCTAGTTCGATATAATAAGGCGTTGTTCAAACAAATTGTGTATCTGATAATCCTACTTTTTCTACACGTTTCCTGCTATTTTTTTCTCGCCAGTTTTCATCTATTTTATTCTACCACGTCAACTTGTAAATTTAAAAAGAACATGTCTTCTTTCGTCATCAATCTTATATTTTTCCACCTCATCTTAATAAAATCTCGGACATATTTTGTAAAAATAATTGAAAATATATTAGTTTCTTCTAAAGACCAACAAACCAATCTCTAATTGTGGGTCAGTTTTATTGGGATTGAATAAAATAGGAGAGAAATTTTGGAACTGGTCAGTGCACTTCGAATATAAATACATTGGGAAGAGGGGGGGATTAAAAGAAAAATTAAAATCGGATGTGATTAACGATCTCTATTATCTCTACTATTTATATAAAAGGAACTTTGTGTGTATGTGTCAGTTCGTACCCTATGGACTCGAAAACGGCTGAAATTTTACACGAAGGTACATTATGTGTCTGGAAGTGTTCTTAGATAGGTTTTGTAGCGTAATGTCTTCGATAAGTATCGATAATCGAAATAATCCGATGAAAGGAGAAACAGGCGATTTTACCTAAACTTAACACCTTACACAGCGTAACATTACAAGTGCATTTGAGAAGTTTTATTACCACACAAGCCGAAAGGCTCAATATAATCAACAGCATGTTCTTTGATATAACAGGGGTGCGTTTGAAATGAACGTTTCTGTTTAGATCATAATTGAATCATGATACTCGACTTTTGCATTTAAAACTTTAATTCAAGCAATTATATATATATATATATATATATATATATATATATATATATAATTTTATAACATCATTAGCGGGTTATCTACAGTGCAATGTAGACTATAATGTATCCTAGACTAAGTCACTGCAGGGAGGCATGCGAAGTTTCCTCCCGATGTACCGAGATGAGTCCCCAACTAGAGCAAGCAATGAATCAATTTGATTGAAAAATGGGCGATTTCATCGATTTCGATAGCAATAAAAATATGGAAGTGTGAAACATTCGTTGATCACCATTCAATCCCGGACAATGTCGGATCTCCCTGCTAGTCACAAATAAAGTTAAAGATTCAATTAATTAGTGAAAATACAATGTCTAACTAAACATCATCCTAAGAATCAACCGCCAAAAGTCAAAATCTACTTTTCATTTTTCTCTTTCTACTCTTTATTATCTCTTTATCACAGAAAAGGCGTTACTAGTCTTTCTCTGCTCTATCGTTATTTTCATAGAAGGTGCTCTATGCTCCCTGTAAAAAATATTCAGCTGTCAATAATTTTCCTTTCTTTCTCTCTATGCTTTAAAGTAAACGAAACTTGCGTAAGGAATGTTTATTTCTTAGAATTGTGGAATATAACACAATGGAGCTGCTTCCCAGCTGACTACAACATTGCCGTTTTAAAGTTCAATATGAACATTTTTTATTGAGTCTTTCTCTTAAATAATCGGATTCTTCCAAAACTTCCACCATCGTTATTAATCATCATTATTAATCATCAATATTAGTCATCAATATTAATCATCACGGCGTTGTTCCACCGCCTACCTGACACTTATTAACCCTTGTTTGAGGTTTTTTTTTTTTTACTTTTGGAGTATCTTATCAGAACAAAAAGCCACTCGAGAACAAAGGTTTAAAAGCCTTGATAAGTGATGACTCTTACTAAACAGTATGTCACTAATAGAACATCTTGAATTACGATAATAAAATGGAATACAGACACGCGATGCGTGTGCGATGACGTCATTTAAAGAAAGAATTGCGTATTTTTCAAGGTCATCGTTACTAGCATATTTTTAATTGCGGCTATATCTATCTATCTATTTCTCGCTCTGTGTATACATATTCACCATTTTCACGTAAGTGTCATAAGCAAACACACGTTGTTCACGACTCCACGCCTCCACAGTAGCATGACGAAGAAAAGTCAATATATATATATATATATATATATATATATATATATATATATATATATATATATATATATATATATAGAGAGAGAGAGAGAGAGAGAGAGAGAGGGTTATCCCACAAAAAAACAAAAACAAAAGCTAAATGGAGGCCATCTAGAACATGCTGTAGAACGGAGAAAAAAAGGCCAAAGACCCTTGTGTTTTGATGTGATGTTTTGAATATAATAAACTAGTTATGACCAAAGTTTAATTTCATTCGGACAAAACACTAAGAAACGGGGCCTAATTAGAGTTGGGGCCCGTTTTTTATTCACCCTGTATATATTATAAATACGCGCGGTCGCATCTAGAAAGTCTGATTCTCACGAAAGGTCGCTTGCATGATAAAGAGCATCTTACAAGTCATTAGTTGCGACAACAGCGTCTTCATCATGACGTTATCCAACAAGGTCATCCAGCAACGTGTTGCCTTCGTGTGTAAGCATGCAGCTAGGAACTGATTGAAATACACTATTTCTAACGAATCTTCTTTTGGCAATGCTTAATGTGTAAAGGCTCCATTGTCTCCTCTTTCAGTTTCAGAGGTAATATCAGGAAAGTTACCGGTTCTGCGATAATAAAGAAAAAAGTTACGCAATCACGAGGTAACATTATATTGTATTGATATTGTTTAAGCTCGAAGAATACTTCGAAAATAAATAAAAGTAATCGTAAGACAAACGGGGATACTGAGCTTGAAAATCATTTAACGTGCAAATCGAGTGTTATCTCTCCAATACACACATAAACATTTATGATGACGAATGCACCTACGTTTTTATTTGTATAAATTGAATTATGTGTATATGTTTATATATTTGTATATACATGATTTATTGATTAATTGACGCATCATTATGGATTTGGAAATACACCTGACGTTATATATATAAGCTATATTTAGTTTATTTACTTGCATATAAAAAGGGATAAAACAGAGGTTGGAACCCTTCTTGAAAAAAAAGTCAGATATCTCCGATATTTTCGAAATTCGCTAATATTAATAAATTAATAAATAATCCCAACATTTGAGCTTATTTAACGAATGTAAATTTGGACGCACACCCCAATTTGAAAATTCACATGCATCAATTTTGCATTAATTTTTATTCATACTTATTTAAAATCAATTTAGCAATATTTCCTGAATTAAAATTCATCTTAAGATCTCTTAAGCTTAAGCTTTAAATTTTAGATGTTTTCTAGAATCAAAACCATATAATGGATTTTTATCAAATCTGGAAGGAAGAGCTTATACATAAGGTCTATTATCGTTATATATATTGGTTTTAATCTTTAAAGGGAGCATAAAAATGGCGCAAAACTGTTCAGTTCGTTGAATTAAAAAAAAAACTTGAAGGAATATTTAAATGTCAGTTGAATATTTAAATGTCAATTGTTAACAAAATGTCACAAAAATCGGGGGTATCTGCATATTCACGAAGGCTTTCCATCCTCTGTTTTACTCCATTTGCATGAAACTAAATATACGAAACCTGGGTTACGAACGAAGATACACAAGTGTAGGGTATTATACACCCGTGACGGTAAGTGTCTATACACCAAGTGTAGTACACACCATACGACTAAGCAACAATGAAATAAACTTCAAAAGAAGACGTTTTGTTAGGAAGTAATTATATCTCCCAAACAATATACCCATAATTCATCACATTTCTTATTCTTTTAAAATAAAGATTTCTCTTTCTCCAGCTTGGCGCCTTCTCCATTTTATTTTCAGAATGTGTCTGCTGCTTTTCTTTCTTTCCTTTTCTTTCCATTACAAGTACACGGACAGATTTTGAGCGACGGTCTGTAAACATGAAAATACTAATGATACATTATTTGAACAGAAGATTTCATTTAAACTTGAGCATTAATTACTATAACTTGAGGCAACGTAGCGTCCTTTGAAATGAGTCATCGTGTATGTTCTTTACACAAGTACACGAAGACATTTCAAAATAAGGTCTGTAATAATAATAATAATAATAATAATAATAATAATAATAATAATAATAATAATAATAATAACGAATCAAACACGTGAAACTGAAAAGAACATAAAGAAAGCCAGTATAATGCCAATAATTGTAGAAGCAGTAGGGACAGTCATGAAAAAAAAAAGAGTAGTAGAAATTGGAATCACGGGGAAGATTGAGAATATACAGTGGGGCGGTATTGATGAAAAATGTTGAAATTCTCAGGAAAACCCTCGAATGCGGAATCAAACTCACATAAATATTAACCAGCCACATGGAAATTACAGCAGAAGTAAAGCACAAAGATAGAAGAAAAACCACATAAATTCAAGTAAACTGAAACGGCAAAAATATCTTATAAACTGCCCTTCAAGAAAAAGACATCAATCCTGGTTGGTACCATACTAATTAGCCGTGAAGAGACAAGTAGGGTGGAAGACCGCGACGGAAAAGCACCAACCAGACTCTACATAAATAGTGCAAAAAGGACTAAAACCATAGAGAGACTTATTGGCACCCAAAATCTCAGTAAAGACTAATGATCTTTGCCAGCGAGAAATCAATCACAAACGGGGATTTGGCTATTATCAATGTTTCCTTATAGAATTAGGGGTGGCGTGTCCCTTACAGCTCCCATGGACAGACTGATTCCAAACCTTTTTTTCTCTCAGCTCAACAAAACGTGACTTCATCTCTTTACTTTCAAATCCTGTTGTGTCTACGCTGATGCATCTCTTTGTGTTTGAACATTACGTCACCTATTTTGATATTTTTATACGTATTTCAGTTTTCATAGTAATACAAATATTCTGCAATAATTATTTTAAACGACGACCGCCATGACAACATTAATTGTTCAATATGATCCCCATTGAGGTTATCGGTATGAAGGAATGCAATTCCATATGTAATGTTGAACGATTCTGTGAATGCATTACCAAAATCGCTGCCATTTATGTGACATGAATTTAAAAACTTATTAAAACCAAAATTTCTTTTACGAAGTTTGCATCAAACTAAACCCGTTTACAATCGGGAGCGCCTGCCTCCTGAATTTCTTTTTAGGACGCGAAAAACGCTAAACGACATCCATATATCTATCCGAGATGTTGCCAAACTTATCAAAAACCTTGATTCTAGCAAAGCATCTGGCAATGACATTCCAATAATAACGCTTAAAAAGCTGTAACCAGAACTAGCTTCCATTCTTGCAAAGCTATTTAAACATTGCCTTAAGAAGCGTGTTTTCCCCCAAAACCTGGGATAACTTGGTCTTTATTTAAGAATACCGGAGATTGCTTTTCTGTATCTCAGTATACTACATATCACTCAGTGTACTGTATGTCACGAGTCAGTTGCTTGAGTCCGCGATAAATAGAGAAGTTGTCAACTACCTCAGCAAAAACAACCTGCTCAGTGACAGCAATATTTTATCCCTTCTCCTAGATCTACAGCAGATATGTTTACTGTAATATTACACAGTACCAGTGAATCTATTAACGGTGGTCTCATTTCGAGAAATAGCTGTTAATATGTATAAGACCGTTATACCAAACTCTATGGTTTGGTATAACGGTCTACTTCACAGGATTTCCGGCTACAGAATAGCTGGAAATGTCCTCTCAGTCATCAAATCCTTTCTCTCTGATAGGTTTATCATTGTAGTTGTCGAACTTCGAGATATTAACGAGGCTCTACCTCAATGATCCCTCTTGGGCCAAACTCTCTTTCTAGTTAAAAATTATTCTCTTTTAGATAGTCATTTTAATTTTTTTACATTAATTTAAAATGTGCGAGAGCGCTGTGCTCCACTTTGTATAATCTTTTCCTTAGATAGTGTGAGTATTTATATCTCCCGAAGACATCATAATTCTTGCTCGATAAAAATAGGAATTAGACTCGCATATAAGCGCATAATTTTAATCGGAGCTACAAATTTTGAAGAAAATGACCAACAACTCCGTATATTAATTGAACAATGTTACTTCGATAAATGATAAAGAATATACGAACAAGAAAAGGTAAATTTACAGAATTCATGCTTCCGTTCAGTCTTGAAAGACAAGGGATACCACTTAGGGGCAGTAGCGCGTGTAATTGTGAAGCAAGGGTTGCGCAAAGTACACCTCTTCTGAATCGGCACTTTTTGAGTCCAGTGGCAAGGAGAAGACCAGGACGACTGGAAACAATGCCGAGATAAGCGGAGAGCACACACAACAGCTGAAAGTCCCAAATGGTCACCCATTTAGTACTAACCAGGTTCAACGTTGCTTAACTTCGGTGATCCAGCGGGAACTGGTGTGTCAACGTGATTATGATATATATGTAGATACGGTAACAAAAAATAAAACGCATATTTGCCCTACAACAGTATTGAGCACTTTCTTCAGTTTTTATTAATTTCCATCTCCACTATATATATATATATATACATATATATATATATATATATATATATATATATATGTGTGTGTGTGTGTGTGTGTGTGTGTGTGTGTATACATATATATATATATATATATATAAAGTGGAGATGGAAATTAATAAAAACTGAAGAAAGTGCTCAATACTGTTGTAGGGCAAATATGCGTTTTATTTTTTGTTACCGTATCTTTCTGTTAAGTTACATTATTGTTTCGGCTACACGGCCGTTTTTTGGGCCGTTTGTAGCGTCCTCAGCATCCTTGTCCCCTTCCTCTCTTCCTCTTCCGCCCTCCTCGCACCCCCTGACCTCATTCACTCTTCCACTCTTCCATCCCAAAATAGCGAACATTTCTGTAAAAGTCTGAGGACGCTACAGACGGCAAAAAAAAAAAACGGCCGTGTAGCCGAAACAATAATGTAACTTAACAGAAAGATACGGTAACAAAAAATGAAACGTATATATATATATATATATATATATATATATATATATATATAGAGAGAGAGAGAGAGAGAGAGAGAGAGAGAGAATGCACGTGTTCACAAACCTTTGTTCTGTATAAATAATGGCAAACAATCTACGAAGGATTAATGCAAGCAACAGTAAACGTAGTCACTAGTTTTGTCTTCTCTGCGCCAGCCTTTCGAACCAAAGGTTCTCAAGTCCTCGCCACCCTTAATCAAGGCACGCCTCCATGCTGGTCTATCTTCGGCTAGCTCCTCCCACACATTGACATCGATGCCAAGAGCGATCAGATCCCGTTTGGCCACATCTTTAAAGCGCAGCACCGGGCGACCGCGGCTTCTTGATCCATTTGCCAGTTCGCTGTAGAGGATATCTTTAGGGAGACGACCATCGAGCATTCTGCGCAGGTGTCCAAGCCAGCGCGATCGTCGTATCTTGAGTGTCTGGAACAAAGAGCGGCTGCCGGCACGTCTTAGTACCTCTTCGTTGGTGATTCTATCCCCCCAATTGATGCTCATGATATATCGAAAGCATCGGAGATGGTAGACGTTCAGTCTTTTCTCGTGACAAGTATACGTGGTCCAAGTCTCTGTTCCATAAAATAGGGTACTCAGAACACAGATGCGGCATTTTGTGCAAGAAGTGAGGTTTATTGAACCATGCTCTTTCACGTAGTCGGTTGAAAGTAGACGCTTCTCTACCTGTGCGCGTTTGTAGCTCCTGTTCAATGGATACTCCCTTGTTGGTGTTGGATTTATTCTGTATATATATATATATATATATATATATATATATATATATATATATATATATATACAGAATAAATTTTAAAACTAACCCTATAAAAACCCTAACCCTAACCCTAACCCTAAAGTGAACGTGTCTGTGTGTGTGTCTGTGTGTGTGTGTCTCTGTCTGTGTGTCTGTGTACATTTCTCTACGCAATAACTCTGTCGATTTTTAGTCTACAGACTCGAAATTTGATATACAGGGTACTGAGATTTGGGAAAAGCTATGTGATCGGTTTTTGGCCAGAAATTTGGCGATTAAGGGGTTAAAGTTCAACGATTTGACCTTTGAGAACTCTACCAAACTCTTCCGACAATTTTGGGTCTAAACACTTGAAATTTTAGATATAGGTTCCTTGGACATTTATCTAACTTAATAATTTGATTTGAGCCCAAAACAATAAATATTAAGGGGTCATAATAGGGGTCAAAGTTTTAAAAAATTTATCTCTGCGGTCTCTTCCAAATTACTATAATAGACTATTTCTGGTCTACATATTTGAAATTTTACATAAAGGGTATTCAGAGATAGGGCAAACCTTTTCATCAGTTTGCGTCGAAAATGTTTAGTTACCAATATATAAATGTATGTGTGTATGTCTGTTTGCATGTCTGCCTTAAACTTTCAATAGAGGCGACGGATTTTCACAAGATCAGTATCATTTTAAAGTTTGACCTTTCATACGACAAATATCGAAAACTTGGCTAAAAACATTACTATCTTCACCTTCAACTAGGCACTTTTCTACAGGGGGGAAGTCACTTTTTTCGCCGATATTTTTTAAAGTTATCCTCTCCTTTAGATTGTCTAGCTTAATTTTAAAATATGTCGCTTCCGGTTTGGCGGTGGTCGTAACATCATAAACGTTAGGTTTTACCGCGGTCTTTTACTCCATTGCGGTACGGGTTCGAGCCTGTCTTCCTACTACAACTTTTTTTTTTGCTCAACATACACATCCAAACACCCGGGCAACGCCGGTCTGAAATCTTAGTATATCTATAAAAGTGAACGTGCCTGTGTGTGTGTGTCTGTGTGTGTGTGTGTGTCTGTGTACATTTCCCTATGCAATAACTCTGTAAATTTTTTGTCTACAGACTCGAAATTTGATATACAGGGTACTGAGATTTGGGAAAATCGATGTGATCGGGTGTCGGCTAGAAATTTCTCTGTTAAGGGGTCAAATTTCAAGGATTTGACCTGTGAGAACTCTACCAAACTCCTCCGACAATTTTCGGTCTAAACACTTGACATTTTAGATATAGATTCCTTGAACATGGATTTAACTTAATAACTTGATTTGGGCCCAAAACAATAAATATTAAGGTGTCATAGTAAGGGTAAAAGTTAAAAAAAACTTACCGTTTTTTTTTGTTTTATTTTTTGTTTTTTGTTTTTGTTCAGCATATACCCCAAACACCCGGGCAATGTCGGGCACCCATTGCTAGTATATATATATATATATATATATATATATATATATATATATATATATATATATATATATATATTTGGTAAGGTGATTGATAATTTATAATTCAAAATTAAAATTAAAAACTAAAAATCCGTTTCATAAGAAGGAGCACAACAAATCCAATAAATTGTACGGTCGTTTCGGAAACGATGTTTTTATTGTGACAGACATTGAGTCAAGGACAATAATTTTAGCATATAGTTTTTTATGAAAACAAAGTCTCCTCATCAGCAAAATATTGGGTGCTTTTTTTTTAAGTAAAAGGCACCATAAATACAGCTTGCATTTAAGCAGTGCAAATGAGTCTGAAAAATATTAAAATATAAGGAAAAATAGTTAATTACTGAAGTAGATAAGTAATGTAATATTGGTTAATAATAAAAGTTAGAATAAAATTACATAGCTATGTTTAGAGTGAACGTTAGAATAAAATTACAAAGCTTTGTTTTCATAAAAAACTATATATATATATATATATATATATATAAACAGAATATATATATACATATATGTATGAAGAATATATATATATGCATACAGAATATATATATATATATATATATATATATATATATACAGAATATATATATAATATACATACACACACACACACACACACATATATATATATATATATATATATATATATATATATATATATATACAGAATAAAGGTTTGCGAACACGTGCATTCGCGGAAATTATCTTTCGTAAAATGTGTTATGTTAGCCGATGTTTAACACTTCGTGTCCCCTGACAGGTGCTTTTTCTTTCAGCTTTAGGAGAATGGCTTTGCATGGCCTTATTTAAATAAACCGATAAACAACATCGGGAAAATAAGCCAGAGTACTTAACGTTTGAATTTATATAGGATGGCTCACCTTGTGTCTAAGAGAGCAGTTATTGGATATATCTTTATGGAAATCACCCAAAAACAAAGCATGAAGCCACTTGATATAAGCAGATCGAAAAAAATAAAAGAAAACGAAAGATAGTTAACGCAAAATTAGGCGATGATTATTGTCCTTAGTTTTGAAAAGACCTAACTGTAGTTGGGAGGAAAACAATCAGACAGGAAGGGATCTCCACAAGCTAGCTGTTCTTGGAAATAAGTTTCTTGACTAGGAAGATATATTATGAGGAGGTACTTTAAGAGAGAAATGACAATTCAACGATTCAAACAAGTTGAAAAAGGAAAGCAGAAAATTCTAAGAACACATGTACAGGGTGGAACGATAAAGTTGTCGCTCTAAAGAAAGAAAAACACTACAGCTTTATTTGAAAACTTTTATTGAAACAATCAATTAATGTTACTTAATTGTGTAGTCAAGCTGACATCTATTCAATGTAGCTGCCTTCAGCCTCAATATCCGCCTCGATACGGGTCCGGAACGGCGTGAGCTCGGTGAATACTCGGCAGATGGCGGCGATCAGGCTGTCTCACAATTGGGTAAGGTCTAACAAAACAGTCTCCAATCTAATAGGTCCAACACTGTCAACCAATCTCCAACTCCTGTCCTATCGCCACAAAGTTGAATCGCTGTATTTGTTTTATAAGTACTTTAATGAAATATGTTCTGATGAACTCGTAGCATTAGTTTCCCCGTGACGTAAATACCCTCAACTAACCAAATAAGCAACAAAATCTGACACTTTCGTTATAAAGGGAGTTTTCTACTCTAAGAGTTTCTTCTCTCGATTTGCTAGACTTTGGAATTTCTCTCCCTCTTTTCTGCTTCCTGCTACCTGGACTGTACTAACATTTAGAAATTTAAGTGTTATATAACCAGACATCTCACTGCTCAATGCCCTACTTGGTGTGTTCATATAGGCATGGTCTTTAATTCATATCTTATATCTCAGTAACAAAAAGTGCTTTGTTTGAGGTGAATATGAACAGAAAAGAATAGTCCCACTTATTAAAGAAAGTGAAGGATACAAAGAACATGAACAACTGATTATTCAAACTACTGTTCTCATCTTGAGTGTTATTTGCACAACGATTCGGTCGATGTAACCTACGATCTTCTGCATGTGTATCTTGTTAAACACGTAAATCTTTCTGTCCGACCCTGGAATCTGTGTGGAATTTCAAACAGAACCCGTGGCCAAACGGATAAAAGACTAAGTAAAATTCAGTTCTAAGTGACACTCTTATAGGGGCTATAGGTTCAATCTTCAGTACTGACAAGACTAAGAATGCAATTGTGAACTACTTAGTCATGACTGACGAGATGAGAACATGCTACTCCCGTGCCAACCCGTTTCCCAGACCAGCAAGAACAACACGCATCACTTCTAGATCTGTTTTTGCCCACAGTTCCCGATGATTTTGTTACGAATGCTCATAGCCCATTTGGGAACGCTGATCATGCAGTGATAATGGTTGAAATTGACCTAAACTCTAGGGCCAAAACTGAAAAGCCATTGCTCAAAACAACGAGATATTATAAAAAGGCTTACTGGGAAGCCATCAGGGATCTCATCAGGGACGCCCCATGGCAAAATATATTTTTACTTCCTGATGAACTGTGCGCAAATGAGAATACTGAATTGTTCAAAACGGCAATTGAAGCACATGTTCCCACGCGGAAATTTTATAGCAAGTCCCCAATGGTTTACTTCTACTTGTGCAGCTGCCATTGCGCAAAGGCAGCATGCGTATCACAGATTTAACCGACATAAGTCCAGTTCAAACAGACAGAAGTATATAGAAGCCCGAAGTAACTGTAAGAAAGAAATAGAAACAACTAAGAGAGAATTTACTGAAACCACCAAAAAACGCATCGAAGCACAGAAATTAGGAACCCATGACTTCTGGAAAATCTACAATCAACAATTAATTAACATAATTAAATCCTTCTTAGATAAGAGAAAAATACAGGTTGTCCTTAACGGTCGTACATCTAAACAATATGATATAAATGCGAGAGTGCCTCAGGGGTCTATCCTTGAACCTCAATTATTCCTAATATTCATATGTGACCTCCCTGACAAAATTGTCTGTGAGATGGGTATATATGCTATGACAGACACGACAGGAAAACAAATGAACACATATCTAAAGAAATGGCAGAAACACTAGAGGATGACCTCCGATCTGTAGTGGAATGGGGAGAAAAATGGATGGTCACATTCAATGCTGCCAAGACTAAACTTGTTTCCTTCAATAATTACAAGAAACCTTCTCTACCACCAATAGCAATGGCCAAAGACTCTTTATCTGAAAGAACATCTTTTAAACTCCTCGGCCTAACGTTCACAGGAAACATGAGTTGGAACAATTACATTGAGAGCATTACCAGGACCTCTGCGAAGAAGGTAGGTTCTCTCTACCGTGCTAGAAAGCTACTAACACCCGAAAGTATTCTGTACCTCTATAAGGCCACCATTCGCCCATCTATGGAGTATTGTTGTCATATTTGGGCTGGTGCATCTGCTACTAGTCTCTCACTCCTAGACAAGGTCCAAAAGAGAGTCGCCAACCTGATAGGTCCTGAACTGGCATCTAAGGTTCAGCATCTGTCCCATCGACGAAATGTAGCATCCCTCTGCCTGTTCTACAAGTATTTTAACTGTTAATGTTCTGACGAACTGCAAACACTCGTAAATACCCGTGACAAACCCAACAAGCAGCTAAATCCCACCCCTTCACAGTAGAGATCCATAGATGTAAGAGAGCCTTCTACTCCAGTAGTTTCTTCCCCAGAACCGCTAGACTTTGGAATTCCCTTCCTAGTTCCTGCTTCCCCAACTGTACTGGCATGCAGAAGTTCAAGTGTAATGTTAACAGACATCTTGCTGCCCAACTTCCCACATAGTACCTCTGTAGCTTATGTCCCTGATAGTAGCCCCCTACATCAAAGTGGCAATGTGCTTAGTTTGGGGTGAAAATGTAAAAAAAAAAAAAATTGCTTCACTTTCTTTCTCATCTCGAGGCAGAACTTTCTTTAGGAAGGGACTTTTTTTCTCCTCTCACCGTTTTGTCTGCTTGAGCAAAAGCACAGTCGCCTATCCATTTGAGTTCGGTCTCTTATTCCTCTCAAATCTCGGGAATTTTCGCGATTAGTCTCACCCTTATTCCCATAAAACCAACCACGTCTACCACTTCTTCTTCTTCTTCTTCTTCTTCTTCTTCTTCTTCTTCTTCTCCCAGCCCCTGTGCGTTGACAACAAACTGAGCAGACTTTCTGTCTTTTATAGGTGAGTGCATTAGAAGAATTACTACTACAGTTCCGTTCAAAATTCCGTACTGATCCCCGAGTTCGTCAAAAAGATTCCCGTATTCGTCACGATACATCTGAAGAAGGTCTGAGGTAATATCGCCGAAACCCTATGTGAATATTAATCTGAATAATCCAAACAATATTGTCATTCCTCACATCAAAAATCCAGAAGCATAAAAATCTGAGGCAAAACCAGAAGAGAAAAAATGGAATGGTTAAAGACGTACTTACTTGATTTTCTAAATCTATATTCTTGCTCCCAGTCCTGAACCCCATATAATTGTTGTTCTTCTTCTTTTTAAGATTTGATTACGAGGAAGAATGACCAACGCTCAAGTAGAGCTATTCTACATGTATAACCAAAGACCTCACTTAAGGAAATATGCTGCATTAGCGCACACATACAAAGTCCATCGATGATTCATATTAATACCGCTGTTTTAAAATTATATCTACACTTGACATTCGAAGTATATATTACTACGACGAGCTATTTAACAACAAAATGCTAAATTCATATAATTTTCTTCCGAAGAACATTTGTAACGATTTAGAGTCTTTATTGAAGAGCTATTATTTAAAGTAGTTCTAATTTTAAACCTTCGCTTTGATATATCGGAAGCTGTTGTACCAAATACTGCCATTTTGTATTCTGGCCAGAGAGTAATTGGATGTAAATAAGCAACGATATAATCAATATTATGTAAACTACCCGAACTGTGTCCTAAAGTTGCCCGGTAAAATCGAATAAACCAAAACTTATAACCTCTAAAAATAAACTGACTGAAAACTATATATATATATATATATATATATATATATATATATATATATATATATATATATATATATATATAAAACTCTTAACACAAAAACGTAAGTCTTTATCAACAATATACAATATATTCGTAAAAGGGTGTTTTAAGGGGTACTCACTGACTTTGGTCATAGTGTATATAGTTTTTTTTGAGGGGGTGGGTGCTTTAGATTAATTTATAAATTAACAAAAATATAATGATTGAGACGTTTACAAATAAACCGAAATGCATCATGATGGAATTAAATTTAGTAATCAAATTAATGTTTTAAATACTAATTTGTTTGCTTAGTTGCGGCGTGTATGCGATTTAGGGAAGAAGCCATTTTGTAATTTACAAATTAATGAAAGAATAAAATGAACTGAAATGTATTATGGGGACATTTAATTTCGTAATTGAATATTTGGTAGTGCGCAAGAATACTGTTAACTTGTTTATTTGGACGCAGTGAGTGCGTATATTTTGGAAGGGGAATTTTTTTCTTTTACTTTACGATAATGAAAAGTCCATTTTGCAATAAAAATGATCAGAATATTAGAAAGCCGTTTCTTATTTTTGAATATGAATTTGGTGTTTTAATTTCACTTCCAGGGCTAAAAATAGAAACAATGCGTGAATCGTTGGTCGTGTAAATTATTTGTTTCATATTCAGTTATGCATCAATCGTGTGATATATACGGATATGAGGCGCCATGATATTCGCTCACTAATTACAACCAGAAGCTCTAATCCCGAGAGACCGCTGTCTTTCTCAAGAAGTCTTGATTATGAAATCGTTCAATTCGTCGCTTAACCTCTGGCGTGCATAGGAGCATTTTACCATCAAGTTCGTCGTGTCGAAATACATTTCCAGCTAGTGGAATATGTCGGCGCTGAACAACCATAGATATACGTAGAATGCAACCATACAACATTTTGTTTGTTAAATGATAGAATTTTTAGTATATTAGCCATTATGTGTCTTGATTTCGGAACATTTAGAATCTAAGAATTTGATTCGTAGAGTAGAATGGATTCAACGGATGCTTTCTTGATAACAGCTTTCCAGATTTTTGTCAGTTTTTTACATTATTTCACAATCAAAGGTATGAGAAGACTTCTACTCTCATAACTTCGCTCCAGCAATGATGAAGGCTTAACAAGAAGAAAGAAAGGAAAAAAAGACGTCACTATCCACCGATCAACTAAGTAGTATCAACGTGACGAACAGCTGTTTCTGTCGATGAAGAAGACGGCAAGCAATTTGGTGTGGCTTGAAACACCTCCATGCACTATTGTGATTACCTTCTTAGTACAAAGTATCGTTACATCCGCAACTACGAAAAGATTTTTAACGAATTTTCTTACTTTACTAAACATTCAAAATGAATAGAATTTATCTTCACTCGAACTATGATGATGTACTTGAAAAAAAAAGAGGTTATTTAATCCATATCGGTGCGAAAGTGACAACCAAGGTAAAACTAGTAGTCTGAAAAATCCATCAATACAAATTATCAATCCTCATCTCAAAAATTCATTTTTGTCTGGTCTTAAGCAATCCACTAATTAACCATGTAATATTCACAAAGTCTCATTGCGGCCAAAAAACTCCAACACCAAAAGGCCGATATTCGTTTCCAGAAGAATCTTCATTGTAATACGAAGCATTTGAGTCCGTCAATTGATTTCTGAGGAGTACATGAGCACTTTTCTAACAGGTCCCCTTTTATCGGGATGCATATTAAGTTAGCACCCAAATCAGCAATAAACAACTGCAGATATGCATAGAAGATACTCATACAGTATTGTGTATGTTACATAGTCTTGCTATAATATGTTGTAGACGACTCATAGCATTTTAGTGTATGAGACATCAAGTTCCCTAGATAAAACGTAATCTTAGATAAAACGGATGATAAAACCAATTATCTGACTTAATGCAAAAGAATTCGAATAGTTCTTTTGTTCGCAATATTGACTTCATTAAAGAAAAAAAATGCAATCACTTTCTACATAAAACTGCAGACATTATCAAAAGGAAATTAAATATGTTATTAATGCGTGTTGTACTCCCCTGAGTTTGATGGGATCGCGGAAAAGTTCAATCATTTTTTTTTTCCTTAATAAAGTGATTTCATTTGAGATTGATAAGAAATCAATTTTCGCGAGCAGACGAGAATTTGATAAATACGGAATTTGCAAGAAATAATAGCTTTTAGATCTCACTTGTGGATCTACAAATGTTTATCTTCTGATAGTCAGTTCATGTTTTTTTGTTGTTGTAAATAAATGCTGCTGTATGGAGTTTCACTACGACTGTTCTGAACGATCTTTCATTTACAAGATAAAACTTATCGAATAAATATTTTCTGATTTTATAATAAAACTAGCAGAATAATGGCCCGAGGATGCGTATTCTGCTAATCTAAAACATAAAGTTATCTTGTCGGATTTTCCAAAATCAGACACTAATATCACGTAAGCTAACAAAACAACAATTTCTTTCTTACTAGCCAATTTTTATATGTTATTGTTATACCTTGTTATTCGCAATATAACTTACTTAAATTTATTTTATTGTATTTATTTATATTTAATTATTTGAAAAGATTAGTTAGGTCAGAATAACTGCTAATATAAAACATTTTGAACAAGAACTCTTTTATTGTCCGGCTCCTAGCCCTAAACCCCGTACAATTAAGTAAATAAAGTAAAAAGTCGTTTATTATGTGTACGGATATGCGATGCAAATGAGAACACATGGATCAATATGCATAGTGTTCATGAATATACGCAAATTATCTCGTGATGCTTCGGAAAATGTAAGAATAAATCACTTATAATGAAGATGTTCTATGAATATCGAATAATGTAAGCAGATAATATGTAATAGATACATCATAGACAAACTCTGAACCTCTCTACAAAGATTTATTAATTACGGAAGATCACAAATTTTATTTTATTATGCACTAGCGGGGGGTACTCAGCATTGCCCGGGTGTTTGTTGGTGTTTGTGTGTTTGGGTAAATGAAAACAAAAATCGTTGGTTGTTTTAAAATAAACGAAGCCTTGACGCGCAATTAGAAAATAATAAAGTGTGAAAAAACACATGTGACTTGGCAGGTACCCGTTTTTGACGAGTTAATGACGTCAACTTTGAGTGCGGGACAGTGTTTTATTTGCCGCGAGTCTGTTCGCTTCTTTTTTTATACGAAAAAGCTTAATGCACATGCGGCGATCGAAACATCTTGAATATTTATCTTTTGAAAGTTGGGCAAATTAAATAGACAGGCGACCCCGGTTGTTAACTCGTAGATATTATCATTTAGGCGTGATATAAAAAGTTTTAAGAAGAAGTGAGTCGACCGATCGCTTCTTGGAAAAAAAGCCTTTCTTGGACATACACAAAACGCGAACATACATACATACACATTTTCGCTTTTATATTTATAGATTATGATCTACGATCGAGTGCGCAATTGTAGATGTTTGCCTTCAATTGGCACGATCACAGTCTTTGTTCTAGTGAAGGACGGTTTAACAAAGTCATTCGAGACGGCCTCATTGTTAGACCTCAGCATACGTCCACATCATCAGCGCTGTCATTGTCTTATCTTGTCCTTACTCGGTGCGATGCCACAGCGTTTAAGGATGTACTCATAGTAAATGTGATTTCGATAACGGCGACCTTTCGTCCTCCCCCTTTCATCGTTGTCGGTAAACTGGGAGCTATACAGAGCAACAGGTTTCAAGGTCAGGTAGATCTTCGCCTTTAGACGGTCCTAATATTGCGGTTTCAGAGAATACTGGTGATGGTAACGGAAACCCCTTATAATAAAATTATTGTACGTTCTCGATCTCACCTTAAAAGTGTTGTAGTCTAATAATAGTGATTAAGTAATAATATGCACGATCTAAATGATCTATCCTAGTATGTTTCACTTATCTTATATCTTATTTTAGCTTCTTCTCCACACTCAAATATTTTGCTACATTTATACGAACATATTAACTGATTACTTAGGTATTCGATAAATGAAAGTACAAAATGTCGCATTTTCCTAAGTAAATATTTGTAGGTAATTAATATATATATATATATATATATATATATATATATATATATATATATATATACATGTATATATATATAATTAAGATATATATATATATATATATATTTAGAGAGAGAGAGGGAGAGAAAGAGAGAGAGAGAGAGAGGGGGGGGAGAAATATGTAGAAACAGAGTTACAGACAAGCGAACAGTGACAGACGTAGTGACGGAAGAAAACGATAACTAGAAAGGGAGATACAAAGACATATGACGAGATAAATAGATAGATACATAGATAGATAGATAAACACACACACACACACATATATATTTATATATATATATATATATATGGATGTAGATATAGATAGATAGATAGATAGATAGATAAACTAAAGGGGTCATAGAGAGGGAAGCAATAGAAAGAAATGCATATATACAGATATACAGATATAAAGATATGCAAACATATAGACGGAGAGACAGAGAGAGGAAGAGAGGGAGAAGCAGAAAAAAGAGAGATATGAAGGGGGTGTAGATAAAAGAAGAGACAAGCAGAAATAGACAGTAATATATATATATATATATAGATCGATAGATAGATAGATAGATAGATAGAAGGTAGATAGATAGATAGATACAGACATACATACATACATACATACATACATACATAGGTAGACAGTTCGATACACCGATAGAGAAAAAGAAAGATAGAGATAGGGAGATAGACATACGTGCATGCAAACAAACAGACAGACAGGCAGAGATCGAGAAATAAAGAGGCATAAAGAGATACAAACAGGCTTACAGAGTGATAGAGAGGTAGAGAGAAAGAGGCAGGCGGATAAAGACAGAGAAAAGGAAAAAGAGAGAAGGTACAAAGTTTACCTTAGTAACATCATATAAGATGAAAAAAGTCCTATGGAATCGAGATTAGAAAGAAGAGCGAATTCAACGGAAGTTATTAATCAGACTTTGATCTTTTTACTTTGACCTTTTTTTTCGTATATGAAGTAGAGGAAAAGTAAAAGAACTAATCGATAAATCGTTGTCTTCATGAATAAGTTAGTCACCGTTTAATTAACTTAATCGATTTTTGCCTTCGACTGTTTAGTCTAAATATAAATAATCATTCTGTAATGTATCACTTGGCACGAGAAGAAGAATTTAACGGAGCGAACGGGGATTATTTCTTAAGCCTCCATTAACACATTTCCGAAGAAGGTGAGACTGAAGAACAAAATGGCGATATCGACGAACACGGACTGTTTTGATGCAATTGACTTATGGATGTTAAGTTAACAAATTGATTCTCATTGTAAGTAAATAATAAAAAAAATAAAGGTATTCCGCTAATTAGTGTCCTGGTTTAAATACACACCTGCTGTATGTGACGGGCATGCGCGGAAGCGCTCAAGAGTTATGTGTCAGTGTCTTAGTCGAAAATGAGTTCGTCTTAGGTTTACAAAAAGACGACACCACAGTTGTTCAGTGAGTAATTGCCAAGATTACTTTGGTATTGGGTCGGGTCGTATCTATAGAATTGTTCGCATTGTGTCGGGTTGTATCGGGTAGTGTGAGGTCGTGTCAATGGAGTTGTTTGGGATTGTCTCGTGTCATATCGACGGAATTCTCCAGGACTGTGCCGGGCCGTTTCGACGGAAATGTTTGGTACTGTGTCGGGTCGCATCGACGGTATTGTTCGTGTTGAGTCGTGTGTTTGATTTGTGTTTGTTGTTGACTTTACGTTTATCGCAGTCGTACTGCCGCATGTGATAACAATTTTTTAATTGGGCCAGTCTCTCTTCTCTTGTGAAGCTACACTATATAATTAAGAACACGCACAAAGTGGGATAAATACAGCACATTTTGAAAGGATATGAAAAAAGAACGTAATTATTTAGAAAAAAATGAGTATATTGTAAAGAGCGTAAAAAGAATTTTCTCATTCTAAATTGCGTTCACAATGTAAGGTTGAATGCCAGCGAATGTTGGTCTATCATAGTCCAGGACAAGCAACGTAGTGAACGAGTTGGATATATAGTGAAACCCGGATATAAGAGACTTATTCACGGGGGCTGCAGCTCTCTTATATTCGGGTTAAACTGTACATTAACACAGGCTCTAATTTGGGACGAGAAAAAAATCTCTTTTATATCCGTATATAACCAGGTTACACTCTATCATACGAATTTGTCAGAGCATGTCAACAACTCCAGAAAAGTCCAAATCTTACCTCTCGATGTAGCACTACGTAGGAAACGTCTCACGGATTTGGTCATGTCAAGTGTAATGATGGGTGAATAAGCAGAGTCTACACGATGGAAGTTTTTTGTTTTGTTTTGTCTGACATTGCAAGCTCACGTAAGACCTGATCTGCAATTATCACGCACTTCATGAGGGAGATACCATGGATAGCACTAAATGACGAACAGACATCAAAACAGTCGTCAAAAGCCATGAAAACCTAGACTTCAACTGGACATTCAGCCAGTTAATTCAATTTACGAGCCGTCATGTGATCTACAGTGTAAAGTCACGCTTCACAAAGGATTGTAACGTATAAAGTATAGACCCAACAGCTCATCATCGCTATATAACTCTACAAGCCATACCATATCATGTGGGTTGACCTGTGATATATTATTTGTAAAAAGTGCCGTGCAATGAGATTGTAGCTGTAATGGACTGATTCGAATGATTACTCGAGGTTTCAGCAACTCAAGAGAAATATGTGCGACAACTTCAAGTTGCGCCTGCTCCGACCCTTCCCGAAAGGGGGCTATATAATTATTTATCGCTACCACGAGAAGAAAATAACCACTTCGAACTACCAAATTCGAAATATACATACAGCTCAATTTTGCTATGAACTAACATTTACTGAACAACTAAGAATACTAGACTTTTAAAAACGAAATTTTGTAAGCGTATTAGGAGTGTTCAATCTTTTTTATTTTAATTCACTTTTTTGCGGGAAGCGTGTGGAGTATTAAAATCTATAAACCCGGTCTGTGTAAGCAAAAGGAATTCGTGTTGAAGTTGTTCAACTAACGTGTTGACGCTTGACGCTAATACAAACATGCTACAAAGAATATATCCGTAAACTATACCACGATTAGGCAATTATGCAAACTAAAAGTAAAGAACACGATCTTTTTAAAACGTTTGGAAAATTATTTTCTTTACTTTTGTTCACCTCGACCAAAGCATATTGCCACACTATTGAGATTTAATTAAGGGCCAAATTAATAGGGGATAGCCTAAGTAGAGAGTTGTATAGCAAGATAGTTGTTCACATTACATTAAAATTTATGTGTGCTGGCACAGTCGATGTAACAGGAGCGTAAGGGGAATTCTAAAAGCAAGATGTCCAAGTAAAAAATCTCAGAATAGGAAGCATTCCAACAATTGAAGTGCTCAGTAGTGAAGGGATGGGATTTTGCTGCTGGTCTAGTTGATCAGGGGATATTTACGTTTAGCGGATTCAAGTGTATTAAATGCATCGGAGTACATTCAAGGGAAGTATTTGTAAAACAAGCAGAGATGTACTATATTGCAGCGATTGGTCAAGGGATGGAGCTTGGTAAACAGTGCGAAAACCTAATAGGTTAAAGACTCTTTTTATTTACCTTGTCCAAGAGGAAGTGACTAATGGTTGGAGCACCAGTCCAGATGTAGTAACAATTAGCATTTATAAGCAGCTCATAGATTTGTAGGTGTGGTTAAATTCCTTTGTGCCTTTAAGTGTTGAAGGGATTTACCAAAGCGTATGTATTATTATTAAATGGTAGAACGATAAAACTTGTCGCCTTATTGATTCCATTTCCGTTTGATGAAAACCGTTCTTTTTGTTTCAGACTATCTATTAGTTGGCTAGTTGTGTACAAATCTCAAGAGTGATAGAAGCCTTCTATCATGTCTGAAAGTGACAAAATGTCCAACGAGTGAGATTGGAGATGCGCCGCTGTACAACTCATGCTCTCTACCGATCTAAGTTATGACAACAGAACCATTGCCAACACCTACGAAATAAATCATTGGATTGCCACTAATAACAGGGATGTACTCAGGGTGATTAAAACAAAGTTTCCGGCCACGGTTATGGTCTTTGGTGTGGTTTCAAGTGAGGGCCACATCATGCCATCTCACATCTTCGAAGTCGGCTTGAAAGTTAACACTAAAGTGTACCTAGACGTGCTGAAAAGTGTGGTGATCCTCTGTTGCAATCAGGTGGTCGCATGCAGACCCTGGATGTGACAGCAGGACTCGGTGCTGGACCACAAGTACAAAGAGACTCAGACTTGGCTTCACAAAGAGTACTGCGACTTTGTACTCTTCTCTCATTGGACCCCTTTCTATCCCGACTTAAACCCGCTGGACTAGTTCATTTGGTTATACGTCGAAAACATCGCCACCATAACCTCCCACAACACCAAAGTCAGAGACTAATGGTTGATGCACAAACCCATATGTGGCAACAATATTCTACGCGGAGGCGAATGGTGGCGTTGTAGAGTTACGGGATAATGTCAGGTGTTAGTATTTTTCTAGCGCTCTACCTTCTTTTCAGTTACCTTGGCAATGTCTTCTATGAATTTGTTCCAATCCACACAGCCTTTGAAAGCGAAAGAAACCATTTCTGTTCAAATATTCAATAATTTTGTAACGTTACACATGTTTACACACGCGCTAACATGTAGAAACTCAAGACCCAACACGTTGTAGCAGAGTATATATCAAGAAACAAGTAATAACTGGACTCTTTTTTATGTAACAACGATATTTATTCCCGGATACTTTCCTGGATAAAATGTGATCGTGCTCCTTCTCACCAGTTTGTGTACGCGTTCTTTCTATAGTCTTTTATTTTATTCTTTACGGTGACGTCACTTCGCACACAGCTCAGCATTTGCATACAACCGTCATATACTGGTACAATATGGCGTCTACGTTTTCTTCAAATGACCGTTTATTCGTTTCAATATATTAATCTTATAAAAGGTTCAGAGAGATTTATTTATCAACACCGTTTCGCAATTTCTGATTTCAGATATTAGTACTATGATGTCGTAGACATTTTCTATTTTAGTATTAAACTTAATGCTAAAATAGAAAAGAATAATTAAAAATAATGCCAGCTATAATAAAAAGAAGCATTTTCTAAAAGCAAAAGTTAAAGTTGTGTTTGTTTTCTATGTCGATTTTGAAGCTGCCATATTTTTATTTTCCCGGTTTTAATCCTTCATCTTAACGGACACTTCAGTTTGTAGGATTATAAATATGTTGTCAATTTCGACAAAATTGTTTAGTCTTTATTTATTTCTCTTCTAGTAAAACATAACTTGAAGCTAATTCGTAATCTTCTTAGTCATATTAATTTTACAATAACAAGCGCGAGACGCAAAATCAATTCATAGGCAAACGTTGCCAAAAGGATGTGTTTTAAAGCCAAGGTTCAGAGTTTAATTTGGTTTCGACAACTTTTGTTATCTTATGCCGTTAATAACAGTATGGCAACAGATCAGACGTAGGTACAAATGCACACACACACACACACACACACACACACACACACACACACACACACACACACACACACACACACACACATGACATAATCCCCGGAAGATAATAAACTGAGATGAAATGTACGTTTTGACCAATATACACTAGAAAGTGTGTTGTTTAGTCATAGAATGTACTACTGACCTTGGACGCATATATGTTGTAAACAGACAACTAAATTGATAAGCTGGGATACATATACACCGTAAAAAAGTGATATTACTTACGACATGAAATATACTATCGACTTTGGGTGCATGTGAACAGTAGACAGTTACAGATGGGATGGGAGAGACGTTTTTGGAAAAGGGGTTGCTGAAACCATTACATAAACTGGCGACCTCGGATGCATGTGCTCTGTCGACGACGAAATAAATTGCGATGTTGGTATAACCATTTTCACCGGTATTCGTTGGAAAAAGAGACTTCTTATCTGATGACCTGCACTAACGACCTCGGATACATGCGCGATGTAGCCAGCAAAACAACCAAACAAATCCTTCCCGTGTGTGCTCTTCCGTCCCCATTGAACGATCGTCAAGGAATGGTAGATAAAGCATCTGTAACAACACTTCACGTAATATAAGTTGCGCAAAATATAGGTTGGCGAATGCATGGGATGGGATTTGAATTTGCATCTGACATTCAAAGCACGGTTATATTGTCAGATTGTGATTTATGAAAATTTGGAAAGTAAATTGTGTTTCGTTATTTACAAATGAATGGGTCAAACTGAAGTTGATGAATACGATGAGCTGATCAGAAAACGATGGCGAGTAAAATTTATGGCGGGAAGCGAGGAAATTGAGGTTTGTTTCCCCCTCGTTGGATATCATAAAGGAAATAACTGGTCCAGTAAGCAAAAATGTGGCATGACATAAAATCATATTTGTTTTATTTATTTATTTTGTCGTCATATTATTCTGATCTTCTGGAGGAGATTCTGTCCGAAATGACATAAATAATAAACGGTTGAAAGATAATAAACGTAACTGCAGATGCTTAGTCTTTTTTATCGTGCCGCATCTTGACGAGTTAGGAGTGAATCCCGTCAACGGAGGAAAAGCATAACTATGAAAAGCAACATCAAATAAAGAATTCATTCGACATAACACGACGAAAAGTGCAAATTTATTTGAAACCTTGATAAGGAGTCATATTACAAATATCGAGATTTTGCTCTTAAAAAAATAAATGACACACACACACACTCACACACATACACTCACACGCACACACACACAGCACAATCACGATGACACATTGGTTCTCACTAGATCATCGAAGTTAAGCAACGTTGAGCTTGGTCAGTACCAGATGGGTGACCAATTTGGGAATATCAGGCCCTGTACGTAGGTGGACGTCGACATCTCCCGTAACAGAAACATACATGCGACAGAGGACCGGTTAAGCTCGGATTAGAAATTAGTAACACGCACATTTATATGAATATATATATATATATATATATATATATATATATATATATATATATATATATATATATATATATATATATATATTGAAGCGTCATATATTAGAACTCTTAACCAACTATAAATAACATTGCATTCGAGAAAAGTTCTAACGTTCTAAAATGTCTTTCGCATTAGACGGACTTTGTTAACGGTGTCCACGAACTTGCTGATTTTAATACTCGAAGTTTTGATCGACCTACATTTTTAATCGACTTTTCATCGATTTTTCAGCGATATTTTAACTTATCGCTGTTTACTGTATATTTTAGTTTTCACTTTTAATTATCATTTTCACTCCTCGCACTTTTACGTCAATACCTGATGATTATTCGTGGACGAATCGAAAGCGCTCGTAACCGCAACAATGATGGAACTTCTATTAATATATTTGACTTTGACACAAAAAAGATTATACGGAAAATCAAAAAATTAGAAAAAGAATCATAAAGCAAAGTGTCTCTGTTGCATTTAATAATACTTGCTTGAATGAAAAATTGCTGCCTAAATATACCAATATATATATATATATATATATATATATATATATATAATACGCATATCTCTACTTATAGATATGTTAGAAAGGTATCTATATATGTTTACATGCATATTAGATACGTGATGCGTATATGTTTATATATTTTTATCGAATTCACTCACTTTACTCTAATTTACCGATTATTATGAAATTTGGAACACTTCTGCTAGCTAAAATCGATGTGGGCTATATTTAGTTTAATTTAGTTCCGTATAAAGAAGACGAAAAGAGGATGGAAGCTCTACCTAAAATTTAAGATGCTTCAAATATACGAAGTATCTAAATGTTTTACAATAGGTGTAAGATATCAATTAATAAGTATTCCTCAAAAATCACATTTTAAAAAGTATTTTAATTGATATAATCTGGGCATAAATTCCCATTTTAAAATTCTTATTTCAGATTTGAATTAAATTCGACTCCTTACAAATACGACGCAGATTAAGCTATTGAATTGAATTTTCATTTCTTATTATGAGCCTTTAAGCTAAAACTAGTTCTAGACATCTTCTAGAATAAAAGAATGTAATGGATTTCATTAATATTGGAATAAGGATTCAAGATATAAGACTTAGTGTAATTATATCTTGCTTTTAATTTACGTAATGGGGGGGGGGAGCATAAAATTATGCAAGCTGATCGGTTTGAGGAATTAATTTTATCCATCTTCTAGTTAACAATAAAAATCAATCAATTCGATTTAACAATCTTTGCATTAAAATCAATCTTTCGCTTTACAATATCGATTGTGTGATATAATGAAGTCTACAATAGGGTAAAGCACTGATTACAAATTTCAAAACTGATTTCGAAGAAATTATTCAGATAACCCGGTAACAGGAATAACGTGTTTTAATGATGTGTTTGATAAATTTATTGCGGACTATTATCCTCATCTTTTCTTAGTTCTTGTTTCACAACGTTTTGGCCAACTATTCCTCCGGCCTTCGTCAGGTGGTATCCTACATTTCTTTCCTAGTGTATCCTAAGCTAGACAACGCATTTCCCTATATCTGTAACCTAGCTATCTTCTTCTCTTCTAATGAGAAGCATTTTGCTTCGAAATGCTGAAGTATAACGATATATATAACCCTTCTTTCTATTGATGTTTCGCTTTATTGAACCGACAAAGAAATTCATAGATACCTATATCTACTATATCTTGTCTTAAATTATATATATATATATATATATAGAGAGAGAGAGAGAGAGAGATAGAGATAGAGAGAGAGAGAGAGAGAGAGAGGGACAGACAGATATAGTTTACACTCTTCAAAACAATATTATAAACATTCACACAATTTATTCGGCCACGCGTATTGATAAGATTTGAAATATTTCCAACCGTTTCTGTAAAAATTACTTTTGTTACTTATTTAATCTAAAAAATAGGCAGCAATAATAATTATTACAAAAGCGGTTGGAGATATTTCATATCCCATCAATTAACACCATAATAATTGATTACTAACGTGTTTGGTTTGTTTTTGTCGATGTAACAAAGTATTTTTCGAGACATGGCATTATTTTCATCACCACAAACATTTTCTACTTACAGATGAACCACACATTTTTTGCAAGATATATCGTGCTAGCGTGGAATACTTCAAATGTTGTAGAAGAAGCAAACAATTCCACTTCCAGCAAGTTAGGAAAAAAAAACCAAGGATTTTAAGATAAGTATTATATATGGAGAGTTAAATATTAGCGTGGATGCGTTGACTAGTAGATATATTACCTAGCGCATATTCTAAAGCAAGCAGTGTTGTACACAAAGGACAGAATGACCCAGGGATTGACCATGGTTGTAGAAATCAGAACTATGAGAAAAAGAAACAGTCGTCGTGTAGTCAAGTATGACATCAGAGAGAGAGAGAGAGAGAGAGAGAGAGAAAGAGAGAGAGAGAAAGAAATAAGGACAGAAAGAGAAAGAAAGAAGCAGAGAGAATTGTAAATGAAACCTTAGACCCTTAATGGAAGCATCAAGAGCCAAGATCTGTTAATTATGGTATAACGAAAACTGTAATATTTTAACAAATGCGCTCACCATAATTGATTTTCTCTCTCTCTTTCTTGGTTTATGTAAGTTTCCAATTTGATTTCTGAAAAGGAACCGACCGAAATTGCTTAGCTTATTGTACCCTGGTTATTAGGGCGTGGCTTGACAAAAGCCTTCCTTCTCTAACAATTGGGTGCGTAATTAGTTGCATAATTAATGTAATAAGCTACGTTTGGGTCTCTAGTTCACATGCACGAACTAGTGATTCGTTATTCAGAAAACGCGTAACGGGAAGGAAAGAACACTGGAGGAGATACATGCATTTCTAATGTATAATTTTTAATCCATTAAATTACACCAAAGAATTATATAATTATGTGGCCGTAGATGTGTGCGTGCCGTGTTAATATAAATAAGTGATTCAGTTTCGTGAATAAAACTCCAGCATCGTTCGTTTTTCCCATCCATAACTTGAAAACATCTGATAATGAATTCAAAAGAACTTTACTTATTAAGAGTCATCATGGTTGCGTGTTTTTTTAAAAGATGTTTCACGTTTACGCGATGTCGAACTTCATAGCACATATTTTACTTCACAAATCCATGTACTCTATCCCATTGCAAGGAGTTTCTAACCGATTGGAGCAGATAAATAAGTTTCAATCTGGGTATGCTGACCTAATCATTAGTTTCATTAGGCTCTTCCACATGACGTCCTGGATATGACCTTAAACTATATCCGATGGCGAGGCCCCAGCTTGTGGGCTTTGGGGAGTGTGGAGCCACCCTTTAATTGCCATTGCTCCCAGGTCCACTCTGATCCGGAGTGGTAGTACCTGTTAGGGTCCCAACTATGGGTTAAATAGAAACCGACTAGGGTTATTTCTTCACCTGTATTTTTCTAGCGGTCGATGCAAGGTATATAATCACTAGGGTTATTTCTTCACCTGTATTTTTCTAGCGGTCGATGCAAGGTATATAATCACTAGGGTTATTTCTTCACCTGTATTTTTCTAGCGGTCGATGCAAGGTATATAATCACTAGGGTTATTTCTTCACCTGTATTTTTCTAATGGTCGATGCAAGGTATATAATCACTAGGGTTATTTCTTCACCTGTATTTTTCTAGCGGTCGATGCAAGGTATATAATCACTAGGGTTATTTCTTCACCTGTATTTTTCTAGCGGTCGATGCAAGGTATATAATCACTAGGGTTATTTCTTCACCTGTATTTTTCTAATGGTCGATGCAAGGTATATAATCACTAGGGTTATTTCTTCACCTGTATTTTTCTAGCGGTCGATGCAAGGTATATAATCACTAGGGTTATTTCTTCACCTGTATTTTTCTAGCGGTCGATGCAAGGTATGTAATCACTAGGGTTATGACAAAAAATATTATTTTTATTATTTTGCCTCTCGAGTATATATCAGTTAATATCTTATATTTTTTGATGTGACATGAGTGATTTGGTTCTCGGTTGATTAACTGTGTATAACGGATATATACTCGAGAGTCAAAACAATGATAAGAACATTCTCTTGTCATAGCCCTAATAATCACGTCAAGGTGTGTTTACTTTGATGTACTAAACTCTGAACCGTCGTAATTTGAGCAGTGATCAACCTATCCAGTTTAGGAATAGTCTGAAGATTGTTTTTATAGATATAATTTTTGAGAGAATCTCACAGATAAAACAAATTTTAGAGTTCAGTTCCGATGAGTGTGAAGCCCTTTCATCATCTTACTTTTACTGATGAGACGATCATCAATATCTGAACGAAAATAAAATATAGACTGTTGGATATCTATGACTGAACTTTGGTGGACAAGCCAGTCATAGATTTCAACTATTTTGTACCAAATATAGTAAGACTGCAGAAAGGATTGATTTTATTAACGATTCCATCAGTGGCATATTGTAGAGGGTGGGGCTTGTCTTATACTTGTCTACAATTATGATTCAATATGTCCGTATATCTGTGTAAGAAACATCGGTTCTCATATCCGTAGTAGACCGGATGTTTTCGTAAAATACAGAAAATTACGGAAATTAACGATCTCTAAATTGTAGGAATGTAGACGATAATCAACAAAACGCTTACATTCGCTGTTTTTTTTTTTTCAATTCCAACACGAATTCCTGTTATTTCTTCGTCAAATTCGGAACAATGGACTGATGCAAAAGAAAAGAAATCTCTCAGCAAAAAGAGATAACTTGCCAAAAATATAGAGCGGAATTTTATTCAGCGAAAAAAAAAATTAAGATAAATTGCCAAATATGAAATCTAGGTGAGAGTTGCCCTAAATCAGAAAAACTGATTCATCCGTGGGCTTATATAATGGTATCTCATAAAATTTCCAATAAAAATTGCGAAATAATAGTTCATATCCTCCCATTATTTCCGGTCGTCCTGGACTTTTCGTTGTTATTGGATTCAAACAGTAACGGTTAATTATAGACAGGTTATAATTGCTCAACACTTGCTTCGCTGTAGAGTCCCCGAAAAGGAATCCAAAAATATAGAGTAGATATTGCTTTTCCGCCATATAAATGTAGTGTGCGCCTTTTTATGTAAAAAGACATATTTTACTGCCTCTTTAAAATGCACTTATAAAAATCTATACAATATTTGTGGTATTTGCATTTCTCTCCATTTATTTTCTTGTTTCTACGTCTCTCTCTCTCTCTCTCTCTCTCTCTCTCTTTCTCTCTATCTCTATCTTTTTCTTTTTTACTTTTTCCGTGGCTTCAATTTAAAACAAAGCCCTATTCAAAGATCACTACAACTTTTTCTCGGGTAAAGTTTTATGAATAATTCAATAGTGGCATTAATTTTATATTGGGGTTAATGGAATGAGAAAATTACCTCCCTTGGAGGGAATAAATGTTTTGTTACTTGTTAGACGGGTGCCAGGAGGAGTAAATGATTTCGTGAGATTATGAGATCTAAGGATTTGAAGAATTCTAAAGCAAAACGCGATAAATATCATTTTCAAAATTACGAAGCTAAAAAGCGTTACATTTAAATATTGATCACACCACAAAATTACGTTTTATGATACCGACATAATTTCTTTTGGTTTTCAATTAAAATAAGTTGGTCGAAGTCTAGATTTAATATATTCACCATTTTATTGCTTAACTAGCCTGGATGCCCCGGCGTTGTCCGGGTGTTTGGAGGGGGTGTGTTGGTAAAAAAAAAAGTGGTTGTAGGTTGTACTGCGAAGGAGGAAAAGAACGCGAAAAAAATACGTGGTGTCTTTGCCGTTGAGTCCATCACCAAATTGGAAGTGGCGAAGGTTTAAATTAAAGTTAGTAAATCGATAAGAGGGGATGACTTTCGAAAATAGCGACCTCTCCTTGTGGAAAAGTACTCAGGTGAGGGTGAAAGAATTAATATTTTAAGCCAATTTTTCAAGAGTTATCGTCAGAAGGATTAAGCTTCAAAACAATACCGGTCTCGTGAAAATCTGTTGCCTCTGTCTTATTTTAGACAGAAATTCAAACATGAATACAAACATATACACACACATTTATACATACAGGTGAGATATATATTATAGATGTCTCGATGTAGACACATTGGCTTTATCGCATTTTGCATTCGAACACTTTTTTCTGACCTCTTTTGATTGCTGTACACTGAAGAAGAAAGATCGACAGTGTCGCACAGATGAACACACCCATATATCGATTGTAAGTACATCCTGATGTGCTTCACACAACGTTTGCCCCTTTGTCACAATCAATCACTGTATTTACAATCTGTGTTGTGTTGGTGGAAACAAACTATATCTATTGTTACATTCAAGATGTTTTTGGAAAATTATATTTTCCTTTATTTTCAACAATAGCAAAATAAACGAAAAGGTTTGTTCACAAATATTTACAACAATAACAAAATAAAACGAAAAGGGTCGGCTAACAAAAAGATACGGTTGTTTAGGACGACTTGGTGAAGCTCGGGTCGCAAACTAGGACGAGGAAGTTTAGGGTTACGTGGGAAAAGGAAGGTAGCCAAAATTAAGAACTGCTAACAGACCAGACTTCGAGTGACTATTCACTCTATTAACAACGAAATTCAATGACAGTTCTTTTTTGTTTTTCGTTTAAATGTTTGGTCAATGAGAAAATTTGAACATTGTATTTACCACTAGTTCAGAAAACAGTTTCTGCAAACTTGTCGTGGGTTGAGAAGATGTATTTTCCTTTTTGTGTTTTGGATTCTTTCGGATGGACTTATCCATGAATCAGAGACCGGGGTTATCTTAACGGGTCCAAGCTGACAACTGATCTGTTTCCCTCTGCACCTTTATTTATATGGCACCATAACCCATTCTAGATTATAGCAGAACCCTCTGGAGCCCTCTAGGTAATTCTAAAACTTCTAATCCTTCTAAACTTTCTATTACTATGTTAGCCCACATTCTAAACTGTTTTATTGATTTATTATTATTATTTTATAGAAATGCCCCCTCGTAGCAATATATATAACGGTGTATTTGTTTAATCAGCACCTTTTTTCGTCTTTCGTTGCCGGCGCATGCGTACTAGCAAATGTGTGTTTAGGAGATTCTCTTGTATTCTCTAACGACACTCTATCTTAATTATATTAAAAGACATTTAGAAAGGTTTATCTAGCTATCTCAAAAGGAGGAAGTTTTTAAGGAATATCAAGTTCACAATAAGTCACAAGTCGCATGTATATTTGGACCAGTTGAGATGACAACGTTTACTTTCGCAGTTGTTGCCGGTAAGTGTAGCCGCTCTTGCACATAAAGAACCTGGTATTCACAAATTCTCTCCTATCTGGTAGTGGATAAGGTCCAAGTCGCTTAGCTTTGGGGATTAGGTGTGTCAAATTGATTATGCTGCACACGTGTACAAACTTACTAGGATAAAAATATCTAATATTCTCAACCTTCAGTAGTGACCCCGACGTGATCTTCTAACTATACGTTGTCCGTTTTAATTGAATGAGAATAGTTACTATCAGTGGAGACCCCAACATGATTTTCTAACCACACGTTGTTTAATTTGATTGAATGAGAATGTGCAATATTCTTATTATTCAGAGCATTTTTTAAAAAGAATATCATGGCGTCTGCGGTCGCATCAGGCATCGAAAAACGGCAAAGAGGATAACTTATTTTATTTTCTTTATAACTTGAAACTTTTAGAAATTATTAAAAAATATAATATGGGGTTAAGGGCTGGGAGCAGTAGTACTCAACTACCGTCATTTATCATGTGGAAACGCCGGAGTGTCTTCTAGTTTAAATAAAGTGCATATTTTAAAAAGTCTGTAATTTATCCAAAATGTTTAGCGTTTACATTCTGATAATGATTTGTCGCTAATTTCCGTAAGTTTTCATAAACAATTTTTACGGAAACGTATTATCCTCAATATTTATATATGTACACGTCTATATATAAGTACCGAAATGTGATCGTAGTGCTACTGTTTAGAACTGGCATGTTCCGCCGGCAATTTCCCGCCCAGTTTGAAAAGCATACTTATTTATGGATGACACATATGGGTAGCTCGGCCAACTTCATGCCAACGTAACCCTTCCTCATCAGCCATCATGGATGCTGATAGGAATCGTCGTCCAATGAGAAAGTTGTTCGTTATAAATATTTGTCATTTATTGATTCTACTCTATTATTACACAGATACGAATAGAATGTGTTATTGGAAAGAAAACAATATATTTTGACCGCGGGATACGGCGCCTGTCGGAACAATAACGTCGACTAATTTTGTTGTGTGCAGTGTGTGCTATGGGCGAAATACGGATAAGCGCGTTGCGTTATCATTTCATATGGTATATTTGGAGTAGCACTAAGCAGTCTCTCCTGCCATCACAAAATCGACTTTGAAATCTCTTCTCTGCAACCTCCTTTTCACAGAACAAACGTTTCTAGCATCTCTATACTGTAATCATTTCCATGTAAAGTGTTGAGCTTCCAGTCTTTGTTCCTTTATTTGTAAGACATTCACAGCAAGAACTCGTCTTACAATCAGGAATAAAAATGACTTTCCTTCCCTCCTCTATATGCTTGTTAAGCTTAATTTTCATACCTGAAGCTTCTTTTCAAAAGCTTCATACCTATGAAACACATTACTGTGGTGCTGCTTCTCTGCTGATTACAACTTGATCGTCTTCAAATCCAACATTAAAACATGCTCGTCATAGATTGCCCAAAAATTAGTCAAATGAATTCCATACCATTGACCAATGATAACACTGCAAAAGGTTGTCTAATCTTCCAGCTGGCAATCATCCACGTATCATTAACTCTTATCCTCGACTGGTTCTATAACTTGATAAGCGATTAATCGATGATCTTGAAAGTAAAAATAAATGTAATAATAGCTTTCGGAAACTAATGAATTTTGTTTCCCAAGATTTGTTACATAATGGATGGACTCTATATCAATAGCGAATAAGTGAACTAGTGTTAATTTTGACAAGGGTCGCATTAAGTACATGTCATAATGATCCAAATTTGAAAAACAAAATCATTCTTAGGAGTTAATCAAAGATGGGTGACATAAAAGGTTAACGCACACGGCGACATGTCAAACGTGATACTCATAACAGGACATGAGGGAAAAGTAATGACGTCACGTTTTGTCGAGGAGAAAAAAGTTTTCGCGTCAGTTCTCTGTAGAAACAGATATATGACACAATAATGCTGTAGGAAATTTTGAATATTGCAAAGAGTAAAATGTTACTTCGAAGATCTCCGTCCATATGTCACCCATTTCAGTTATGAAGTCAACTAATAAATTAGCTAAAGATAACCTTAGTATTTCTCGTCTGTATGAGTCAATTCTATCCAAAAATAAAACCTTAGAAACCCTCAGTGAACGTCTTTGTATTTCTTTTTGCGCGAAAAAAGTTTTATTCGGATAGCAAAACTGATGATGCGATCCACGGCCAGAGAAATAAAAGAGCAACGAACACTAACCAGAAGAGAGATAACGAAGAGAAAAAATAACTCACGTTTTATATCTATAACGGACATTCGACTCCTGTAAATTTAAAAATTGTTAAATAAAGAAATTAGAAGACCCGAATGCATTAAAACATTTTAGTATTGAAAATATTACAGAATTAATTTATGCCATTTTTAAGGTCGTTCAGGTACGAGCACCAGAAAACGATTAAACGAAAATCGAGCAATGTCCTGAAACAAGCTCTCTATTCAACGGATCGTGCTTTGTCATACTTTTCTCATCCGTAAACTTAATGGGATCATTGAAGCAAAGTGGATTTGCATTTGTGTTTCTTTTCTGTACAGACCGTGGTCGCCTGGTCATTGCTTTCATTCGAATAAGGGCTTTGCTTTCGACATTAACCGCAGTGTCAATTATGTGATCTCGGTCTTTGCTGTAACCAAATGATGCCTGTTAAACAAAAGTTTAAAAGAAGTACCAATGTTTTATTTTGAGGAGTAACAATGTTTTATTTTGATACCAAACGACAGGCTTGCAATCAGAACTAACATCTCTTCTAAACCGAACAAAAACAGCTCCCATGTCCATGCTGTCTCCCAAAATTGACTCCTTATACCCATTTTGTTTAACTATATACAGATATATAAATTGTTTCACATCGGTAGACTCCTTGAGGTTTATAAGATGTTTATCGATTGACATAAAATCTGACTAATTATCATCTAGAATGAACATATACTTTTGAAAATCTCAAGTGGCTAGTAATCGTAGAATGGAATTTCGTAATCAAGAAGACATTATTATTTCATAGAGGCCAGCGGATTTCTTCGATAGTAGACACATTCTCAATTGCAGGTTTGTCGTTTCCATTATGTATCTCTGAACCTCACTATGCACCTTACATGTGTAGAGGCTGATAATAAACATCACAGAAAAACTTTTCCGGTAAAACGTGTAGGAATAAAACAAATATCTTGTTACACTCATCACATGACCCGGACAAGTATAGCCTTCGTTGTCTATCGAAAAGGTTAGAGATAATCTGCAGGGTAGTAGAGTCGAGTGTTTGTGCTTAAATTGGCAGTAAAATGTAGAATATCGATATATCATAGGTAAAAATTGTCATCAAACTACTCTCCAACAATCAGTAAAGAATACCGGGAAAGACCGTGGGTAGAAGCAGAGGACAACAGGAGAAACATACGTTGACAGTTTAAACACCTTGGCAACATAAAAAAGTTGAGCAACAATGAATTCATGATTGCCTTGATGGAGAGAGATTGATTAAAAGCCATAGCCGTCAATGCCTGTATCAGGCAGGACTGCACTTGAATGAATAAATAGATAAAAATACCCTACCCCAAGGCAGAGAGTGCTCACGGATTGTAATAAGGTTACAGCATTATTTAATTCCTTTATTGGGAACTATCTCCTTTACCGAATAAGTTTCCTTAAGTAAAGCCCTTCCAATCAAAATTATATCTCGAAGAACTCTCGAATATAAGACGTTGTGTCTAGACTAAGAATCCTCCAGTCAAACATGATTTTTGTTAATTAAGAAATATCAAGTTAAAGATGTTCTCCATAGATTATGAACCTTCCAAAAATTTTCTCCCTTGAATAAGAACTCTCCAGTCTATAACAACTAATAGTTACCTATTCTTACACTATTTAAAACTGAATAAAACATCATAGTTTATAGCGCTCGTCTCTTTATTACAATCACATCCCAAGATTCACACAGAATGAAGTGTGTCAAATACAGTTTTATGCTTTTAGTCATATAATTATCGTAAGTTATTGTTTTTGTTTTTGTTTTTTTGACGCGAAAAATATTAGAGACAAGGTAAAAGTCAGTAATGTCGTGTGCTTTTGCCTTAACGTTGATCAAAATGGAAAATATCATACTCCAAAATAGAGAGCGACCACTAGCTGTAAGTACTGACTGTGGTTTATATATGGCTTTTCCTGTTTTTGTTATATTAGTCGAACTTCTCAAGAAATCAAGGGGTCCTCTTATTAGGACTTACACTTGATCTCTATATGAGATACACAGATATTCGAATACCTCTCAAAACCTGAATTAGTAAAGATGTTGACAATATAATTTTCCTCTCCCCAATCGACCATTTAAATATATAGTATATCTTTTTTGTGTCCTTTTGGTATTACTGGATTCCAGGACAAGAATTCATCTTTTTTGGTGGAATATCCAGCTTCATGCTGTTACTTAAGATAACATCACTTGGAAAAGGTGCACCATTCCTCGTAAAAGCTATACATAGATCTTATTTAAGCCGCGAATCCTATGTGATTTTGAATATTTAGTCAGGGTTTACTTGTAGGACGAAGTATCTTCATGCCAAGTGGTCCTGACTAACCCATGTACAGAAAGACATTAGACGCTCGAGGATAGTGTCTAGTAGACATTCAAGTTATCTCCTATGATAATAATGTATTTTTTGTTTACGGGTTCGTATTTGCCAACCAAAATAAACGCATAAATTGTACTTGGCATCATGCTTTTGCTTTAATTTTGCTTCTATGTTTTATTGAAACTTTACTAAGGACAGGACAGTTACGTCTTCAGACGGAGTACTGCTGTCATATCTGGGGAAGATGTTGCATGGAGTAATTTTTGGCAGAATACAGAATCGGCTGTGCAATCTAGACAGTGGCACTTCTTCTTTTCGTTGGCCCTTTTCTCACAAAAGAGAAATTACTAGGCTCGTTTACTCTATGATTATTTACATGTAAGGTGTTCGACTGAGCTACAATCTTTGATCCCGCTTGTAAAACGTGCACCGCAAGAACTTGTTACAACCATACCAAAACTCTTTCCCTTTCTTTCTATTTGTAGATTAAAACAATACTGATCTTTAATGAGAATGTTTTTTTAACTCAAACTTATCATATGTGAAATAAACTATAACTGAGCTGCTTTCCAACTGACAGGTCCAATGTTAACAGATACTTTGTGAAACGTTCTCAAACATAATCAATTCTGCCTATTGCATCCATCATTTTCAATTCAATCGCTTTGCTGTGAATCGCCTAACTGATCATATGAATATATACATATATATATTTGTAAAGAAAGTTTAATTTTTTCATAATATTATTTTGTATTCCTGCACGTCACCAATAGAAAACGAATAAAGAAAAGTTATAAGCTTTTATACTTTTCGTATTCTTTTTTATATATTTTCATATATGTATATATATATATATATATATATATATATACATGAATATATATATATATGAATATATATATATATATTCATATATATATGTATATATATTCATTCGATTGCTAATTTTTAGTTTCGTATTTTTTATTTTAATTAGGGTGTATGAATTAAATGAATTAAAATTGGAGTTTTCTTATAATCGATATTTCAAATATTAAATTACTTATGATTCCTGGATAAGATTATAAGAAAACTACGAGAACTATAGTTTCAATTTATATTTAAAAAGTTACCGATGTATTGTAACGATGTCACTTTCGTGGTTCCAGTGTTTTTTGGAGGTTTTTTTCCTGGTATGATCTACTAGTAACCTGCAATTAATTTTTTTTTCTTTTTAAAAGAAATATATTTTTTATTTCACCTTTGGTCCTCTTATATAAATAAATCTTTTAAATATTTTTATAGGTCTCTGATGAGTTGTTTGGTATACCATTCAACGAAATACGTGTAAGACGTACCATATATCAAATAAAATGAAGTGAACTTTGCATAAAAGTTAATTGACTGCCTCTTATATAGGGTGGCCATAAAATCATTGAAGGTATAATATTAAAGATCTATATAGCAAACGTTAAAGTTTTGTTGATTTCATTATGACACCATCCTAATATTTGGATCACTTCACTGTGATCAGGAGATGCTGAGTACCGAGAGTAGGTGCAGGGAAAGGTTGTTGCTGCTGTTGCTGGATGTAGTCGTCACAGAGGTGAAAGGTTGCCGTTATATATAGCAAGGATTTGTGGAGAAAGATCCGATCGGCGGAAACAAGCGTCGAGGCAAGAGGACAACGTATCGAGTATAGATATATACTGAGTACCACTTTTATAACGCTTATGCTGTATATATACGTATATATATATATATATATATATATATATATATATATATATATATATATATATATATTTATATATATATATACACACGTTTTATTTTTTATTACCGTATCTTATTACCGTTACATTATTGTTTCAGCTACCCGGCCGTTTTTTTTTTGGCCGTCTGTAGCTTCCTCAGACTTTTACAGACTTTCTGTAAAAGTCTGAGGAAGCTACAGACGGCCAAAAAAAACGGCCGGGTAGCTGAAACAATAATGTAACTTAACAGAAAAATACGGTAATAAAAAATAAAACGCATATTTGCTCTACAACAGTATTGAGCACTCTCTTCAGTTTTTATTAATTACCATTTCTACTATATATATATATATATATATATATATATATATATACATATATATATATATATACTCGCGTTGAAACACCGGTTCTCGTCAGATCACCGAAGTTAAGCCGCGTTGAGCCTGGTTAGTATGAGATGGGTGACCATTAGGCGCTGTATGTGCTCTCCACTTATCTCGCCATTTGTTTTTAGTTGTCCTAAACATACACTCCACTTGCCACTGGTATTTAGCAATGTCGACTCAGAAGAGGTGTGGTTCGAAATTGCACACCTCCTGCCACAAAAAATTCCCGCGCAGGAATTCCACGGTGAGATATCCATAGTCTGTCAAAGACTGAAGGAGCTTTATATATATATATATATATATATATATATATATATATATATATATATATATATATATATCATATCATATGATCAGTTACATATATATATATATCATATGATCAGTTACATATATATATAACTGATTAATATGATATATATATATATATATATATATATATATATATAGACGTTACTCTACAAGTTTGTATGTGTGGGCGCGTTTAATTTATTGAGAGAGATGCAACCTCAATCGTCACTGTCATGTATCGTTGAGAATGTAAAACCTCTATCTTGTGGTAGCCATGGCACCGATTAAAATAAACAGTTGTATCAAAATATGTGGTTGATTCTACACAAAGCCTTTATTACTATAAAGAAACCTTTGTGTGGATTTCCAAACAACTCAATCGGGATGTCCATTTTATATATATATATATATATATATATATATATATATATATATATATATATATATATATATATATATATATATATATATATATATAGCCGGAAAAAAGAAAATTTGCACTTGTATTTTTTCAAAAACTGCAAATTTAAGCTAAACTGTTTAAACAACCTATACTATGCCTCATTTGATTCGCCTTTTATTCCTCTGTAATTTTACCTGTTCATATTTGATTTTTAATTGAAATATTCTAGTGTTCACGTAAATTTAAAAAAATAACTTCAAATTGAAGAGGAAAAAAAAGTCCGCGGCAATAAATTCGCTTAAAACCAGCTTAAATTATCGCCACTAAACCAGTTTAAAATATCCACCAACAAAGCATTTCTGATCGTAATTGTTGTTGTTCCAGGTTATACAACGTAACATTTAGTTCATATGCCACGACTTTCTCTTAGTGGTCGTCAAGAGCTCATTAATCTCCACCTTCTGTTTTATCCAATCGATAAATCGGCCGCAGATTGAAATGTGATAATAAAACGGTACGAAAGACTGTGCAAAAGCACAAAAACACCGGCAGTGTTTGTGATGTTCCTAAATCTGGTCATACTAGAGTTACTTTTAACAGGGGAGACAATGCTATCAAGATCCGCAGCCTAAGAAACAGATTTGAAAACGCTCCTCAAATCCAACAACAGTGCAATCTTGTTAAAAAGTGCTCTCTTTCTACTATCAAGAACAGATTAAAGGAATTTAATTTGCGAGGATATGTTGCAAGACGTAAGCCAATGAGTTCTGTAAAGAACAGAAAGTGCCGTCTGGACTTCATCAGATGCAATGAAGATTATGACTCTTCATATTGGTCAAAAGTGCTTTTTAGTGACGAAAGCAAGTTCAATAGGCTAGGCAGTGATGGTAGGCAGTACGTCCGTGGTAGGAAAGATGAAGAATTTAATCTTAGGTGCTCATTTTCAACGCTGCAAGCTGGTGGATGTTCAGTTTTGGTGTGGGGCGTTATTAGTATCAATGGTTCAGGGCCTATAGTGCACTTGCAAGGTCGAATTAATTCGACCAAGTACAGTAATATGTTGATTGAGCATTTTCTACCCTGTCGAAATTTAGATGATAATCCCATCTTCATGCAGGATAATGCTCCCATTCACACAGCTGGCAATGTCAAGAGGTTCCGTATTTGGATTGGTCTGCACAATCTCCAGACCTCAATCCTATCGGAAACTTATGGCATTACATCAAGCAACAGCTACGCAATGATAAAATTTCAAATTTGGAAGAACGTTGGACAAAAATTAAAGAAAAGTGGGATGCCCTTTCCCCGGAGTATTGCTGCAGTCTAATTCAAGGAATTCCCAAAAGAGAATAACAAGAGAATATATACAGACAGTATCTGCAAACGTTGTTAAATGTGCCCAGAAATGCATAGACGTCAATGGGGAGCACTTCCAGCATCTTTTATAACACTACATGTAATTTAAACAATGCTACAGGTAATTTTAAAAATGTTACAGGTAATTTAAACAATGCTACAGGTAATTTTAAAAATGTTACAGGTAATTTAAACAATGCTACAGGTAATTTCAAAAATGTTACAGGTAATTTAAACAATGCTACAGGTAATTTTAAAAATGTTACAGGTAATTTAAACAATGCTACAGGTAATTTTAAAAATGTTACAGGTAATTTAAACAATGCTACAGGTAATTTTAAAAATGTTACAGGTAATTTAAACAATGCTACAGGTAATTTTAAAAATGTTACATGTAATTTAAACAATGCTACAGGTAATTTTAAAAATGTTACAAATAATTTAAACAATGCTACAGGTAATTTTAAAAATGTTACAGGTAATTTAAACAATGCTACAGGTAATTTTAAAAATGTTACAGGTAATTTAAACAATGCTACATGTAATTTAAAAATGTTACAGGTAATTTAAACAACGCTACAGGTAATTTAAACAATAAAATACATTTTCAGGGCTATATTTAAGTGGGCCACCCTGGATATATATATATATATATATATATATATATATATATATATATATATATATATATATATATAAACCTACACCTGTTACACATATAAAACTTTATTATAAAAATCAAATGCACTACAAGTATAGAATAGACGAAAAATTTTTGAAAATATAATTAATAAAAAATGTGCAACCTCTAGACCTTAATAAAAAATTAATAATTTACTATGATTAATTTAAAACCTCTAACCTGATGATAACTAATAACTCCTCCCCTTCAACTGAGCTGCTTGATAGGACTGACTTAATATATGAGTTCAAATGCTCTTTGGGAGACTGTGTCTCTGACAATAAATATGAAAGCATATATATAGGATTGACTACCACCACTTTGTCGAGGAGATTAACCATGCATCGCTCCGAAAACAGCACAATATTTAACTACTTGACTAATCAGAATTTTTGTCCTCTCTCCCAATTTAGAAAAAGTTTAGTTGACAACATATCTATACTTGAACAAACCAATAATAAACGGAAACTTGAAATACTAGAAGCATTACTAATAAAATCTAAAAACCAACTATTAATAAAATAAACTTTAGCAACAATAATAACATCACGAAGTGTTTGTAGAGTTGTTTATTTTAATAGTTTTGCAAACATTTCAGGATGTTATTAATTTTAACCAATGGAAAAAAAGAATAAATCAAATAATTAACTAATGAAGAGGAAAAAAATTATAAATTGTTCAAAACTAGTTGGATTAATTTATCCCTGACGATGAATCCTGAAGGATTGAAAAGTACTCGGACTTATGATAAATATGGTGATTACATCAGCCAGTCCCACCAGAAGTGAAGACGTTTATTCGAAAGTTGGAAAGGATCGAAAATAGAATTAATAGACAAAAATTGTCTATTTTATGTAATGAAATTTATATATATATATATATATATATATATATATATAGAGAGAGAGAGAGAGAGAGAGAGAGAGAGAGAGAAAGAGATAGATAGAAAGATAGATAGATACGTTATCTTTTTTACCCTAAGTTAGTGAACTGCATCCTATGCATCCAGAAAATAAAATAGAATAGACGTGTCAGTTGCAGGCTGCATCTCACACTGGAACTCTTCCAGAAGATGAC
This sequence comes from Euprymna scolopes, assembly GCF_053919585.1. Taxonomy (NCBI): domain Eukaryota; kingdom Metazoa; phylum Mollusca; class Cephalopoda; order Sepiida; family Sepiolidae; genus Euprymna; species Euprymna scolopes. Next base: position 77,294,887 of record NC_136498.1, read on the forward strand.
GATTTCTGTATGCGTATGCTATTTTGATTGGTCTGCCTATCCCATGAACTATCGATCTCTGAAACGCCCCTTTGTTAATCGAACGGTGAAAACACTATGCAACCACGCAATGGCTATATCTGGCTGTTTATCTGCAAAGCTTTCACTTCATAATAAAAAAGAGAAAACAATATGGGATTTACACCCCCTTTCCATATTATTGTTATACCGATCATCAACACACGTCTTACTTTCTTCCACTTTATATTTGCTTCGCCACTAGGGCAAAATTAAGCAAGAAATCAGGGCTTTATAGGATATTGATTCCAGCTTCACAAAAAAGGAACGCACTGGATTTTGACAAAAGTAATGATTGCTTCGCGCTCTCTCTCTCTCTCTCTCTCTCTCTCTCTCTCTCTCTTTCCTTATTTATTCACACATATCAAGGCCAAGAGCTACTTGAGGAAGAGTGTTAATAAAGACTAAAAGTATTGTCAACTGAACAGTAATGAAAACTAGGAGATCACTTACATTGATCGATGGGATGAACTTATAAATAAGCATGGTTTCTAAATTTTTGAGATGAGGATTGATCATTTGGATTATTTGGAATATTGTTCTCATCTTGAGTGTTATTTTCACAATGTTTTGGCCAATGTAAACTACAAATTTCTTCAGATGTATTTTGTCAAACTCTGGAATCTGATCAGAATTTTGAATGTAACCCTTTATTTAATCCATGAGAGTAGCATGTTCTCATTCTGTTGGCCATAACTGGGCAAAAATCTTAAGTAATCTGTAATTGTATTTTAAGTGTCACAAACACTGAAGATTAAACTTTCAATCTCTAGAAGAGTGTCACTTAAAACTTAATTTACCTAGTACTTTATCCACTATGCTACAGGTATCTGGTCGAATTCGGGAACCTTTCTGTTGAAATCGAAAGTCTGTACGGAAATTCAAACAGTACCATTTTTATTTAATTCACGGGGGTTGCATGTTCTCGTTCCGTCAACCATGACCGAGTAGAATCTGAAACAATTCGTAATTGTATTCTTGATAACGCCCGTACTGAAAATTGGCTCTTCCACACCCTGGAGAGTGTCACCTAAAATTGCATTTTTCTAAGTACTTTATTGGATACGCCACGTTATTTATATGGGATAAAAGAACGTGAGTGCCTAACAAAAAGGAACCAAATGTTGAAGCTCAGTCGACACATTCTATGTGTTATATTGTCATCTACATATTTTATGGACACGATTTTACAAAATGTGTGCCATTTAATATACACCTTCATGGTCGTGGTGTTTATAATCAAACAATTTGTTATGATAACATTTTTAAGTTACATTCCTAAGTTAACGTAAAGAAATATTTAATTCCTATATATATAATAAAATGACTGCAGAATTTCCGCTCTGGACCAAAGTATCCTTGGTTTGAAACAACAGATGCCAAATACAAATTAAATGCATCTAACCTATTAGTCACTATCTTATGCAAATGTCTACCATTACATAACATTCAAGTGTGATAATAAAATGCTGCATTACATCCTACGAGCAACATCATCACAATCGTAACATCTTCAGAGGAAGATTTTTCTCTCTAAATATTTAGCCCTAACACCGCTACCAGTTGACACCGGGTCCAATACCATATTCTCCAACTATCCTGTGATGACACCGACTGTAACTCGCTATTAACTACATAGACATAACATAATCTTTCCAATTGTCGAGACCAAAATAATAAATTGTTCTTTGACAAGGCCCGCACATTCTGAACGGCTAAGATTTTTCAATTTTATTATTATTAATTCTAGTTATTCCGTACTTAAACGAACGTTTACTCAACATTAAAATGTGGCGTCGCGATAGAACATATTTTGTCGTCCGGCAATGCTTCTTATTACACAAAAAAAAAAACAACTTATGTTTTTACATAAATTGAAAATACTAATTTATTCAATGTAAATACGCATTACTAAAATGACACTTCTCGGGATATATATATATATATATATATATATATATATATATATATATACAGAGTTTATTTACATGTGTAATTACTTGTGTTTCTATTTTCACACATTCCTGCCTATCTGATTCCTTTACGGTTCGTGAATGCGTGTGTTCGGATGAGCATTCGTGTTTAGAATCTATTGATATATTTTAAAATCTATTTTACTTCTATAACAATAATTTTTACCCGTTACTTTGTAATTGCTTTAGTTCTAACACTTATTGTGTTATTACGAAACAAAAATACACTTCTTGTACTATCAAATATTAAAAATTTATGTAGAATAATACATTAAATTATTATGTTAGTGTTGAAACTAAATTAATTATTTTGAATACATTATTTGTTTTATTATTGGATAATGCAACAATTGCTTTTTTTTTGTTTAAAAGTCATGTATTTTTGTTTCGTGATAGCACAAGTGTTTTTATTTATTTATTTTGTTTCCTAACAACACAAGAACTGTTTAAAATAAAGTATTTTTTATCCAATAAATGGTTTCGTTTTTCGTGTCTTGACTCCGTGACCCTATGACTTTTTTTCGTTCGGTTACGTTAAATACTCAACCTTATCAACTTCCGATAGCTTGATATTTTCCAAGCACTGATCTTGGACATTACCCATTAAGCAATTTTATTTACCTAATTTTCGCATCACAAATACTACGTTAGCAAAATTTAGGCTATGTTTGCTTTGCCACGTGACATGTGACATGTCTTTACATGATAAATTGCTAAAAAATTTTAATTTCTTTGAAAACTATTTCCTTAATTAATTTATAACTTATCGTTTTGCGTTAAATTTGGATATTTTCATTATTGGGATAGGATAATTCATTAAATACTGCCGATTACACTTGAACATCAATTTTTCAATTTTGGAATGTCGCTACAGTAATGAACAAATGACTAAATTATATTTGAAAGCAATTTTTTTCTCTCAAAATAAATGTGCGAAAATAAAGATAACTTTTGATTAAAAAATACAGTTTTCCAACTCCTTTCTATCTTCTTTAGGAAATGCCATCGGTCTCCCACTTACTTTGTTGGTTTATTCTTTAAAAAGTTTCTTTTTCATTTATTTTCAAGGGCTTTATTATTGATAATACACTATACTTACATACAAAAATTAAATCGACGTAAATTTTTATTATACGAGATTTTCAGAGATACATATCCATACAAAAATTAAACTCTTGACAACATAAACATGAGAAACATACGTTTTGCATTTTTGCGTTTGTTTTCCATTTACACAAACTGAGCCACAGCAACGCGTGGCCGTGTACAGCTCGTTCTGAATATTTTTATTATTCACAAAAATATTTTAGCTCCCAAAGCTTTTAGGCTTTAATAATCATACTAATTATCGACCAGCATACCTTTCAGCGTTGTCCGATCAATATCCAAGATAAAATAATAACACTAGAGAAAAGAGAGACTAACAATGTATTTTCTGTGGGAAGGGAAAAAAATTCCCACTGAATTTCGACGTCCATTTTATATTCTTACAATGCAAGAAAGATTGCTCTGTGGAGCGATAATAAATGGACACATTTTCGATAGCCTTTTTAATTAGGAGCTCACCACTTGTCAAGGCCTAAAAGCCACTCAAGGATCTGGGTTAATGGTGTCATGTTGCCAATGACACAATATGATCATTGGTAATGATGGACTTGGATATACTTTAATTATATAAGAGAAGGGCTTAACAAGAACTTGTTTTACATTGAACTAGAAAACCACCATATTATAGTAGGCCGGGGGCAGTCCTGTGGTATTGTGTTCTACAGATGGAAAGAAACTTTGCTTTTGAAATTAGAATCATCAATGTGATTAAAATGCTTAATTCTGAAACAATTCGTAATATAATTTATAAATGTTTGCCTGACATAATTTTCTGATTTATCTACTTGCAAACGCAACAACCTGCAAGTTTAGACGAGTAGACTTCTGTTTGCACACTCTTAGGAAAGATTCAGGAGACCAGTGACGCATAGATGTGTCGTTATGGTAAAACGATCGATTGTGATTTGTCATCTTTATATATTTTTTTTTCAATATCCAATTGCAATCAGGAGAACTAACACAAAAAAGCGCGTATTCATGTCTAGTGGAGATGAACGTCAATGTGCAACATCTATCAACGTTTGTCTCCCTTGCGGTCAAGTAGTGAAACGTTAAGACGAATATGTTAAATACATGAGTCAACAGAATCCATTTTATGCAGCCAGAGCAAATATGCTCCCAGCCAAGGTTTGCAACGCGCTGATTTGTTTTCGCAAGCCTCCATGTGTACCTCGATTAAAAAAAAAGCGCTGCGAGAAAATATTTTTAAAATGAACTATTCTATTTCAACGTCTCTCTATGAATAAAACTGTGACCACTTCTCGTATGTCAGCGTATGCCTATGTTTCTTGTCTCTGTGTGATTTAATCTTTTATTGATTAATAATTATTTTTTATGTAAATGGAAGTTCAATAGCGCAAAGTATTAAAACGAAATATTTTAAAATGCTAATTTAATTACGAAATTTAATCCACCACAATGCAATTCGTCTCCTCGTAAAGAAGGAACAATCTTTTCTTAATAGTTGGAAGAATGAAGTAATTAGCTTGCGACGTTTCGGAAATCTATATATTAATACGATAGCGTGTATGTCATTTTCTGTGTCACGCTTACATCCATTTCTTGTCATGCATAATTTTACCAAGAATTCATTTACACTGACCATCTACAGAATGCCAACGTAAATGCATTACATATTTATACAGGTCCCGCTAGTATAAAAGTAATTTTGAAGCATTTTAGCTGTCGAATAAAAAGTAATATAAATGGGTTTATATATTTACTTATATTTATTTATTGATTTTAATTCATTTTCAAACATTTAGAAACCAAATTCGATACTAGAAGATATGTTTTTTTTTCAATAAATGAAACGAATATAAATAAGCTATTTCAGCAATCAATAAATCAATAAATTATAGATACTTTCCATTTTCTTGTCATTGCGGCGATACAATGGTGACCGCCGAAGATATTCCACTTTTTCTGATGTTTAATAGAGACCACGCGTATTATAGAGAAAACGCCTGTCACGTGTTTTATAAATTTTATTTAAATAATAAGTTTGAGTATTTAACTTAAAAAAATAATAGATTAATTATTTCTACATTAGTAATTGCTGTTGGATGAAAATATAAGAAACGATTTAGAAAGTAAATTCTATGTCAGATATTTTGGGTGGTCGATATTATATCTCGACAATAAAAAAAAAAAGAAAAAAGAAGTTCAAGTATCGAGTCTGCTTTCTACATGATTTCTTATATTTCCATTCAGCGATGATTTCTTATGTTGAAATAATTAATCTATTTTTTAACCAAATTCTTTAAATTGTTATTTAAATAGAATTATCTAAATAGAAATGATTTAAATAGAAATTGTCGAGTACGAGCTGTTCTGTGTATTCGATAAATTCTGTTTTACTATTAGATGGGATCCTGACAAGTGCTTCCTCTGCAGATCAAATTGCACTTTGGAGTGAACGCAACTAAAAGATGACGTCACACGTGTCACTGCTCCAAAATTCGGGCTTCTGCATCGGGTGCACTTTTCTGTAATATCCAGGGCTGCCAGGAGTAGAGTAAAGTTAGAAGTTGAGATGTAGCTGGGTCAGTAGCTGAGAGAATGAGGGGAACGGTTGCAAATAAGAAGTAGAACTAGCTTGGAAATATTGATGTCGAATGTTCGGAGCAGTTAAGAGTCCATATCGGTTCCTACTTACTTGCCTCCCCACCATGACAGAGTTAGGCACACGGTCCGTTTTTAAAATCCCCCCCCCACAAATAGGGCACCAGTCTAGGATTGCTTCTATCTCGAGAGAGAATAGAAAAGACGAAGTGTAGTATCAAAACAGATACTACAATTTACTCCGAGCCAAAGGGTTAAGAAAGATCAAGTACCCACAGTGGCCGCGTCGGTTTCAAAATGGTAACAATTTATTAAGATCACCACGTATTTTGTGTGTTGGAAATATACACTTTTTATTCATTCCTCTTTAGACGCCTTGCTACGTTCGATCCCAGTCGATGGTCTGTAATTTTCTTGCGTATGCTGTAAGTAGTTGCTCAATGTGAAATAATATTGAGATTCGCGTATGTAAAGATAGTGCTCGCATGAAGCCAATGATGAATTAGATTAAGAAATTTTCACATCAGAATTGTCACGTTGACCTCGACTATTCTCTTAGCAGTTTCCGTATCCTGTTATTCTCAACAAACTAAATTACATACTAGGGGTTCTTCTGGCTCATTATCTAACAACAGAATATTAGTTATCGATTTCAATTAGAATATTGCATTCAAAATAAGCGTTTCATTTAACTGCAATGAACGACATGATAACGTGACACAAGCTCCTGAACTTCATCCTGTTGATATGCATAATACTAAAAATAATGACTTTTTTTTTGTCACAATGTTGAGAATATTTTTTTCTTTAGATCCGTTAAACAAATAATTTTTACATGATTTTTTTTTCAGTATCATTCGTATAGTTTGGAAATATTTTAGTTTTAGATGTAGAAGTTTAAAAAAAAACATTGTAAAAGTTTAGCCTCGATTGTGACTTTACGATAAGAGTTATAGCTTCTTTTTTAATTCATTAAATACCGCTAAAACTCTATACGAAAAGCTACAAACATAAAATCGAATCGATACGTCAGTTCAGTCCTGAAAGACAAAGGATACCCCCTGTAGGGACAGCTGCGCGTATAATTGTGAGGCAAGGGTTGCGTAATTCTCAACCACATCTCTCCTGAATCGGTACTGTTTGAGTCCAGTGACAAGGTGAAGTGCAGGACGACTGGAAACAATGTCGAGATAAGCGGAGAGTACATACAGTACCTGGAAGTCCCAAATCGTCACCCATCTGATACTGGCCAGGCTCATCGTTGCTTAACTTAAACATAAAAAGGGACATTGGATCAAGTGTAATGTTTTTACTCTTATACATATCATCAAAGAAAGAATAAAAAAAAGCAGTTTTTTTTCAAACGCAATTGCATTTATGTTTATGCATCTTTCTTTCCAAAAAGAGTGGAAAGCGAACATAGGAACTTCTACTGCTGCCTCACAACTACGACTACAAAACTTCGAGCAGCGGAATCCAGCCCAGTTTTAATAGTTTACTCCTAATAGAATTTTCCACTCATTTTCGCTTTATACCTCATGTAAAAAATACTATTTTAAATATAAAAAAAAAACACCCGCATACAATCTCGGTAAACAGTGGGTTCTTATTAATTGTATCGAAAGTATCGAATACATATCAGCTTATTTGTCTATTTAATAAAGTCGTTACACCTAAAGATTTAAAGTTACCCAACACGTTGTAGACTCAGTCGCGAAGTGGACAAAGAAAAGAACTTCAATTCGCCTTTTTTGTACAACATTTATTTCCTCATGCACCCGCCACACGTGTATTCTCGTTACGGATGTGACGTCACCGACGTCTCTAACATGCCATCGAACGTGCTCCAAATCTCTAACGCGATCCCCTTCTCAAACGTGTTCTTTCTCCTTTTGTATAGTCTTCTTTTTCCTTACCGTGACGCCATTTCATTCACGACTCGGTATTTGCATATAGCCATCACAGCTATGTTACAAACCTCTTTTTAGAATTAAGATATTTTAAATATAAATAGAAGCGTAAAACTAAACAAAAATTCTATTAGCAAAGATTATTTCTCAAAACTTGCGGGGCTGCTTCCCAAATGACTATAACATTATCGTTTTTTAAATCTAATGTAAATAGGTTCTTGTTGACTCATCCTTTTAAATAATCAAATCATACTCAAGTCCCACCATTACCGATGATCACAGTGTTGTCTTACCGACACTCATTAAACGTTTTGATGTTGATAAGCAATGATCGGCTAGTAAAAATTAAAATAAAAGCAATCTCAGAGCGAGTAAAACTGATTTTTCGAACAGAACTTTTGCACCACTTTTATGTCCGCTAACGATGATTAAAATCATGCTTTAATGCTAGTAAAGCTTTTGTAGTGAATGCCTTATCTAATTTTGATTCAAATTCATTAGAAAATATCTAAAATGTAAGATTTAAATTAAAGTGGTTTTTAAAAAATCTGAATTTTGAAATTTAAGGAAATTTGCTTCAACAGTGTCTTTTTAGTTTCTACGAATCACATTTCATACAAATTTAGAATATTTAATTTTTCAAATAGTAATTTTAAAATACTCGAAAAACATTAAACTTGGGGGATATTTATGGATTCATGTATAATACCGATTGTTAGAATTTCACGAAAATCGGAGTTATAATTTTCACGAACTACTTCCATCCCCTTTTAACTCTTTCGTCGTCAACACAATGCAATGCAACACTGTAAAACAAAATATAAGGAATACGGGCATATAGACAGCCATTAACTCGCAAATCTGATAGGCCCTAAACTGGCATCTAAGCTTCAGCCTCTGTCCCATCAACGAAACGTTGCATCCCTCTACCTGTTCTACAAGTATTTTAATGGTGACTGCTCTGATGAACTGCAAGCACTTGTTCCCCCACGACGTGAACACCCACCCTCGATAGACCCGACAAGCTGCTAAATCCCACCCCAACACTGTAGAGATCCCTAGATGTAAAATATCTTTCTACTCCAGTAGTTTCTTCCCCAGAACCGCTAGACTTTGGAATTCCATTCCAGGTCACCGCTTCCCCAACTGTACTGACGTGCAGAAGATCAAGTGCAACGTGAACCAAGATCTTGCTGCCCAAATCCCTACATAGTACCCCAGTAGTTGTCACCCCTGATAGTAGCCCCCTACACCAAAGTGGCAATGTGCCTTGTTTGGGGTGAAAATGCAATAAAAAAAAATTTGATAGTCAAAACGAAGTGAGTGATTCCTCCAACGTTTGTCTAGTCTGGTTTGACAGTATTCCGATGTCGCTGCTTATCCAAACACAATGAATGCCCACGAGTCGTACAATCTTATTTCAAAGGAGTCCTCTTGAGACAGTCCGCGTCGTATTCCCTACACAAGTAGCGTTTGCTGCTCGACTCGCTGAAGTAGATTACAGTCAAAGTGTTATATACGCATCTGAAAACTCTATAGTATATCTAAACAGGGATGATGCCACATCAGATGTGAACAACCATACCACCTTTTCAATTAGGGTAAAATGTCAATTACACTTCAAATAATCTTTTATGCAGAATCATCCTTGCTTGTAAACGGAACGACCCATCTCAGTGTCGAGACATTTAAACTATATCGACGAACTCGATTCTATTGCTGTTTGCAGAATCTGATAAAAGAAATCAATAGAATCCATTCCCAGAGACATTAAATAATCATTACACGAAGCATCGCATTAAACTAAATGTCGTATTAATTAAACTAAATATCTTATTAATTAAACTAAATATCGTATTAATTAAATTAAATATCGTATTAATTAAACTAAATATAGCACAAGTTGATCATCTTTACTCCAGACAGTTTTTCTTAAATTCATAATTATCGATTAATTAGCGTTGGGGTTTATCCTGTAATAGAATATATAATCATATGCACATTCCTAACGTCATCAAGAGATTATACCAAATTTCCGCCAGAATTTAGTAACGGAAACAAACTAGATATATATTTTATTAATTTAGATGGATCAATAACTATATCTATATATCTATAAAAGTGAAAATGTCTGTCTGTGTGTACTTCCCTACAAAACAACTCTGTTAATTTTCGGTCTACAGACTCGAGATTTTACATAAGGGGTATTGAGGTTTGGGAAAATCTTTTTAATCGGTTTTGGATCAGAAATTTGGCTGTTAAGGGGTCAGAGTTCACCGATTTAACCTTTCAGAACTCTTTTAAAGTCCTCATCAATTTTGGGTCTAAACACTTGAAATTTTAGATATAGGTTACTTGGACATGGATTTAACTTAATAAATTGATTTGAGACCAAAACATAAATACTAAGGGGTCATAATTCGGGTCAAAGTAAAAAAAAAAAGATCTTTGTACATAAAGTGTATTTATACATAGGGCCAGCTTTTTAATCGTTTTATTTTCTAAAAATTTGGCTTCCAAGGGGTCAAAGTTCAAAAGATTTTACCTTTGCGGTCTCTAGCACACTATTAAGCGCATTTTGGATCAAAACCATTGAAATTTTACAAAAAGGGTATGTAGACATGTAGCAAGTTTTTTAATCTGTTTTTGGGTGCAAATTTTGCTGGTAAAATGTCAAAGCTTACAGAGTTAACCTTTGCAGACTCTACCAAACTCCTACGCCAATTTTGAGTCTAAATACTTGAAATTTTAGATGTAGGTTACTTGGACATTAATTTAATTTAATTTGAGATCAAAACAATAAATGTTAAGGGGTCAACATTCGGATCAAAGTTTAAAAAATTTGACGTCTGCGGTCTCTACCAACTTTTCTCTATGGTACTTAAGGAAGCCCATTCTATAGAAAGGCATTACCGTACATATTCACACTTTTTTTATATATACATATGCACATAAAGCTAGGAACAGTACATAGGGCCCGAGCAAAGCCGGGCGGAACTGCTAGTATATATATAAAAGTGAAAATATCTGTCTGTTTGTCTGTCTGTCTGTGTACATTTTCTTACCAAATAACTCTGGCAATTTTTAGTTTACAGACTCGAAATTTGACATAAGGAGTACTGTGATTCGGGAAAATATTTTTAATCGAGTTTCGGCCAGAAATTTTGCTTGTAAGGGGTCACAGTTCAACGTTTTGACCTTTGAGAACTTTACTAAAGTCCTCCGCCAATTTTGAGTCTAAACACTTGAAATTTAAGATATAGGTTACTTGGACATGGATCAAACTTTTTAATTTGATTTGAGCCCAAAACAATAAATGCTAAGGGGTCATAATTAGGGTGAAACCTTTAAAATATTGACCTCTGCGGTCTCTATGAAATTACTACACCGATTTTTGGTCTAAACATTTGAAATTTTACATAAAGTTTATTCAGGCACAGGGCAAGATTTTTGGCCGAGAATTTGGCTGCCAAAGGGTCAAAGTTCAAAAGATTTTACATTTGCGATCTCTAGTAAATTATTAAGCCAATTTTGGGTCTAAACATTTGAAATTTTACATAAAGGATACGCAGACCCGCAGCAAGCTTTTTAATCAGTTTTGGGGCGAAAGTTTCGCTCTAATGATATCATGGATGAAATAGTTGATCTTTGCAGACTCTACCAAACTCCTCCCCCAATGTTTGGTCTAAACACTTCAAATTTTAGATGTAGGTTACTTAGACATGGGTCGAATATTTTAATTAGATTTGAGCCCAAAACAATAAATGTTAAGAGGACAAAATTAGGGTCAAAGTTTAAAATTTTACTTCTGCAGTCACTACTAACTTTTCTCTACATATGCTCATATATATATGCACATAAAGTTATGAACAGTACATAGAGCCCGAGCAAAGCTGGGCTGAACTGCTATTCAATAATAAAATTGAAATGTTATAAATCGAAATGAAAAAGGCGATAGACTCAAGTACCACATTAGTTGAATGAAGTGTGACATCTGTTAGTCCCAGATGAAATGTCATTCTAAAAAGCCGCCAGTTGCATATGTAAAGACTTATATCTGACGCATAAAATCAAGCTTTGTTTCTTAGTTTTACCAACAATTCCTTCTAAACAGGCGTAAAATATTTAGGAACAATCCATCGTCGCTATCTTTACCTTTTCGCCTCTCCTTTGTCGACATCTAACCTTATGAAAATCTCACCCAATAGGTTCTACTCTGTCTGCTAAGGTGCAGTTCATCTCGCATGATAGCAGGGTTGCATTCCCGTAATTAGTTTATAAGTAATTTCATAAAATGTATTGCAATGAGTTTACTGCATATGGACTCTCGATGCTAGAATACTCCCACGCTTAATCTCACCGTGCCATCATAGAGGTCGTAGCTGACAAATGATTTTCTACTTTTATAACTGCTTTCCCTTAATTGCTTGCTTTTGTAATTCTCTTCCCGTCCTATGTTTCTTTCTCCAACAGTAGCATCATGCAAAAATTTAAATGTAATGTGGACAAATATCTTGCTACTCAACTCACTACTCACGTTATTGCTCCCTCATAAATCTGGAATCTACCACAGTAGGCGCTTAAGTTTGAGTGACAATATGGACTTTTTGGAGTCGATTTAGTAAAAATAAATAAATAAATAAATGCGTTTTTAGTGAATTCAAATTTTCTGTGCTGTTGTCTTGAATTGTTATTTAAGTGTGTCTTTCTTCCTGAAGAACCACATCGTCGGTATTAAACGTAACAACTATGACAGTAAAACAAAAAGGGGATAATGAGAGAGAGAGAGAGAGAGAGAGAGAGGAGGTTAATACGTGATAATTAGTCTACAAATGATAAGTTTCAATCCTAAATGCAATGTACGCCCTTTTAAAAATTAGTGCTCGACTGAGCTTCAATTTACAACCCCCGTAAAACATTAGCTACAACCTCTGTCAGCAATTCATTTTACTATCTATATGTACCGAAAACTAAACGAAAATTCTGCGAGCATAGCTTCTTTGCTAGAATTACCCGTCTATGGAACACAATTCCGCAGGTCTGCTTCCAACTGACTATAACATGGTTGTTTTCAAATCCAACGTAAACAAGTTCTTGTTAAGTTGTCCTCTTAAATAATAAGTTTCCACTCAATTTTCACCATTGCCAATCATCACGGTGTTGTCTCGCCGATCAGCTGACACTCATTTATCCTTATCCTCGAGCAGTCTTTGATGTATTGTGTTTTGTCGTTCGAAATCTTCAAATAAAATTCATTTTTGTCATAAATGAGTTTAATCGCGATCCATATGAAATAACAATTGCGATCCACACGAACAAAACCATAATTGATTGTGCAACCTCTTTTCTTATTTCGAAAATAGTTTGTAGTTGTAAAAAGAATTGAGATATCTGATCCAATATCTAGTTGTAATATTCCCTGGTGTTTTTCTTGAACGATGCTTCGTGTAATGATTATTTAATGTCTTTGGAAATGGATTCTATCGATTTCTTTTATCAGATTCTGCAAGCTATTACAGAATCGAGCTCGCCTATCTAAATTGCCTTTACATTGAAACAGCTCCTTCCGTTCACAACAAATACTATCGTCAAAGACAACTCTGCAGAAAGGATTATTCAAAGTGTAACTGCTATTCTATCCAAAGCTAAAAAGGGGGTTATGGCTCCTCATACCTATTGTGGAACCACCCCTTAAATACACAATATACTTTTCCGATAATTATATAATAACTTGATTGTAATCCTATCAAGGAAGCAGTCAGTGAACACTATTTACTGGTCTGTATATACGAGTCAAACACCCAGTTTCCATATTCCGTCATATTCTAGGTCAACTTGAAGGCATTTTATCTGTCGGGCTGTGGTATTAGTCTTGTATAACCCTAGGCGTTCCACCCTCCAAAAGCTTTCTCTTTTTGGGGAAGGAGTTAATTAATTGCTAACTATCCGAAGCGCCCCACCGTATAATGTCGACAGCAATATTTAAGTGAGCAAATATCCCAGAAAATCTAGTAATGAGGAGGGATATGTTCTTATTGTTTAAATTACTGTAGTTTTATAAAATATGCTGGAAGTTCTCCATCTATGCATTTTTGGGCACGTTTAATATTAGCAGATACTGCCTGTATATCTCCTCGGATGATTCTCTTGATAGCGTTGGAAATGTTTTTCTTTAGTTGGCTAAATTGTGAGGGTTATTTACATAAAGTCCCCCAAAGATAAAAATCACATGATGACAAGTCCGTGAACCGTGGTGACCATAACGCATTGCTTATTGTCCTCCCTTCCGTAAACATATCATGAACTCGTGTCACTGATCTGTAAAACGTGTAGCACGTAACGCCATCTTATTTGAAAAATAATTACATTTTGCCTTGTGGTGTCAGTTGGTTGTTAAAAGAAAGATGAGAGAGATCGGGCTACTTTTAAGGGGGTAACCTTGTACAAGGTGGAACGATAAAATTTTCGCCCTAGAAATGACGGCATGAATCAATTTCAGTTTGATGAAAACCGGTGTTCTCTTTTTTGTTGCAAACCATCGACGAGTTGGCCAGTTGTGTACGAATCCCAAGAGCGATAGAAGCCTTCTATCATGTCTGAAAGTGAGAAAATGTTCAACGAACAAGATTGGAGATTCGCTGCTGTAAAACTCATGCTCTCTACCGACCCAGATTATGACAACAGGACCATCGCCAACACCTTCAAAATGTATCGCTGGATTGCTACGAATAGCAGGAACGTGCCCAGGGTGATTAAAACAAAATTTTTGACCACGGCGTGGTTTCAACATCATGCCACCTTACATCTTCAACGTCGGCTTGGAAGTCAACACCAAAGTGTGCCTAGATGTGCTGAAGAGTGTAGTGATCCCCATGGTACAATCAGGTTGCTGCTGAAAGACCCTGGGTGTGGCAGCAGGACTCAGCGCCAACCTACAAGTCCAAAGAGACCCAGGCTTCTCTTCCTGGCTTCCCTCCTCCTGTGACTTGAAACTATTTCGTTTGTTCATGCGTCGGAGAAAACCATCAACATGATCTCTAACAACACCAAAGTCAGCTTGATCACTGCTATCCGTCGAGTACTCGACGATCTCCCGCCGGTGCTTGATGAAAAGGCATGTTGCCAGTTCCGGACTCGTACTGAGGCGGTGATTGAGGCTGAAGGTGGCTACATTAAATAGATGTCAGCTGTACTACATAATCAAGTTACCTGGATTAATTTTTTTCAATAAAAGTTTTAAAATAAAACTGTAGTGTTGTTTCTTTAGGTCGACAATTTTATCGTTCCATCCTGTGTGTTTATATATATATATATATATATATATATATATATATATATATATATATATATGTATATATATATATATATATGTGTGTGTATGTATATATATTGGATTTTACTTGTGCAAATGGAAATTCAATTAACTTTCTTGAAGTTATATATTTGGATTTTACCGTTACTGGATTATTTATCTTCCACCAGACTATCCATTCATGCGTAATCACCTTTTTCTTCACCATATTCCCTTTGCTTCACTTTTTTTTGTTATCAAGTAAGATCTTTGACTTATTGTTGTTTCATCAAATACTTTTGCATGCAAAATCCGATCCCGCATTTTGCTAATTCCTACACTCTGATGAGAAAGAAAGTATTTCTTCGAAACTCCGCGGATTAAGGACTATCCACTTATCTAGTGTTTCCTTTTCAGATTAAATATGTTTTTAACTCATTTCAAAGTGTTTTTTAACATGTTTTATTAAGTGTTTGCTCGTATTATAAGCTCTATCTCCTATTTAGTTTTATCGAGCTTTTAAATCTGGCTGAGATAACTTTAAAAATATTAATTCTTTAATATTTATAATATACATTAATTTTACAATCTTGGATAATTTTGGTAAATTTAATTGTAATTTTAATATATATATATATATATATATATATATATATATATATATATATATATAATAACATCTTGGTGATTCAATGAATTTAAAAATTTATCACGTGAAATGTTTAAATATCAAATCAAAATATTTTTACTATTCTATGTAAGACAAAGAATATATTTGAAATATTATAACTCCTTTTCCTATAGGATTTCGATGTCTACCATCTCGTCAGAGGAGAAAATATTAGCAAATAGTTATAATGGTTTACACCTTATTTGCTGAAGTCAGTGAGACGTAGAAAAACACAATCAAAGTTGTTTAAGTATTTAAATGTCATAGAGTAAGGGAAGTTAATGAAAAAGATATAAAAATTCACATCAAAATTGCATGGTAAAATCCGAAGTGAATGTCTTTGACAGCAGTGTTGTAAAATGAGCCAAACTATATTTTGAGTAATCTGCATCATAAGGTAATGGTCCAAAGTGGGCATTTTGTTGGAGCAATTTTCTTTGTTTATATGATTAGTCTGGTAAAAAAAACTTGATTTATATAGGTCCGGTGGATCTGTTTATTAATAAACATATAAATTGATATATTTAATATATTTAATAATTATAGAACATGAGCTTCAAATACAACTCCCAAATAACTTCAAATTGTTAATAAAATAAAAATAAAACCGCTTTCAGTAGACAGGCCACGCGAAATAAGAGAAACTGAACTGATAAGAAAAATTAAAAATTAAAAAAGAAAAAAAAGGAAAAAAAAAATTAAAAAATTAAACATATGCTAGTCGATCAACGATTCATTTCTACCACGTTCCGATAGAATTCTAAAACATAGATTCTGATCGAGATGTGTTAACATCAAAACGTAGGTAGATCTGTTTAGAGTCCACTATATATATATATATATATATATATATATATATATATATATATATATATATAAGCTCATTTATTAAGCACTTTAAAAATATTGTATTTTTAGTTCGTGTTATCAGTATACCTGAAATTTTTAATTTCATCAATATACATATACGATCCCATATATATATATATATATATATATATATATATATATATATATATATATATATATATATATGTGTGTGTGTGTGTGTGTGTGTGTGTGTGTGTGTGTGTGAACTATAAATTAAATTTATATAGATCAGATATTGATTCCGAACGGAATCTAATTTCAATTACAAATGATTAACTTGATATTTAGCAATGAAATAGAGATTAAGTTCATTTATTTCAAGTTTTTCTTTTATTACATCATCTTAGAATAATTTCTACTGAAAACAACTCAACGAATTTACAATTGTTTCTAGAAAATTCGCACAAAAAATCAATTATGTAGTTTACTATAAAATAGATTCCTTTCTCTTCCGAATGTTTTGTTCAAAACAGAAACAGAGAAAAAGAAAAAGTTCTCTGAGTAGAGAAAAGGTAAGTCAAAAGCAAAAAGGTAAAAAGCACGTTTATTATTCCCTTCAAAGGGAATATAGAGTTACAGCTGTGAAGAATGTTCGAAGGGTAAAAAAAATCGTGGATGTAATTTGTATAACATTACGAATAGACAAAGTATGAAATGTTTTATTACTGGGAAGATATTTTGAAAAAAAAAAGATCTGGAGTATAAATTATCATTAGATGATATAATAAAGATCTTGAAATAAACACGCACATACATATATCTAGTGGATAAATGACAAAAGACTATATTCCAAAGTTCATGATCTTGATCATCTTATAATTTATTCCTTTGATTCAGTTGGCATTTACAATTCTTGACAGTATCTGTTTCGTAGCGCAAAATCAATCACTTAATTTTAATATCAATCAGTGAATCTGATTGATATAATAATTAAGTGATTGATTTTGCGCTACGATAAAGATACTTTCAAGAATTGTAAACGTCTAAATAATTAAAGGAATAAATTATAAGATGGTCAACATCATGAGCTTTGGAATATAGTCTTTTGTCATTTATTTACTACAGTTTTCTGTAATTAGATTGAGCTCCCTAAATAAGGATTGGTATATATTATAAGCAAATATATTTCCACACAAATATATATATATATATATATATATATATATATATATATATATATATATATATATATTTGTGTGTGTGTATATATAAAAGTGAAAGTGTCTGTGTCTGTCTGTCTTTGTGTCTGTCTGTGTACATTTCCCTACGCAATAATAAATTTTCAGTCTACAGACCTCACCTTCACCCCAAATAATGCATATCGCCACATTAACGTAAGGGGTTACTAATTGAGACTATGTCTTAGAGAGGTTAACAAGATGCTGATTTACAGTACATTTGTACTTTTCATATCAATACAGTGAGGGAAGCAGGTAGCAGGAATGGAATTCCAAAGTCTAGCTTTTCATTACGTTTTTGCTTAATTTCACACTGGAGAGAGAGAGAGAGAGAGAGAGAGAGAGAGAGAGAGTGCTAGGCAAAGTTTTGACGTCAAGTGGTCAATTAGCCGAGTTCTGCCCAGAAAGTTGTGGCCTCGTGAAATCCCACCAGAAATATATATATATATATATATATATATATATATATATATATATATATATATATATATATATATATATATATATATATATATATACACTCGTGAGCAAAAAAAAAAATGGGCCAAACAAATTTTATACATTTTATTGCACTAAAAGGTATATTGAACAAAGAACAATTGAACAAGGAAATTTAAACGAGATTAATAACACAAAGCAAGACATTTACTTTAATAAATCCTTAGGTTGGAATCGCATTCCCTTTTGATTTCTTTAAAAGATCAATCCTTTTAGACATGCTCTCAACCAAAGTGGAATACTGTGAAGAGGAAATGCTATTCGATTGCACAGCAACTTGGTGAAAATCTTTCTCCAGTTCTTCGATTGCACCGTTTAGGGGCATCGATAGCATCAATAACAAGACAAAATCTGGATTCATCTGACCAAAAATGTTACTGAACCAGTCTGTATCTTTCTTGCCATAATACGAGAAAAATCTCTTTCTATCATTGATGTTCTTCTTAGATAAAAATGGATTCTTTGCCCACCTTTTACAAGAAAATCCAATTTCTTTCATTCGTCTAGATATTGTATATCTAGAAAGAGAATTTCCAGCCCCTGTTTTGCTATGGTCAACATAAGTTTTCTTTCAATCCTTCAAAACAGTTCATTTAAGCCTGTGGTCGTCCTTCAAAGTGAATGCTCCAGGGCGACCAGATTCAGATTTCCTTTTTACCAAGCATTCGACTTCGAACCTTTAACCAATTCGCTTCACTACAGAAAGAGTTGTTTTCGCTTTTTCTTTTCTTAAAATATAAAAAATCTGCTTGTAAGTCATTTTGGACTGCCTAAATCCTGCAATTCGGTTTTTTATATCCTCGCCAAGATGCGGTCTTACCATATTTAGGATTAATTTTTCCACTTATTATTATATGCTATAATAATAATGATCTGCAAAATAGAAATTTTCAGTTAAAATTAACAACAGTTTATGGAAAAAATATTGAAAAATCGATTTTTTTCCTTCTTTCACACTTGGCCCATTTATTTTTTGCTCATGAGTGTATATATATATATATATATATATATATATATATATATATATATATATATATATATATATATATATATATATATATATATATATAATTTCTATAAGATTTCTTCAATTTTTCTCATTTGGAATCCGGAAATTTTATCCATATAATTTGCTACCGGATTGCTCTTATTAGATACCTTAAACACATGTTTTAAAACTAGCCTAACGAAGAAAGATTATAGGAACCTTTTGCTTTTTCGTCTTGTCTTCAAACATAAACGATAAACATGGACTAAGATTTTTTTTTCTTTTACTAAGCGTTGCTACTAGCGTAATCGACATTTTCTTACGCCATTTTAAAGGTGTTAAGAAATTAATTATTTCATTAATTAATTTTATTTAATTTTTCATTATATCACGCAATAGGTTTCCAAATTAAAACAATACAATTATGCAGTAAATATTACAAATAAATTGACACGAATACGTTCAATATATGACACAATCTGCAAAAACAAAAATGACTATAATTAAGAAAAACGTCAAAAGCATGTCATACATTTATTTATTTGTTTATTTATTCTTGTTATGTATTTTAGCCGTCTCTTTTGATGTTTCCCAATGTTGAAAAGACAGGGGAATTTATGTATATGTCTATCGGATAAAACCGACTGCCTCTCACATACTAGATGTGTGCAGCCGTTAGTATATTCGAACATGTATTAAGATGACATCACTATGAGTGAGAAAAGTGTTTCCAGCAATGCTAGTAATCGATATTCGATAATGCTATCCTCAAATCAATCGTTTCAATAGCGTGACGTATTACAAGTAATGATACTACACATTAAAAAAAGGATAGGTTTAAAGCTCTCAAGATTTAAACCGAAATTGTACACATTGACACTTGGCGCAACGGATAATAACGTTGATTAACAGTGTTTTCTAAGTAGCAATCTTCTCGCGATTTATATATATTTACTATAGACGATAATTCAAAAAAATATTATTTAGCTCTTCTACTATGGCTGATGGAATGAAAACGATCTACCGCCGTTGATTAAAGAGTTCACTTCGAAGAGTTAACTTCGACTCGAAGGCTCTCAAGTTCTAAAAGATGCACCTGAAGAAGACCGGAGATTACATCGGACAAAACGTTGTGGAAATAAAAACCAAGATGGTGATGGTCGAGATAATAATACAAATTTAAAAATTCGAAAATTCTAGTAAGTTTTTTTACTTAAAGCTCACTACTTATACAGGGCTAGGAAGCCACTCGAGGATAGGGGTTAATGGGTGTACGGTGGTAGAAGAGTATAGTAATCGCTAGGGATGGAAAATGCAGGTTGTGGGAAAGAGAAAAGGGCATTAACTATTAGGTTTCGAAGTCGGGTTTCTTCCAAGCAGCTCCTGCCAAGATGTGTCAAGAGTACTCTATCCTAGGACGTTTAGGACGTACTTTGCTTTTATGCAGGTAGGGTATTGCATCGGCAGTGATATATCTAGTGAAACTGTAGAATGATCCATTCACTTTCCGGCGATATTAGCAGATTTGATGTATGTGTTCCATTTCAGATCAGGAGTGACGGTCAGTCCCAGACGCTTGTCAAGACATGGTACTCCCCTAATGCAAGATCCATTCATTTCAATTGAGGCCTAAAGGGGATCAGAGTGATTATGATGAAAACAGAGAAGCTTGGTTTTAGATGCATTAAAATTAACCAGCCACCTTTTTCCCCGTTGTACCACATGCTCAAGAAAAATCTTGGCCATTATCTGCCTTTACAGTGTTGCCATCGATCGTGGTGTCCTCTGCGTAACTGTTTACAAATGATTTATAAGAATGTGATTTGTGAGATTATTGTTGAAGATCAGGAAGAGAGTTTGGCCCAGCATCGGACCCTAAGGGACACCAGTGTTCATACTATCAACTTCTGATTACTGCCTTTCAAAGACTAATGTTATACACCTGTCAGAGAGAGAGAGAGAGAGAGAGGATTTAATAACTGATAAAATATTTCCAGATATTCCGTAGCTGGAAATCTTGTGAAATAGGTCTTAATGCCATACCCTGTCAAAAGCTTTTAATATGTCAGGAGCAATTGCAATAGAAACAAAGCCCCATCAAGAGATTCAGTGATCCTGTGTGATATTACAGTTAGAAAATCAGCTGTAGATCTAGCAGAACGAAAACCATATTGCATTTCACTGAGTAAGTTATTTTTTTACTGAGGTGGTTGTTCACTTCTCTATTTATCACAGATTCCAGCAACTTACTCATGACGCACAGGAAACTGATTGGTCAATACTGAGATAACCCATTTATAGAATTTTTAAATACGGGACGTTTTCCAAGGTGTTGGGAAAAATTTCCCTTGAAGGGAACGTTTCAATAACTTTGCAAGTATGGAAGCAAGTTCTGGTTGAAGCTTTTTAGGCACTATTATTGGAATACGCTTATAGATAAAAAATATAATTATCCAATTTAAAGATTGGATCATCTTTGACAACTTCGCGTCGACATTTTTCGGAAAGTTACGTAAGCAGGCAGAGAATACTGAAGCCAATCAGACAACAATTTTAAATAAGAACATGAAATTCGTTCAATCAAGAAAGGTTTTTAAACCGAAAATGACATTTAACGCATAATGCCAAATTGAAATTCTTTATTTTAAAATAAATTTCTAAATAAAAAATCATTCTACACATGGATAAGGGGAGATGCCCCGTTTTGAGTTAATCGTTTAGTAGGCTTTGTTTAAGCATCTATCGGCTGTTTATATAACATATCTGAAGATATCGACGAGAAGTTGCCTGATATTGGGCCATAAACTTTAGTATGTATCGGTAAAAATATAATAAGAAACTCCTACGCTTTAGTCCCGAACTGAAAATAGAATATAATTGCACGCAATTACCTTAGAAAAGTACCTCCTTTCTATAGTGGAATGGGAACATAAATGGGTGGAAACATTTAATGCTGCTAAATGTAGTTTTTCTTAGTTTTATTTGAGCAATTACAAGAAACCTTCTGAGCCACCGATTTCCATAACTAATAGTAATTTACCTGAGAGTTCATCATTCAAACACCTCGTCCTTACACCCACACGCAACACAAATGGGAATAAATACATGAAAGATATTGCCAATATCGCTGCAACGGAAAGGGGATCCCTCTATTGTACTAAGAAAGCATTCATGCAAGCCAGTAGCGTATATCTCTACAAAGTTACAATTCGTGCCGATGCATGGAATACTGTTGACATATCTGGGTTAGTGCATCTACCAAAACTTTCACTCTATATTAGACGGAGTAAAAAAAAATCTCCAATCTAATAAGCCTTGCAATGTCCGCTATGTTTCATTCTTGTGTTCGTTTTACAAGTACTTTAATGGAAAGTGCTTTGACAAAATCGCCGTATTGTGCGCCCTCGGCGTTAATAATCTTCAGTTAAAACAATCTCACTCTTTCACTGTAGATGCTACTCTAATAGCCTTTTCCTGCTATAATTTGGAATTCCCTAATTACTTGACTGTATACTAACATGCAAAAATTAAAAATTAATGCAAACATCCATCTGCTAAAGTTCCTATTTAGGGTGTCCCTGTAGTTTTATGGTTTTAACTAGTAAACCATACGTCTTTGTGGCAATGTGCTTTGTTTGTGGCGAATGAGATTATAAGAAAACAACAATTACATAGTTAAAAGCATTCTTTAAAACTAGCCACAATTCTACCTCATTTAGAACGACTTATATCTATATAATTATAAAACTCAAATGACCTTGTAACGGGTGTTGTAACCGACATCCGGTTTACGACTTCCAGGTTGCGCATGCATACATAAACATAAATTCATAACAGCGTAAACAAATAAACACAAATCGTTGGACCGGTTTCGTTCGAACAAACGGACGCCCCTAGAAAAGCGAGTATCTTAAATTTATTGAACAAAAAACTTAAAGATATGGGAAGCAAACCCAAAACGTGATTACAAATAATACGTATAATCATCGACCTGTTTCATATATACGATATATATTATACTAAATAATCAACGTGACAATAAAACGTATTGTTTTACTGTGTAGCCAAATAAACAATTGTTAATACTTTCTGCCTTTTTTTATCATTTATTTCTGTATTACGAAGTCATTTTAACGCAATTGTAATATACTTTCATAGAAATGTTTCTGTTATGTCACAAACAACTGTTTTCATTACGTCATAAGTGCCACGCTCATACAATGATTCCATACTTAATATAACATACTGACCCAACGGGTCACGGGTAGTCTAGTCTAGTAGATATATATATATATATATATATATATATATATATATATATATATATATATATATATATATATATATCCGGTTTTGACTTGAAAAGATGCAGCCAAAGCTTTTATGTTTTATCGATGAAAACGTTGCGATAGTTAAAAGATAGCAAATGTAGCACATGTTTTTTTTTTGTCATTTTTTTTTTTTTTTACTTTTAATTCGTCCCAAACAAGGTATAATGCAACTTGGGCGTAAGAGCTGGTATTTGGGACCAGATTTGAGGCATGTAGGGAATTGAGCAGATTTGCAGATATGTAGGGAGTTGAACAGATTTGCGGGGATACTTTGTGGGAAGTTGAGCACATTTGCTGGGATAATATGTAGGGAGTTGAGCACATTTGCCGGGGTACTATGTTGGAAGTGTAGCACATTTGCTGGGATAATATGTAGGGAGTTGGCTGTTCACATTATTCTTAAACTTCTGCATGTTAGTACAGTCAAAGAAACAGTGGTTTGGGAGGGAATTCCAAAATCAAGAAGTTCCAATGAAAAATCTATCAACAGTGTAGGGTGGGATTTTGCTACTTGTTGTGATAGTCGGGGATATTTACGTCGTAGGAGTGCAAGTGCTTTGAGTTCGTCAGATCAATTTCCATTAAAACAGGATCAGGTATGTTACATTTCGGCGATAGGAGTAATGTTGGAGTTTGGTCGAAGTGCAGAACCTATTAGGTTGGCGACTCTTTTGTGAACCCTGTGTAGGAGGGAGGGACTAGACATGTTAGGAATAAATGTAAATATATGACACAATCTGCAAAGTCAAAAGTGACTATAATTAAGAAAGACGTCAAAAACATGTAATACGTTTTTTTAATTCTTGTTATGTATTTTTATATGTTTAGCAACGTTGAAAACACAAAAGAATTTATGTATATGACATTCAGATTACATCGACTGCATCTCACATACTAGTTGCGTGCAGACGTTAGTAAATACGAACACATATTAGGATGGCATCATTACGAGTGAGAAAAGTGTTCCTAGCTATGTTAGTAATCGATATTCGATAATGCTCAAATCAGTCGTTGTAATCAGGTGTCGTAAACGTGAAGGATAGACGCGACTAGATAAGGATATGTTAAGACAACCAGAAAGTATAATCAAAGAGAGGAGAGGAGATAAGCGGCGTAAAAAAATGATAACCATTTTAAATGTCCAATTTTCATGTGCGTCGAACATTTCATGTGATGACCTAATTAAGCCGAGAAAGCCAGATCAAAAATAATACCCAATAAGCCTTGTCAGATCTTATTTGATGACATCGATTTTTTAAAGATAAAATACATGGATAAAAAAAAAATAATGTAAGCTATTGTATTATTTTTAGGAATTTTAACGATAAGAATAGATAATGCTATAATTTGGATTTTTATGACAACTTTTCTGATCTCCGTTATTATTTCTTACATGGTTTCGGCTGATGTCTACAGAGACAACTGTGCAAAGCATTAAGTCTTAAATAATATTCAGTTTTAAATGACAAAAAATAAAAATTAAAATTAAACAAACCCCCACATACCATTAAAAGATGCAATTGCTTTCTTATTTAATGACTTATTAATTATTTATTAACAATTCATTTTTTTTTGTAACACGTATTCATTTTTTCAGAACATGTAAAATTAATGGGTTATGTGTTTTACCAATTCTTTTACTGTACCATCCACATAGTTTTCTGCATTAACTAGTCCTCTCTCCTCTTATTCCTTTACTTGTGTAGAGTCTTTCAATATCAACTATTTTGATTTAAAATTTAATTACTTCTCCACGAAAGCAAATTAGATACGCGGTCGTTTTTAATGTGGAGGAAAACCAGCTCCCCCACTCTGGAAGTACCCAAATAAATAATTTCGATTTAGTGCATAGTGTATGTCCATTAGTTTCGCTATCTTCTTTTCGAAGCGCCTGAATAAGTAACTGCCCAGGTGTTCATTTCTTTTCATCAGGCTTAAATGACTTCGTTTCTAAGACTTATGATGTTCTCCCCATGTATTGTGTTCTAATCTTCTCTTTTATTTCTCTTCATTTGATGACGACTGCTTCCCAAACTACCAGATATGTATATGTATCATGCTCACCAACTCCTCCATCTCCTCATGGAAAGATAGTTCCATGTCTTCCATTGTCTCGTGATTTCCTCTTTTAATCTTTAGTAGTACACACGTTTTCATTTCGATTTCCATTTGAATATTATCATTAAATAATCTGGTTATATTTGTCAGCTTTTTTTAAAATCATATTTGCTTTTTGAAAATGGATTCAGATACTGTTTAGTTTTCTATTTCGTGGTTATATCCAATTTTATTCATTAGGTCAATGAATTTGTATCCAAGATTGCATTTCATGGGTATATTGTTGAGTAGCATGGTAACTATGAGAAACAGTTGTGCTGATAGAGAGTCTCTCTCGAAAATGTCTCTCTATAGAATATCTAGCTTAGGTTGTGTCTTCCAGCGGCAAATTCCTCTCTCCATCTTTACATTATTTTATTTATAAGATCGATAATGTTGTCGGATGTCTGAAACAACCTTAAGCAATCCATTATCCGTGTTTAGAGAATTCTGTCGTATGTTTCCTTGTAGTCAATCTATATCATGCCTAATATTTTATTTCTTCTGTTTTTTTTTACTCCCTTTAAAATATTTTGTCAATGTAGAAGAGACCATGCGCTCATCTTTTCTTTTCCCCTTTTCGGAAACTTTTCTGTTCATGAAGGAGAAGTTCACAAATATATGTTTTCTCTCAGCTGGGCTGTTAGGATTTTCTACATGATTGGTAAGCAGGTTATTAGTCTGTAGTTCCTTGAGATCGTCGGTGCCGTTTTTCATTAACATAGCTTTTTGTGTCATCCAATCTGCTATGTCTGTATCGTGTATAGCGATCATCGCAGATTTGGCGTTAGCCTTCCATGTGACCTCGTAGATTATTTAAAACCGGTACGCATGTATTCAATTGTGGTTATTATTATTATTATTATTATTATTATTATTATTATTATTATTTACTCACTAAGAGTTTTCACACAGACCATCATGAAAGATTTGTCATCGAGAACAACCTACCATGTTTCCTAAAATCTGAGTGACACTCTCCCCAGAATTCCAGTATTCTCCACCTCTTTCGATAACTTATACAAATTAATTTGCGTTATCGCAATAGCCACTTATCACGGATTTCTGGCTGGCAACGAGCATTAGCCTTCACAAAAAATTTGGGTGACAATAAGTCTCCCCAAGATCCCAGTCCTCTTCGCACTCATCCAGTGGAGGTCTGATTAGTGCTTTCTCTCTTAGGTCTTTCCATCATTCTAGACCGTTCACGATTATTTGGTATGGTGCTAGATGATGCCAACATTTTTGGGGGTGGGGGGTTAATTAACAATTATACGATTTCAGTTTTCTTCATTATAGATGGTGTTTCATTATTAGGGCTGGGACAACAGTATATTCTTTGCATTGTTTTGACCCTCGGGTATGTATCCGTAGATATCTTATATGCTTATTTCTAGGTTGGCAGTATTTTTGCGCGAACAGTTGGCAGAGTTGGTGGAAATTTTCTGTTTCTATGTCTATCCTTGTAGCCATGTCACTAGTAAGGGTGCTGGAGGTAAACGTTTTGTCTGGGCTGACGTTATCCGCCTGATAGTCAGGGACCCGAACCTTGGATTAACCACTAAGGAGGCTGTCCTATCAGCAGGTGCAAAGTACTGGGGCTGCTGTATTGCCATTTGGTGAATGGAATCTGGACCATGCAGTAGCTTCTGGTGGGGCCTCTCGATGCCATACTAGTGGGTAATTGTTACGGCTTTACCTTATCATGTGGTACAAAAAAAAAAAAAAAAATTCTTCGTTTCTTTTTCTCTCTTAGTTTCCCCTCTCTGTCCTGCTCTAAGTAAATCTGTCGACCTAGTCCACAAATTCCAAAATTTCATCATGACAAGTTTCAAGAAAAAATACTCGATTAAACCCGGTTCTCCAACTTCCAACGTAGACCCCTACTACCATGTCTCCTTCTCCAACATCAGGGGTCTACGTTCTAACCTTCCAGAGGTTGAAACCCAATTACAGGAGACTAAACCAGACCTTTTATTTTTAAGTGAAACTGGCATTGGACAGGCTATTTCCCTTGATGAGTTTGCAATTACAGGATACTCTAACTTAACTTCTAAATCTGACCCCCAAGATCGCCATGGGCATGGAATATGTGCCTATATTAAAGATAGCTTTCCATGTGGGAGGGACATCTCCAGGGAAGATCCTAACTTACCTTATATGTGCTTCCGGGTTGCTTTAGCTCACACTACTGCATTTATATTTACTCTCTATCGCCCCCACAACAGCGGAGTTACTATCTTTCAAAGCATATCTGAGAAAATTGACCAAGTCCTTTCTACTTATCCTTCAGCTAACATTCATGTATGTGGAGACTTCAATGTTCACAACGTCGAATGGTTGACCCACTCAAACAAGACCGATGATGAGGGGAGGTTCTGTCATGATTTCTCCATTGCCTATGACCTCACTCAGATTGTTCAGGAACCTACCCGTGTGCCCGATAATGACGGCCAGTATGCGAGCCTACTAGACCTTTTTCTCACAACTTGCCCTGAACTATGTTCAGTTTCTGTTCTGTCGCCTCTTGGATCTTCCGACCACTCTGTTGTATCAATTAAGATAAAAATGAAATGTAATAAGTCCCCAGACGTACCTCTTCATCGTACAGTATATCGATACACTAAGGCTGACTGGGATAGCTTCCGTACATTTATATCTGATCTACCTCTGCATTCCATGTTTAAAAAGGATGTGTCCTCTATAGTATTAGACCTAACTGAATGGTTAATTGTAGGTATTGACCATTTCATACCCTCTAAAAAGTTTCAGCAAAAACCTAACAGCCAGCCTTGGTTCTCTCCAGAATGTGCTGCTGCCATTGCGCACAGAAATCACTTTTTCCACTGCTTCAAACGTAATAGATGTATGGAAACTAAAGCCGTTTTCAGGACTGCCAGCAACCATTGTAAGAAAGTAATAAGGAACGCAAGAGAGTTGTATGCTCAATCTGTTAAGTCCAAAGTAGCTGAGCAGCGGCTTGGTTCCCACCAGTTTTGGCAAATAGCAAACAGAATTCTGAACAGAAGCGTGTGCTCCATCCCAACTATTATCAATGGATCTGAGGTAATCTCGTCAGCATCAGACAAAGCCAAACTCTTTGTCAAGAACTTTGCAGCTAATTCTACCCTTTGCGACCAAGACCGCCAACCCCCAATATTTCCTCTTGTATCAGAAAACACGCTATGTGATATACGTATATCTGTACGTGATGTTGCCAAGCTAATCAAAAACCTTGATTCCAGTAAAGCAACTGGCCCTGATGGTATTCCAATTATAGTACTCAAAAAACTTCAACCTGAACTAGCGCCCATACTTACAAAACTGTTTAAACGTTGTCTTAAGGAGAATAGTTTCCCATCTCCCTGGAAAATCTCATCAGTATGCCCTGTATTTAAGAATTCAGGTGATCGCTCATCCCCCTCTCAGTACAGGCCAATAAGTCTCCTGTGCGTCATGAGTAAGTTGCTAGAATCTGTATTAAATACAGAAGTAATCAAACATCTCAACAAAAATAACCTTCTTAGTGACACTCAATATGGTTTCCGTTCTGCTAGATCTACAGCAGATGTCCTTACAGTTATATCGCATAGGATTAGCAAATCTCTCGACGGTGGCAATCTTTCTAGGGCAATTGCTCTTGACATATCTAAAGCCTTTGATAGGGTATGGCATAAAGGTTTACTTCATAAGATCGCTAGCTATGGTATAGCTGGAAAAGTCTTCTCAATTATTAAATCATTTCTTTCTGATAGATTCATAAGAGTAGTAGTTGAGGGGCAAAAATCAGAAGCTCACAATATTAATGCCGGTGTCCCTCAGGGATCCATCCTGGGCCCAACTCTTTTCCTGATCTACATTAATGATCTTCCAAATCATATCCTTACATCATTTGTAGACATTTATGCTGACGACACTACCATTTATGGTACCACATCTAAGACAGTAAACGAGCAAGTTCTCTCCAATTCTCTCTCCTCTGATCTTGAGCACGTAGTACAATGGGGAAAGGAGTGGCTGGTTACTTTTAATGCATCTAAAACCAAGCTTCTCTCTTTACATCATCAACATTCTAATCCACATTTGTCATCAATTGAAATGAATGGCTCTCGTCTTCAGGAGGCCTCAAGTTTTGACAAGCTTCTGGGCTTGACCATTACTCCTGATCTTAAATGGAACACGTATATCAAATCTGTTGCCAAGGCCGCTGGAAAAATGGTGGGATCTTTCTATCGATCCAGTAGATATCTCACTGCTGATGCTATTCTCTATCTATATAAGAGCCAGGTACGTCCAAGGATGGAATACTGTTGCCACATCTGGGCAGGAGCTGCTAGAAAGAACTTGTCCTGCCTTGATAGAGTTCAAAATAGACTTCGTAGCCTCGTAGGAGATGTCCTTTTCTCCTCCTTGCAACCTCTATCTCACAGAAGAGATGTTGCGAGTTTGTCTCTGATGTATCGTTATTTTCATGGAAAGTGTTCAACTGAGCTTCAATCTATGGTCCCCCCTCGCCAAACTTTCACAAGAAACACTCGTCTAGCTGTAAACACTATCAATAATTTCCCCCACTCTTTATCTGTGCCTAAACCTAAACGTAGATTCCATGAACAAAGCTTCTTTCTTAGAACTGCACGCCTGTGGAATTGTCTTCCGTTTTCCTGCTTTCCGGCTGACTACAATATGGTTTTGTTCAAGTCTAAAGTAAATAAGTTCTTGATGAGCCGTTCCATATAAGTTATTAAATTTACCAAATTTTCATTACTAATGATTACTATATTGACCAACTTCTACTGTACACTCTTTAACCCTTATCCTTGAGTGGCCTCTGGGCCTTGATAATGTGGTGATGCCTTTGTAAAAAAAAAAAAAAAAAAAAAAAAAAAAAAAAATATGCTTTTATATAGAATCATGTGGTTCTCGGTAGATTAACTGAGTCTAACTGTGTCGGATATAAAAGAGAGTCAAAACAATGAAAAGAATATGCTGTTGTCATAGCTCTATTCATTATGTTATGGTTTTACCGTTTTATTTCTTCTGTAGTTTCTATATTTTCATTGAGTGTTTCTTGCTCATCTGTATTAATTTCTGCTTTCAAACGGTTTTCGTAATATTTCTGCTGTTTTCATTATTGTTATCTGCTGTACCTTTTCAGTTATCCCTCTGATTCCAATCTCTCCTATTTTATTCTCAAAGTCATTCAATATCGTTCCTATTGCTCCTACTATTATTGATGTTATCTTGATTTTTTTCATCTTCCATATCACTTTCAGCCTTCTGTATTTGTTCCCTTTCTCCGGCTCCCTGATATTTATTCTGTGGTCTGCTGCAACTGCGAAATCTACGGTCTGGCAAGACCTTTTCTACTTGTTATCTATTGTGACATGGTCTTTTTGCTTGGATGAGTTTATCTGTTTGTAAATCCATGTCACATAGGATTTTGTGACGTCCGTTTTCAATTACTGCTGCTAGTTTGTGCTTGTACCATTTGCCTGCGTTGTACCATTTGTCTGCTTGTACCATCTGTACCGCTGCCGGTTTGTGCTTGTCCATTTGAATTCAAGATTCAGTTGTTTGTATAATCCCGTGTACTGTCTTCCCACTTGATCGTGCCTGTTCTTATATTCTTTTGGGGTTAGTTTACTGCATTCGCTTATGTGGTTTATCGTTTCGTTTCTTTGTCCACACGGTCTGCATTTGCCGTTTTCTTGTGTTTTGCCGATCTTTGCTCTGATGCGGTCGTTTTTTCTCGGGCTAGCTTGTGCGACTGTTATTAAGGATCCAGTTTCTCCGTTTAGTTTTCTTTTTCATGCCTATATTTTTCGTACCTATATTCAAGTGTTTTCGTTAGTCTCATCTTTTGTTATCCCTATGAATTGTCCTTGTAGTTTTTTTTCTCTTCCCATTTTTCTTTCCTTGTCTTCTCCCTTACCTGTTTATGTCATGCTCATTTATTTTTTAGTGTCTATTATGAATTTTGTCATTCTTTTTTATGGTGTTCACACAGTCATCTATACAAACCAGTTCGCTTCCTTCGGCTTTGCTTTTCATGTCGAGGTGGTCGGTATACTTTGGGTGTAGTGCATTGTTCGTTGTCATAAGTTTCTTGGTTTTCCGAGCGAGATGTCTCAGTTCTTCTTTGACCCACCCTATAAACGGTCCGAAGCATCTTACCAGTGACATTTCTCGTGTGTTTATACCTTTAATTAGGCTTCTAGTATATAGCTTAGTTTCCAGGAGTTTTCTCGTTTTTCTAAAGTATTATATTAATTATTATTATTAGTAGTAGTAGTAGTAGTATCATTATTATTATTATCGTTGTTGTTGTTGTTGTTGTTGTTTTATTGAAGTACTACCACCTATAGCAATGGCTAACGACTCTTTATCTGAGAGTACATCTTTCAAACTCCTTGGCCTAACGTTCACAGGAAACATGAAGGCATTGCCAGGGCCGCTGCAAGAAAGGTGGTCTCTCTCTACCGTGCTAGAAAATTACTAACACCCGAAAGTATCCTGTACCTCTATAAGGCCACCATTCGCTCATGTATGGAGTATTGCTGTCACATCTGGGCTGGTGCATCTGCTACTAGTCTCTCGCTCCTTGACAAGGTTCAAAAG
Source organism: Euprymna scolopes (assembly GCF_053919585.1). Classification (NCBI taxonomy): domain Eukaryota; kingdom Metazoa; phylum Mollusca; class Cephalopoda; order Sepiida; family Sepiolidae; genus Euprymna; species Euprymna scolopes. Next base: position 77,327,040 of record NC_136498.1, read on the forward strand.
AGAGTCGCAAACCTGATAGGCCCTGAACTGGCGTCTAAGCTTCAGCCTCTGTCCCATCGACGAAATGTTGCATCCCTCTGCCTTTTCTACAAGTATTTTAGTGGTGAATGCTCTGACGAACTGCAATCACTTGTGCCCTCACGACGTGAGCACCCTCGACAAACCCGACAGGCTGCTAAATCCCACCCCCACACTGTAGAGATCCCTAGATGTAAAAGATCTTTCTACTCCAGTAGTTTCTTCCCCAGAACCTCTAGACTCTGGAATTCCATTCCAGGATCCTGCTTCCCCAACAGTACTGACGTGCAGAAGTTCAAGTGTAACGTTAACCGACATCTTGCTGCCCAAATCCCTACATAGTACCCCAGTAGTTGTTGCCCCTGATAGTAGCCCCCTACACCAAAGTGGCAATTTGCCTTGTTTGGGGTGAAAATGTATTAAAAAAAATTTTTTTTTTAAATATATATGTTGTTCTTTTATTGAATTACTATATTATATATGGAAGTAAAATGACATTATTTTGCCATTTAATCCATGTATGTCGTGTGTACAAGTATATGTCAATGAGATTACGATGCTAAAACGAGATAGACACACTTTCGCTGAATGCTCACAGACACATTCAAAATATCAGAGAGCGGCTGAATCATCGTAGATTGAAATTAAAAATACAAGACAGCTAAGAAAGAGAGACGAGGGTCTTCTTTAATTAATTATAACGTACAACTAATTACGGAGTAACTGAATCCCAGGATTAAGGTATATTGTCAGCTTATTCAGAAATTTAGCATGGATTTTGTGTGTTTGGAATATATAGGAAACAAACGGTGATGAACTCATATTTAACATAATGATGGGTACTAGCAGCGTATAAATTACACGAAATGATAAATATATTTAATCACAAAATACGTTTGATTAATCTGATATTTTTCTGGATATAAAAAAAAAGTTTTTAAACAGAAACAATAGCATGTAGAAAATATTAGTTTATTAACATTTCTATGAAAATAATGTCCATTGTATTTTTAATAAAGAACTGATCCAAATGATATAAATTAATAAATGTTCATGAAGTAAAATTGTGCTACATAGTTCAATACAAATGATAAAATAACATTGTAATTTACTCCTTCAACTCAGCACCTCTTGGCAGATAATGTTCTTTTTTACCCCGAATGTTCCCGTTTTTACGTAACGGTTTGCGGAATTCTTTCTGCTGTGAACAGCCGCTTTCCGTCGAAGTTACTACAAGTTCCTTTCTGATGCTATTATACCAATGGTCAAATATTATTATGGTTATTTATATTATTATTATTATTATTATTATTATTATTATTATTGGCTCACAACGTACTTTCACACAGATCATCAAAGATCTCTCCTTGAAAACAACCTGTGGTGTTCCCCGGAAGCTAAGTGGCAACAAGTCTCTCCAGATTTTCCATACTCTCACCTCTTTCGATAACATTTGCAAATAAATTTGCATTACCGCAACAACTGCTTGCCATTGATTTCTCATTGGCAGCGGCTATTGGTCTTCACTGGAATTTGTGTGGACATAAACCTCCCCAAAGTCTCCGTTCTCTTCGCACTTAATCAGTGGAGGTCTGGTCAGGGCTCACTCCTCGGTCTTTCCTCCACCTTGGTTATTCGATTTCACTCTTTTTTTTTTAGGAGGGGCATTGAGGTTGTAATAGGCGGATGGGAGTGGGGTTAG